>NC_053037.3:600437966-600755466 GCF_002575655.3 Aegilops tauschii subsp. strangulata
TTCAATTCACGTTCTTGGACCGACTCCTACACAAGGTTCTATGCTGCGGATCTACTACGCCTATGGTGCTGCAGAGCCACAAAGCAGGGAGGATCTCATGTTTTGGGGCAATTTACTAGCTGAATAGTTTATTCTCCTGATGTTATCTCTACTTACCCCCCTCTTTCTGTCTTTTTTGTGGCATTGCACCAAGGTGCACCCCACAAAGCCCCATGTAACTGTTACCCAGGCTGCAGCCTATTTTGAAATATAAGGGCGGCTCTGTGCCTCCTTTTATCTTCATAAAAAATGAAGAAAAAGTGAGCGGAATCGGGGTTCTAACCCAGGGGAATGTATCCGGTGCACCGGATGCCATAGAATATTTTAAAAGATCTGAAAAGAAATCTAGCACGTTAACGCAAAATCAATGTACGATGTCACAAAATTCCGTATTGAAATTTGAAATATTTTTTGAGATACAAAAATGAAAAATTTGACATCAGTGTGATAATGGGCCAAATTTAAAGCCCAAGTTATGTTTATGTACTATTCAGTGTTGAATTTGTCATTTTTGTTTTTTGAGTTATGTTTCAAATTTTGAATTGAAATTTCGTGAAACGTACATTGGTGTTGTGTGAGTGTGCTAATTGTTTTTTCAGAATTTTTTGAACATCTTAAAAGCATAATGTAAGTACGGTGCACCGGTAGCACCACAAGCTCTGGTGCACCAGATATTTTCCCTCTAACCCAGTTCTGCTGGATAAGAGCTAGGGACACTAGCCACAACCACTGGGTCTGGTTCGTGATGAAGTGTAGGGCACGACCTCCTTTAAGGTAAAAGAGCCAATTTTCTCCATCGTTTTTCTTTTTCCTTTTCTATTTTTTTCTGGTTTTTATTTTATTTTATTCGTTTTCTTTTGTTCTTTTCTTTTCTCTTCTTCGTAATTTATTCCTTTTGCATTTGTTTCTTTGATTTTGATTTTCCATTTTCTTCTTACTTTCCTTTATTTTGTGTTTCTTTTCGGTTTTAACTTTTTTGGGTTTTCTTTGTTTCTTTTGGTTTTCATTCTACATTTTTTCTATATGCCCACAACATTTTTCTAATACAGGTTTAAGATTTCTAAAATACATTATCATTAATATATGGTCAACATTGTTTCTATACACATTAAAAAAAATCAAATTCCTACTTAACATTTTTTCATATATAAGGTTAACTTTTCTCGAATACATGGTCTACATTTTTTATATACATTTTGTAAAATGCTTGATTAACAGTTTTCCATTTTTAAACATTTTTTGAATACATGGTCAATATTTTCTCTATACAGATTTAACATTTTCCAAATGCTTGATTAACATTATTCAAATACTTTGTCAACATTTTTTCAAATACTTGATTAACATTTTTAATACTTGTTCAACATATTTTTATCAAATTCTTGATTAACATTTTTAAATACTTGCTCAACATTTTTTTTACACATTTAACATTTCCCAAATTGTTGATTAACATTTTTAAATACTTGTTCAACATATTTTTATCAAATTCTTGATTAACATTTTTATATAAATGATAAAAAAATTCATCATTTATTTAATACATGATCAAAAAATTTCCTATACACATTCAACATTTTCCTAATGCTTGATGAACCTTGATTAACATTTTTCAAATGCTTGTTCAACATTTTTCAAATACTTGTTTAACATTTTTCAAATGCTTGACTAATATTTTTTAAATACTTGTTCAGCATTTTTAAATTTTTTTATAGAGTGTTTGAATATATATATATATATATATATATATATATATATATATATATATATATATATATATATATAATATTTTAAAGTTTAAACAAATTTAAAAATAAAGAAGAAAACGAAAACTAAAAACTTTAAGAAAAGCAAAGAAAGAGCTTTTTTAAGTCGGCATGCTCAAGTAGCCGCATATATAGCTAGAACAGTTCAAATGTTCAAATGCAGCAGTAGTTCTAATCTAAATAAATTTAAATATTACACTCCAACATTGTTGTCCTCTTTGACCACCCACAGATGCTCAATCAGATCTTCCTTCAGTTGCTCGTGAGTTGCTCGATGCGGAATTTATTGATGAATTTGGACAAACTCTTGAAATGTGGTTGGATTCTGGTCTGGAACTTCGATAGGATCACCCATGTTCTCAAATTCAAGACCCGTGACAATGTCCTCACCCTCATCCTCCACGTCTCATGTTGGTCTTGTAAAGCTTTTGGGCAGTACTTGCATTTCCAATGCATGCAGTCAAGAGATCCGAGCAAACGTGGCCACCCTCTTGCTTCCGAGATTGCCAAGAGCCTCTCGGTGCCTATGACAGTTGGTTCTCTCAGGTACTGAGGTTCAAATACCTCAACCATGGCAGTTGCAAACTGACCATGGCATCTCCGCATGTGCTCTCAGACATCCGTAGGTACTCGTCTCACGAATCAGTGGTCGTGCCATATGCAAGCACGCAGTGCGGCCGTGCACTTCTGGTAACCCGAGAACCCAATCCTTCCCATGGCATCCTTCTTTAATATGAAATAGTCATTAAAGTACCGGACGCCATGGTAGAGACGATCAAAGAATTTTGGTGCATCCAGAAGCGCCGGCGACAATTGTCAGCAAGGAGGGCATCGGGTGCAAAGTAGTCAGCCATCAATGTCAAATGGCCGCGCGCCCTATTGCGGTTGAGCATTCGATGACCCTGATCGATCCCTTGAAATTGAGAACATGTTCTTCCGCATGCTCCGCGTCTCCAAGGATCGCCTGCATCATCGCCATCTCTTCCGTGTAGTCCTCCTCGTCGGACGAGCCGTCAAACGACTCAACATAGTGCTCATATATGTACTCCATATCCGAATCCATTGCTTGAAAGGAGACAAATTCTTAGCTCGAGCATTTGACTGAACAGTTGTCGGGCATGCTGAGTATGGTAGGAGCGGATGGTACCTGTGCGGCGGTAGGAGGAGGGGTGCCAAAGAACGATGGAGGAGAAGCGGCGTGGAACCCGGGGTGTGCCATTGGAGGTGATGGACTTGTTGAGTTCCGGCATGGGTGTGGCGGAGTGGTCGGGGTTGTGGAGTGGCGGCGATGGTAAGGGAAAAATGGAAGGAGCAAAAATGGGAGGATGGAGGCGCAGGGTCCGAGAGGGTTTTGGGTGGGCTGGGGGCATCGAAGTCCTACATGGTTGCTGTTCGGACTCCTACAAATGCCCCCCCCCCCCCCCCCCCCCCGTCTCGGGTTTTCGAGAAAAAGTGCATCCGGACCAGTCGGCGGACCAATACAAGGCTGCGTTAGATGACTAAACACGTTCGGATCGTGCAGTCCGGACGGTTGCGGGCTGTTTGAGGATCCGCTTTGGAGTTGCCCTAACAGTATCTTTGCTTGCAGTTTTCGTGCTGGCATCAATCTTGTATTTAAAATTATACACAAAAAATGCCACTAGTCGTGGACAGTAGGTCAAGAGAAGAGTGTTGCTTTTGGGTGCATGTTCAGATGTTCTAGTCCACGCTCAACATGTGAATATGCTTTCACACCAAGGGCGTGCGTGTCTGTGTTGAACACGCATAGAGTACCAGGTGAGATTAGTCTGTCGAGCGTGTACATACGCAGGGGAATACTAGTTTCCAAGGGGTCCTTGTGGATCCACTATGTGTGAGGCAGGATCGACCGGGGTGAAAGGCACGCGTCCGGCCTGTGTGTAGGGAAAGCGGAGACCGCGAGATCGCCACACATGCAGGGGCTGAGCCAACGTGTAGGCATTGGGTTCAAGTGAACCCAATGATTTTCTCACCCTACGTACGTATATATATGCATAGTCACTTGTATGAACCCAATACGGATTCACGTTTGAACCCATCATCGAAGCCACGCACGAGCCACAAGCATCTCAGCCCATTAAAATGTTATAATCAGTAGCCCAACAAAAAGGCCACAGCTATTTAAGCAGCCCACAAATAATGTGATGCCATCTACGCAGCAGGCTCGACTGCCGAAATCAATAATTAAGGAGTACTCGTTGCAAAGAACACTCCACCTTCCCAGGTCACGACAAGTGGCGCACATGCAGCGCGCCACTTGTCGCAACCTGGGAGATTTCCCTTTTTTCGTAGATCCGTTTATTCAAAACGTTTTATCTCTTAAACCGTGCGTCCAAATCTTAAACCGTTTTCACCATTGGATTTCTCGCGTCGAGATCTTTAAAACTAGATTCCATGTTGGTAGGTTTTAACGAACTTTTTTTTCACGAAAAAACCGGATGAAAGAACCGAACCGGGAGCACGGTTTTTTCCCTTTCCGAAAGAGGCACGCCCGTGCCTCTCGCGAAATCACAACCATGCCTCTCGCAGAAGCAAAACCGTGACTCTCGTGGAAGGAAAAAAAACAGAAAACGCGTTTTTTCCCTTTCCGAAAGAGGCACGCCCGTGACTCTCGCGAAAGCACAACCGTGCCTCTGGCGAAAGCAAAACCGTGACTCTCGCGAAAGAAAAAGAAAACAGAAAACGCATATATTTTTCCCTTTCCGAGAGGCATGGCTGTGACTCTCGCGGAAAAAAAACAGAAAATGCGTTTTGTTTTTCCCTTTCCGAGAGGCACGGCCGTGACTCTCGCGAAAGCACAACCGTGCCTCTCGCGGAAATAAAACCGTGACTCTCGCGAAAGAAAAAAAAAACAGAAAACGCGTTTTTTTTGTTTCTGAAAGGCACGGCCGTGACTCTCGCTACAACACAACCGTGCCTCTCGCGGAAGAAAAACCATGACTTTTCGTGAAAGAAAAAAAAAGAAAACGCGTTTTTTCAAATATTTTTTTGTCGAAAAGCTAAGGAAGACCGGGGGAAACCAAAACGTCGAAAACCCCCGAAAAAACCGTTTAAAAACCCGAAAACGCGTGCGGAAAAATAAAAAAATAAAATCTGGAGGGAGCGTCCAGAGCGCGACACGTGGCGAATGGCTGAAAGCGCGCCAAGTGGCGCTGATCGTTGCGAGGCTCCCGAAGGAGCGCTCGTTAACTAGTTGCTCTCCTCGACTGCGACCATCGATTCCATGTCATGTACGCCACACACCACACGCCTCTGATATCCCAACTTTTTTTGCCCAACTCGGCAACTGCCTCTGTCTCTCGTCTCTCTCTTCACCCAGGACGGCGCCCGATCGGCAGCGGCAAGGCAACAAGTCCTCTAGAACGTCCGGCAATTGAAGTACAAATTGAAAGTAATAAGATCAAATCATCCCTGTGCATGTATGGTATTACCTTTTGCCCTAGTTTTCCAATTGCTTTTCCTGTACTTTGATTGACCTAGGTTATGGAGCGATATTTCTCAAAGAGGAGTGGATCACTAGATTCAGATAATGTTGCTTCAAATGTCACTTCAGGACCATCGACCGGTTAACAAAGTGCATGTAATTACGTTTCTCTGCAAGTAATCTCCCAAGGCCTTCTATTCAGAGATAAATTAATAGCTTTTGTAATTTATCAATAAAAAGTTGTTACTTCCCACAAAATGAGTGGAGAGATGTTTTCCAGCTATGAATGTGGTCCAAAAAAAGTTGCACAATAAAATGAGTGAGTAGTTCATGAATAATTATGTGAAGAAACATATGTTTTCTATCATCAGTAATGACGTTTACCTTGATCAATTAAGATGATGAAAGATCAAAAGGGGACACTCTGAATGGAAGTGACATTACATGCTTCTTTCGCTTTTATGGCACTTGTCGAACTAACTTGTCATTCATTTTCAATGTTAGCAGCAAGATGCATCTGAAGCTCTGAAGTTATTTTTACACGACTCTATTTATAATATGTAAGCACACAAATTTTGCAATTTAATCTAACAGGTATGTCTTACACTCTCTGGTTTTTAATGTAACCATTATATTTGATAAACTGATATCATATTTCTACTTGTTGCGCTTGGGTTGATGTACTCCTATGATAAGACACCATAAAAATAGACTTTACAATCAATTAAATTATATAAAGTCCTCATAACTAGCTAATGAGCGAACCCATTGACCGAATTTCCTGGCTTCGCCCCTGCACACATGGCCTGGCCGGAGACTAGAGGCAGCGGGTCGTCCATGGCAAAAGGGAATGAGAGTATCTAACAGCCAGAGTTGCCAAATCCGGCATCCGATACGCACGCGCACGGGCGCGTCCGCGGACAATGACCGGAGACTTCTTAAATCCATGCCTCCACATCCGCGTATCTCATATCCGGCACTCTATGTCCATACAAATTCATGCAACATAGTACTAGATCACCAAACGATCAAAATAGATAGGAAACAGCCATATAAACCGATACCAAACGGGCACAATTCACATAAACATCACCAAACGGGCATAATTCACACAGTTCAATGATCCGGCACATTCTAACTACATAGTAGAACTATATCTATTATATATAAAAAGTATTTGACGGGTTTACCAGGAAAAAGATAAATCACTAGAAATTACCACAAAAAATAGAAACATCTAACCGTTAATTTAATAGACTAATTTTTTTGTCCATTATATAAGATTGACGTTTAGAAAATTATCCACCAATGCCATTATAATTGTAGTGGGAGAAAGCGTTTCGCTCCCTTCATCAGCCTAATAAAGGGAGGAACCTATGCCATAGATTAGTTTTATAAAATCCTTGACTCCATAGTAAAAGGAAGAGAAGAAAATAAAAGGAACATGCCATAGATTAGTTTTTCTTTACGTGAGTCCATCCATCATTGAAAGAAGATAAAAAAAAGGGCTGGAGGCTCCTGCCCTCACGCACGCCAATTAGTTTTTCCTTACATTAGATGACCCGGTTGCGCCAATGGCGCAAGAAGCGAATTACAAAGAATATTAGTAGTGAGTAAGTAGGAGATGTACTCCCTCCATTCCTAAATATAAATCTTTTTAGAGATTTCAAATGGACTACAACATACGAAATTATATAGACATATGTTAGAGTAAAGATTCACTCATTTTGCTCTGTATGTAATCCCTTGTTGGAATCTCTAAAAAGACTTACATTTGGGAATTAACTTAGATCGGTTTGTGAAAAAAATACAATGTTCAGAAGAGCGAGTAAGTTAGTGTGGATATGACGACAGATACAATTTATCAAACTTTGCTCATTGAATGAAGCTCAAATTATAGATAAACAAAAATATATTCTAAGCTTACCTAATTGGCATGAGCATTATTTAACAACTCAAATACATCATCCAATCTAAAGATTTCTCTTCTATTGCCAAGGACCTCTGAACACTGCCAAGAGGGACGATAGTTGTAGATACAGAATTATGCTTAAGAGCACAACTGAAATCTATAACTGTCGTATTCATGTGCAGACATATCTTCATCACATCATCGTTTTCCAAGTATAGTTAATAAGAAATCCGATTCATATATGTCCTGGTCATGCCATTTATGTTGAATGTATTCAAGGCACTTCTGTAGCAAAAAATTTAAACACCCAGTGGCAGTAGGGTGTCATTGTCGGATAATGCTTGCATAGTACACTTCCACAGGTACTTAAGCGTGACGCTTCCACTGTTAAACCATTTGGAGCAACCCATATAGTTATTACATCCAGAATATCTTTGATTTCATTGGTCCATATGCCACACTTGTAGAACCAAATATCAGGGGAATCACCAACAAGATAGTTGTTGTTCTCTAGCATGCAATAAGGACTCAGGATGTCTTCCGTCAGCACTGGCACATAACAAAACAAAGATGGAACAAAGGAATTACATGCGAGTACAAAACAAGCAAAACTCAAAATTAGCAGCATGGTGACAATGAATTACAGTGGGAAGATCACCAGCAATATACAGAGCTAGCATGATATTAATGCCTCAAGGGATCAGATAATTAATATTGGCAACAAAAGAACCTACTGCCACTTTATATGGAACAAAAAAATGATTATTATGGTGAGCGCAGAATAACATGAAGTTGTAATGTGCAGCCAACAAGTGCAGCTATCTGTATAAGCTACTGCTACTTGACAATCTATATTGACAGGAATATTTGTGAAGTCATTCTAATCTATCTTAAGTGAAAACATGCTTATAAGGCATCCTTGATTCTCTCTGTTGTTCAATTTCCTTTTGATGTCACTTTATTCATATGGCAAGTATGGGTTTAACCATCAGTAGAAGTCGACGGAAACTTTGTGTCAATTTCCTTTTGATGTCACTATATTTTCTTTTGATGTCAATTTCCTTTTGATGCCGTCGACGGAAACTTTGTGTGAATCAAAATACCAAGTTTAGTATGGAAACTATAGTTCTCCATGTGTCATTATTTCAAGACAAAGCATGTTATTCACACCCACTTAGAATCATAATTTCCAGTAAACTTTCCATACATCAATATCAATAAAAAGGCTTTTGTTCTTTACCTTTGATAGAAGAGGCAACTGGCTGAGGCTGCCCTAGCATGAGGTCAAACTGTTGATTGCAGAGCTGAAGCGCTATTGAAAGTAATTACATCACCTGCTATATGTACAAATAACCATTATATCATATATCATATTTTACGGTTAAAACGGCAAAAAGAGTAGAGAATGGTAAAAGGGAACTACACAATGTAGTCAACAAACTAAGTTTAGAGGCGCAAATGTATGATGGAGCGCACGAATTCCTTTCGCTGGTCTCGGTGTGAATTACGTAGCCTGACAACTAAATTACAAATCATGGCATGATGGCAAGCAAGGAAAAGGTGCCAATTCACCACCACTACCAAAATCCTCCACATCCAGCTAACTTTTATGGCTTCATGCCAACATTGGCCAACTCCTTTTGAAGGAAATATGCCCTAGAGGCAATAATAAAGTTGCTATTTATATTTACTTATATCATGATAAATGTTTATTATTCATGCTAGAATTGTATTAGCCGGAAACTTAGTACATGTGTGAATACATAGACAAACAGAGTGTCACTAGTATGCCTCTACTTGACTAGCTCGTTGAATCAAAGATGGTTAAGTTTCCTAGCCATAGACATGAGTTGTCATTTGATTAACGGGATCACATCATTAGAGAATGATGTGATTGACTTGACCCATTCCGTTAGCTTAGCACTTGATCGTTTAGTATGTTGCTATTGCTTTTTCATGACTTATACATGTTCCTATGACTATGAGATTATGCAACTCCCGAATACCGGAGGAACACTTTGTGTGCTACCAAACGTCACAATGTAACTGGGTGATTATAAAGGTGCTCTACAGGTGTCTCCGATGGTACTTGTTGAGTTGGCATAGATCGAGATTAGGATTTGTCACTCCGATTGTCGGAGAGGTATCTCTGGGCCCTCTCGGTAATGCACATCACTATAAGCCTTGCAAGCAATGTGACTAATGAGTTAGTTGCAGGATGATGTATTACGGAACGAGTAAAGAGACTTGCCGGTAACGAGATTGAACTAGGTATTGAGATACCGACGATCGAATCTCGGGCAAGTAACATACCGATGACAAAGGGAACAACGTATATCGTTATGCGGTTTGACCGATAAAGATCTTCGTAGAATATGTGGGAGCCAATATGAACATCCAGGTTCCGCTATTGGTTATTGACCGGAGATGTGTCTCGGTCATGTCTACATAGTTCTCGAACCCGTAGGGTCCGCACGCTTAATGTTCGGTGACGATCGGTATTATGAGTTTATGTGTTTGGATGTACCGAAGGTAGTTCGGAGTCCCGGATGTGATCACAGACATGACGAGGAGTCTTGAAATGGTCGAGACATTAAGATTGATATATTGGACGGCTATATTCGGACACCGGAAGTGTTCCGGGTGGTTTCGGAGAAAACCGGAGTGCCGGAGGGTTACCGGAACCCCCCGGGGAAAGTTGGGCCTACATGGGCCATAGGGAAGAGGGGAGGCAGCCCACAAGGGGCAGCCATGCCCCCTCCCTATAGGGAGTCCGAATTGGACAAGGGAGGGGGGCGCGCCCCCCTTTCCTTCTCCTTTTCCTCTTCCTTCCTTTCCCCTTCCTCCTCCTAGTTGGACTAAGAAAGGGGGAGTCCTACTCCTGCTAGGAGGAGGACTCCTCCCCTCCTTGGCGCGCCCCAAGGGCCGACCGGCCTCCCCACGGGGGCAGGGGGCACCCTAGAACACACAAGTTGATCATTGATCTCTTAGCCGTGTGCGGTGGCCCCCTCCACCATAATCCACCTCGGTCATATCGTTGCAGTGCTTAGGCGAAGCCCTGCGCTGGTAGCTTCATCATCACCGTCATCACGCCGTCGTGCTGACAAAGCTCCCTCGACACTCTGCTGGATCGTGAGTTCGTGGGACGTCACCGAGCCGAACGGGTGCAGATCACGGAGGTGCCGTACTTTCGGTACTAGGATCGGTCGATCGTGAAGACGTATGACTACATCAACCGCATTGTCATGACGCTTCCGCTTACGGTCTAAGTGGGTACGTGGACTACACTCTCCCCTCTCGTTGCTATGCGTCACCATGATCTTGCGTGTGCGTAGGAAAATTTTGAAATTACTGCGTTCCCCAACAGTGGTATCAGAGCCAGGTTATGCGTAGATGTTATATGCACGAGTAGAACACAAGTGAGTTGTGGGCGATAATAGTCATACTGCTTACCAGCATGTCATACTTTGATTCGGCGGTATTGTTGGATGAAGCGGCCCGGGCCGACATTACGCGTACGCTTACGCGAGACTGGTTCTACTGACGTGCTTCGCACACAGGTGGCTGGCGGGTGTCAGTTTCTCCAACTTTAGTTGAATCGAGTGTGGCTACGCCCGGTACTTGTTGAAGGTTGAAACAGCACATACTTGATGAAAAATCGTTGTGGTTTTGATGCGTTGGTAAGAACGGTTCTTGCTCAGCCCGTAGCAGCCACGTAAAACTTGCAACAACAAAGTAGAGGACGTCTAAATTGTTTTTGCAGGGCATGTTGTGATTTGATATGGTCAAGACATGATGCTAAATTTTATTGTATGAGATGATCATGTTTTGTAACAGAGTTATCGGCAACTGGCAGGAGCCATATGGTTGTCGCTTTATTGTATGAAATGCAATCGCCATGTAATTGTTTTACTTTATCACTAAGCGGTAGCGATAGTCGTAGAAGCAATAGTTGGCGAGACGACAACGATGCTACAATGGAGATCAAGGTGTCGCGCCGGTGACGATGGTGATCATGACGGTGCTTTGGAGATGGAGATCAAAGGCACAAGATGATGATGGCCATATCATATCACTTATATTGATTGCATGTGATGTTTATCCTTTATACATCTTATTTTGCTTAGTTCGACGGTAGCATTATAAGATGATCTCTCACTAAATTTCAAGGTACAAGTGTTCTTCCTGAGTATGCACCGTTGCGAAAGTTCGTCGTGCCGAGACACCACGTGATGATCGGGTGTGGTAAGCTCTACGTTCACATACAATGGGTGCAAGCCAGTTTTGCACACGCAGAATACTCGGGTTAAACTTGACGAGCCTAGCATATGCAGATATGGCCTCGGAACACTGAGACCGAAAGGTCGAGCATGAATCATATAGTAGATATGATCAACATAGTGATGTTAACCATTGAAAACTACTCCATCACACCTGATGATCGGACATGGTTTAGTTGATATGGATCACGTGTTCACTTAGATGATTAGAGGGATGTCTATCTAAGTGGGAGTTCTTTAGTAATATGATTAATTGAACTTTAATTTATCATGAACTTAGTACGTGATAGTATTTTGCATGTCTATGTTGTTGTAGATAGATGGCCCGTGCTGTTATTCCGTTGAATTTTAATGCGTTCATAGAGAAAGCTAAGTTGAAATATGATGGTAGCAACTACACGGACTGGGTCCGTAACTTGAGGATTATCCTCATTGCTGAACAGAAGAATTACGTCCTAGAAGCACCGCTAGGTGCCAAACCCGCTGCAGGAGCAACACCAGATGTTATGAACGTCTGGCAGAGCAAAGCTGATGACTACTCGATAGTTCAGTGTGCCATGCTTTACGGCTTAGAACCGGGACTTCAACGACGTTTTGAACGTCATGGAGCATATGAGATGTTCCAGGAGTTGAAGTTAATATTTTTCAAGCAAATGCCTGGATTGAGAGATATGTAGTCTCCAATAAGTTCTACAGCTGCAAGATGGAGGAGAATAGTTCTGTCAGTGAGCATATACCCAAAATGTCTGGGTATAACAATCGCATGATTCAACTGGGAGTTAATCTTCGTGATGATAGTGTCATTGCCAGAATTCTTCAATCACTGCCACCAAGCTACAAGAGCTTCGTGATGAACTATAACATGCAAGGGATGGATAAGACAATTCCCGAGCTCTTTGCAATGCTAAAGGCTGCGGAGGTAGAAATCAAGAAGGAGCATCAAGTGTTGGTGGTCAACAAGACCACCAGTTTCAAGAAAAAGGGTAAAGGGAAGAAGGGGACCTTCTAGAAGAGCGGGAAGCAAGTTGCTGCTCAAGTGAAGAAGCCCAAGTCTGGACCTAAGCCTGAGACTGAGTGCTTCTACTGCAAAGGGACTGGTCACTGGAAGCGGAACTACCCCAAGTATTTGGCGGATAAGAAGGATGGCAAGGTGAACAAAGGTATATGTGATATACATGTTATTGATGTGTACCTTACTAATGCTCGCAGTAGCACCTGGTTATTTGATACTGGTTCTGTTGCTAATATTTGCAACTCGAAACAGGGACTACGGATTAAGCGAAGATTGGCTAAGGACGAGGTGACGATGCGCGTGGGAAATGGTTCCAAAGTTGATGTGATCGCAGTCGGCACGCTACCTCTACATCTACCTTCGGGATTAGTTTTAGACCTGAATAATTGTTATTTGGTGCCAGCGTTAAGCATGAACATTATATCTGGATCTTGTTTGTTGCGAGACGGTTATTCATTTAAATCAGAGAATAATGGTTGTTCTATTTATATGAGTAATATCTTTTATGGTCATGCACCCTTGAAGAGTGGTCTATTTTTATTGAATCTCGATAGTAATGATACACATATTCATAATATTGAAGGCAAAAGATGCAGAGTTGATAATGATAGTGCAACTTATTTGTGGCACTGCCGTTTGGGTCATATTGGTGTAAAGCGCATGAAGAAACTCCATTCTGATGGACTTTTGGAATCACTTGGTACTCTCGAACCATGCCTCATGGGCAAGATGACTAAAACTCCGTTCTCCGGAACAATGGAGCGAGCAACATATTTGTTAGAAATCATACATACTGATGTATGTGGTCCGATGAATATTGAGGCTCATGGCGGGTATCGTTATTTTCTCACCTTCACAGATGATTTGAGCAGACATGGGTATATCTACTTGATGAAACATAAGTCTGAAACATTTGAAAAGTTCAAAGAATTTTAGAGTGAAGTGGAAAATCATCGTAACAAGAAAATAAAGTTTCTACGATCTGATTGTGGAGGAGAATATTTGAGTTACGAGTTTGGTCTTCATAACAATGCGGAATAGTTTCGCAACACATGCCACCCGGAACACCAGAACGTAATGGTGTGTCCGAACATCGTAATCGTACTTTACTGGATATGGTGCGATCTATGATGTCTCTTACTGATTTACCGCTATCGTTTTGGGTTTATGCTTTAGAGATGGCTGCATTCACGTTAAATAGGGCACCATCTAAATCTGTTGAGACGACACCTTATGAACTGTGGTTTGGCAAGAAACCCAAGTTATCGTTTCTTAAAGTTTGGGGCTGCGATGCTTATGTGAAAAAACTTCAACCTGATAAGCTCGAACCCAAATCGGAGAAATGTTTCTTCATACGATACCCAAAGGAGACTGTTGGGTACACCTTCTATCATAGATCCGAAGGCAAGACATTCGTTGCTAAGAATGGATCCTTTCTAGAGAAGGAGTTTCTCTCGAAAGAAGTGAGTGGGAGGAAAGTAGAACTTGATGAGGTAACTATACCTGCTCCCTTATTGCAAAGTAGTTCATCACAGAAATCTGTTCCTGTGACTCCTACACCAATTAGTGAGGAAGCTAATGATGATGATCATGTAACTTCAGATCAAGTTACTACCGAACCTCGTAGGTCAACCAGAGTAAGATCCACACCAGAGTGGTACGGTAATCCTGTTCTGGAGGTCATGTTACTTGACCATGACGAACCTACGAACTATGAGGAAGTGATGATGAGCCCAGATTCCGCAAAACGGCTTGAGGCCATGAAATCTGAGATGGGATCCATGTATGAGAACAACTTTGGTTGACTTGCCCGTTGATCGGCAAGCCATCGAGAATAAATGGATCTTCAAGAAGAAGACTGACGCTGGCGGTAATGTTACTGTCTACCAAGCTTGACTTGTTGCGAAAGGTCTTTGACAAGTTCAAGGAGTTGACTACGATGAGACTTTCTCACCCGTAGCGATGCTTAAGTCCGTCCGAATCATGTTAGCAATTGCTGCATTTTGTGATTATGAAATTTGGCAAATGGATGTAAAGACTGCATTCCTGAATGAATTTCTAGAAGAAGAGTTGTATATGATGCAACCTGAAGGTTTTATCGATCCAAAGGATACTAACAAAGTGTGCAAGCTCCAGCGATCCATTTATGGACTGGTGCAAGCATCTCGGAGTTGGAATAAACGTTTTGATAGTGTGATCAAAGCATATGGTTTTATACAGACTTTTGGAGAAGCCTGTATTTACAAGAAAGTGAGTGGGAGCTCTGTAGCATTTCTAATATTATATGTGGATGACATATTGTTGATTGGAAATGATATAGAATTTCTGGATAGCATAAAAGGATACTTGAACAAGAGTTTTTCAATGAAAGACCTTGGTGAGGCTGCTTATATATTAGGCATCAAGATCTATAGAGATAGATCAAGACGCTTAATTGGACTTTCACAAAGCACATACCTTGATAAAGTTTTGAAGAAGTTCAAAATGGATCAAGCAAAGAATGGGTTCTTGCCTGTGTTACAAGGTGTGAAGTTGAGTCAGACTCAATGCCTGACCACTTCAGAAGATAGAGAGAAAATGAAAGGTGTTCCCTATGCTTCAGCCATAGGCTCTATCATGTATGCAATGCTGTGTACCAGACGTGATGTGTGCCTTGCTATCATTTTAGCAGGGAGGTACCAAAGTAATCCAGGAGTGGATCACTGGACAGCGGTCAAGAACATCCTGAAATACCTGAAAAGGACTAAGGATATGTTTCTCATTTATGGAGGTGACAAAGAGCTCGTCGTAAATGGTTACATCGATGCAAGCTTTGACACTGATCCGAATGACTCAAAGTCACAAACCGGATACGTGTTTATATTGAACGGTGGAGCTGTCAGTTGGTGCAGTTCTAAGCAAAGCGTCGTGGCGGGATCTACGTGTGAAGCGGAGTACATAGCTGCTTCAGAAGCAGCAAATGAAGGAGTCTGGATGAAGGAGTTCATATCCGATCTAGGTGTCATACCTAGTGCATCGGGTCCAATGAAAATCTTTTGTGACAATACTGGTGAAAATGCCTTGGCAAAGGAATCCAGATTTCACAAGAGAACCAAGCACATCAAGAGACGCTTCAATTCCATCCGCAATCAAGTCAAGGAGGGAGACTCAGAGATTTGCAAGATACATACGGATCTGAATGTTGTAGACCCGTTGACTAAGCCTCTCTCATGAGCAAAACATGATCAGCACCAAGACTCCATGGGTGTTAGAATCATTACTGTGTAATCTAGATTATTGACTTTAGTGCAAGTGGGAGACTGAAGGAAATATGCCCTAGAGGCAATAATAAAGTTGTTATTTATATTTCCTTATATCATGATAAATGTTTATTATTCATGCTAGAATTGTATTAACCAGAAACTTAGTACATGTGTGAATACATAGACAAATAGAGTGTCACTAGTATGCCTCTACTTGACTAGCTCGCTGAATCAAAGATGGTTAAGTTTCCTAGCCATAGACATGAGTTGTCATTTGATTAACGGGATCACATCATTAGAGAAGGATGTGATTGACTTGACCCATTACGTTAGCTTAGCACTTGATCGTTTAGTATGTTGCTATTGCTTTCTTCATGACTTATACATGTTCCTATGACTATGAGATTATGCAGCTCCCGAATACCGGAGGAACACTTTGTGTGCCACCAAACGTCACAACGTAACTGGGTGAATATAAAGGTGCTCTACAGTTGTCTCCGATGGTACTGGTTGAGTTGGCATAGATCGAGATTAGGATTTGTCACTCCGATTGTCGGAGAGGTATCTCTGGGCCCTCTCGGTAATGCACATCACTATAAGCCTTGCAAGCAATGTGACTAATGAGTTAGTTGTGGGATGATGCATTACGGAACGAGTAAAGAGACTTGCCGGTAACGAGATTGAACTAGGTATTGAGATACCGACGATCGAATCTCGGGCAAGTAACATACCGATGACAAAGGGAACAACGTATATCGTTATGCGGTTTGACCGATAAAGATCATTGTAGAATATGTGGGAGCCAATATGAACATCCAGGTTCCGCTATTGGTTATTGACCGGAGACGTGTCTCGGTCATGTCTACATAGTTCTCGAACCCGTAGGGTCCGCACGCTTAATGTTCGGTGACGATCGGTATTACGAGTTTATGTGTTTTGATGTACCGAAGGTAGTTCGGAGTCCCGGATGTGATCACGGACATGACGAGGAGTCTCGAAATGGTCAATACATTAAGATTGATATATTGGACGGCTATATTCGGACACTGGAAGTGTTCCGGGTGGTTTCGGAGAAAACCGGAGTGCCGGAGGGTTACCGGAACCCCCCCAGGGAAAGTTGGGCCTACATGGGCCGTAGGGAAGAGGGGAGGCAGCCCACAAGGGGCAGCCGCACCCCCTCCCTATAGGGAGTCTGAATTGGACTAGGGAGGGGGGCGCGCCCTCCCTTTCCTTCTCCTTTTCCTCTTCCTTCCTTTCCCCTTCCTCCTCCTAGTTGGACTAAGAAAGGGGGAGTCCTACTCCTACTAGGAGGAGGACTCCTCCCCTCCTTAGCGCGCCCCAAGGGCCGGCCGCGCTCCCCCTTGCTCCTTTATATATGGGGGCATGGGGGCACCCTAGAACACACAAGTTGATCATTGATCTCTTAGCCGTGTGCGGTGGCCCCCTCCACCATAATCCACCTCGGTCATATCGTTGCAGTGCTTAGGAGAAGCCCTGCGCTGGTAGCTTCATCATCACCGTCATCACGCCGTCGTGCTGACAAAGCTCCCTCGACACTCTGCTGGATCGTGAGTTCGTGGGACGTCACCGAGCCGAACGTGTGCAGATCGCGGAGGTGCCGTACTTTCGGTACTAGGATCGGTCGATCGTGAAGACGTACGACTACATCAACCGCATTGTCATAACGCTTCCGCTTACGGTCTACGAGGGTACGTGGACTACACTCTCCCCTCTCGTTGCTATGCATCACCATGATCTTGCGTGCGTAGGAAATTTTTGAAATTACTGCGTTCCCCAACAGTGGTATCAGAGCCAGGTTTATGCGTAGATGTTATATGCATGAGTAGAACACAAGTGAGTTGTGGGCGATAATAGTCATACTGCTAACAGCATGTCATACTTTGATTCGGCGGTATTGTTGGATGAAGCGGCCCATACCTACATTACGCGTACGCTTACGCGAGACTGGTTCTACCGACGTGCTTCGCACACAGGTGGCTGGCGGGTGTCAGTTTCTCCAACTTTAGTTGAATCGAGTGTGGCTACGCCCGGTCCTTGTTGAAGGTTGAAACAACACATACTTGATGAAAAATCGTTGTAATTTTGATGCGTAGGTAAGAACGGTTCTTGCTCAGCCCGTAGCAGCCACGTAAAACTTGCAACAACAAAGTAGAGGACGTCTAACTTGTTTTTGTAGGGCATGTTGTGATTTGATATGGTCAAGACATGATGCTAAATTTTATTGTATGAGATGATCATGTTTTGTAACAGAGTTATCGGCAACTGGTAGGAGCCATATGGTTGTCGCTTTATTGTATGAAATGCAATCGCCATGTAATTGCTTTACTTTATCACTAAGCGGTAGCGATAGTCGTAGAAGCAATAGTTGGCGAGAGGACAACGATGCTACGATGGAGATCAAGGTGTCGCGCCGGTGACGATGGTGATCATGACGGTGCTTTGGAGATGGAGATCAAAGGCACAAGATGATGATGGCCATATTGTATCATATCACTTATATTGATTGCATGTAATGTTTATCCTTTATGCATCTTATTTTGCTTAGTTCGACGGTAGCATTATAAGATGATCTCTCACTAAATTTCAAGGTACAAGTGTTCTTCCTGAGTATGCACCGTTGCGAAAGTTCGTCATGCCGAGACACCACGTGATGATCGGGTGTGGTAAGCTCTAGGTTCACATACAATGGGTGCAAGCCAGTTTTGCACACGCAGAATACTCGGGTTAAACTTGACGAGCCTAGCATATGCAGATATGGCCTCGGAACACTGAGACCGAAAGGTCGAGCGTGAATCATATAGTAGATATGATCAACATAGTCATGTTCACCATTGAAAACTACTCCATCTCACGTGAAGATCGGACATGGTTTAGTTGATATGGATCATGTGATCACTTAGATGATTAGAGGGATGTCTATCTAAGTGGGAGTTCTTTAGTAATATGATTAATTGAACTTTAATTTATCATGAACTTAGTACCTGATAGTATTTTGCATGTCTATGTTGTTGTAGATAGATGGCCCGTGCTGTTGTTCCGTTGAATTTTAATGCGTTCCTAGAGAAAGCTAAGTTGAAATATGACGGTAGCAACTACACGGACTGGGTCCGTAACTTGAGGATTATCCTCATTGCTGCACAGAAGAATTACGTCCTGGAAGCACCGCTAGGTGCCAAACCCGCTGCAGGAGCAACACCAGATGTTATGAACATCTGGCAGAGCAAAGCTGATGACTACTCGATAGTTCAGTGTGCCATGCTTTACGGCTTAGAACCGGGACTTCAACGATGTTTTGAACGTCATGGAGCATATGAGATGTTCCAGGAGTTGAAGTTAATATTTCAAGCAAATGCCTGGATTGAGAGATATGTAGTCTCCAATAAGTTCTGCAGCTGCATGATGGAGGAGAATAGTTCTGTCAGTGAGCATATACTCAAAATGTCTGGGTATAACAATCACTTGATTCAACTGGGAGTTAATCTTCCTGATGATAGTGTCATTGACAGAATTCTTCAATCACTGCCACCAAGCTACAAGAGCTTCGTGATGAACTATAACATGCAAGGGGTGGATAAGACAATTCTCGAGCTCTTCGCAATGCTAAAGGCTGCGGAGGTAGAAATCAAGAAGGAGCATCAAGTGCTGATTGTCAACAAGACCACCAGTTTCAAGAAAAAAGGGTAAAGGGAAGAAGGGGAACTTCAAGAAGAACGGCAAGCAAGTTGCTGCTCAAGTGAAGAAGCCCAAGTCTGGACCTAAGCCTGAGACTGAGTGCTTCTACTGCAAAGGGACTGGTCACTGGAAGCGGAACTGCCCCAAGTATTTCGCGGATAAGAAGGATGGCAAGGTGAACAAAGGTATATGTGATATACATGTTATTGATGTGTACCTTACTAATGCTCGCAGTAGCACCTGAGTATTTGATACTGGTTCTGTTGCTAATATTTGCAACTCGAAACAGGGACTACAGATTAAGCGAAGATTGGCTAAGGACAAGGTGACGATACGCGTGGGAAATGGTTCCAAAGTCGATGTGATCGCAGTCGGCACGCTACCTCTACATCTACCTTCGGGATTAGTTTTAGACCTGAATAATTGTTATTTGGTGCCAGCGTTAAGCATGAACATTATATCTGGATCTTGTTTGTTGCGAGACGGTTATTCATTTAAATCAGAGAATAATGGTTGTTCTATTTATATGAGTAATATCTTTTATGGTCATGCACCCTTGAAGAGTGGTCTATTTTCATTGAATCTCGATAGTAATGATACACATATTCATAATATTGAAGGCAAAAGATGCAGAGTTGATAATGATAGTGCAACTTATTTGTGGCACTGCCGTTTGGGTCATATTGGTGTAAAGCGCATGAAGAAACTCCATTCTGATGGACTTTTGGAATCACTTGATTATGAATCACTTGGTACTCTCGAACCATGCCTCATGGGCAAGATGGCTAAAACTACGTTCTCCGGAACAATGGAGCGAGCAACAGATTTGTTAGAAATCATACATACTGATGTATGTGGTCCGATGAATATTGAGGCTCACGGCGGGTATCGTTATTTTCTCACCTTCACAGATGATTTGAACAGATATGGGTATATCTACTTGATGAAACATAAGTCTGAAACATTTGAAAAGTTCAAAGAATTTCAGAGTGAAGTGGAAAATCATCATAACTAGAAAATAAAATTTCTACAATCTGATCGTGGAGGAGAATATTTGAGTTACAAGTTTGGTCTTCATTTGAAACAATGCGGAATAGTTTCGCAACACATGCCACCAGGAACACCACAACGTAATGGTGTGTCCGAACGTCGTAATCGTACTTTACTGGATATGGTGCGATCTATGATATCTCTTACTGATTTACCGCTATCGTTTTGGGGTTATGCTTTAGAGATGGCTGCATTCACGTTAAATAGGGCACCATCTAAATCCGTTGAGATGACACCTTATGAACCGTGGTTTGGCAAGAAACCCAAGTTGTCATTTCTTAAAATTTGGGGCTGCGATGCTTATGTGAAAAAACTTCAACCTGATAAGCTCGAACCCAAATCGGAGAAATGTGTCTTCATACGATACCTAAAGGAGACTGTTGGGTAGACCTTCTATCATAGATCCGAAGGCAAGACATTCGTTGCTAAGAATGGATCCTTTCTAGAGAAGGAGTTTCTCTCGAAAGAAGTGAGTGGGAGGAAAGTAGAACTTGATGAGGTAACTGTACCTGCTCCCTTATTGGAAAGTAGTTCATCACAGAAATCTGTTCCTGTGACTCCTACACCAATTAGTGTGGAAGCTAATGATGATGATCATGTAACTTTAGATCAAGTTACTACCGAACCTCGTTGGTGAACCAGAGTAAGATCCGCACCAGAGTGGTACAGTAATCCTGTTCTGGAGGTTATGTTACTTGACCATGACGAACCTACGAACTATGAGGAAGCGATGATGAGCCCAAATTCCGCGAAATGGCATGAGGCCATGAAATCTGAGATGGGATCCATGTATGAGAACAACTTTGGTTGACTTGCCCGTTGATCGGCAAGCCATCGAGAATAAATGGATCTTCAAGAAGAAGACTGACGCTGACGGTAATGTTACTGTCTACCAAGCTCGACTTGTTGCGAAAGGTCTTCGACAAGTACAAGGAGTTGACTACGATGAGACTTTCTCACCCGTAGCGATGCTTATGTCCGTCCGAATCATGTTAGCAATTGCTGCATTTTATGATTATGAAATTTGGCAAATGGATGTAAAGACTACATTCCTGAATGGATTTCTAGAAGAAGAGTTTTATATGATGCAACCTGAAGGTTTTATCGATCCAAAGGATACTAACAAAGTGTGCAAGCTCCAGCGATCCATTTATGGACTGGTGCAAGCATCTCGGAGTTGGAATAAACGTTTTGATAGTGTGATCAATGCATATGGTTTTATACAGACTTTTGGAGAAGCCTGTATTTACAAGAAAGTGAGTGGGAGCTCTGTAGGATTTCTAATATTATATGTGGATGACATATTGTTGATTGGAAATGATATAGAATTTCTGGATAGCATAAAAGGATACTTGAACAAGAGTTTTTCAATGAAAGACCTTGGTGAGGCTGCTTATATATTAGGCATCAAGATCTATAGAGATAGATCAAGACGCTTAATTGGACTTTCACAAAGCACATACCTTGATAAAGTTTTGATGAAGTTCAAAATGGATCAAGCAAAGAATGGGTTCTTGCCTGTGTTACAAGGTGTGAAGTTGAGTCAGACTCAATGCCTGACCACTTCAGAAGATAGAGAGAAAATGAAAGGTGTTCCCTATGCTTCAGCCATAGGCTCTATCATGTATGCAATGCTGTGTACCAGACGTGATGTGTGCCTTGCTATCATTTTAGCAGGGAGGTACCAAAGTAATCCAGGAGTGGATCACTGGACAGCGGTCAAGAACATCCTGAAATACCTGAAAAGGACTAAGGATATGTTTCTCATTTATGGAGGTGACAAAGAGCTCGTCGTAAATGGTTACATCGATGCAAGCTTTGACACTGATCCGAATGACTCAAAGTCACAAACCGGATACGTGTTTATATTGAACGGTGGAGCTGTCAGTTGGTGCAGTTCTAAGCAAAGCGTCGTGGCGGGATCTACGTGTGAAGCGGAGTACATAGCTGCTTCAGAAGCAGCAAATGAAGGAGTCTGGATGAAGGAGTTCATATCCGATCTAGGTGTCATACCTAGTGCATCGGGTCCAATGAAAATCTTTTGTGACAATACTGGTGAAAATGCCTTGGCAAAGGAATCCAGATTTCACAAGAGAACCAAGCACATCAAGAGACGCTTCAATTCCATCCGCAATCAAGTCAAGGAGGGAGACTCAGAGATTTGCAAGATACATACGGATCTGAATGTTGTAGACCCGTTGACTAAGCCTCTCTCATGAGCAAAACATGATCAGCACCAAGACTCCATGGGTGTTAGAATCATTACTGTGTAATCTAGATTATTGCCTTTAGTGCAAGTGGGAGACTGAAGGAAATATGCCCTAGAGGCAATAATAAAGTTGTTATTTATATTTCCTTATATCATGATAAATGTTATTATTCATGCTAGAATTGTATTAACCAGAAACTTAGTACATGTGTGAATACATAGACAAACAGAGTGTCACTAGTATGCCTCTACTTGACTAGCTCGCTGAATCAAAGATGGTTAAGTTTCCTAGCCATAGACATGAGTTGTCATTTGATTAATGGGATCACATCATTAGAGAAGGATGTGATTGACTTGACCCATTACGTTAGCTTAGCACTTGATCGTTTAGTATGTTGCTATTGCTTTCTTCATGACTTATACATGTTCCTATGACTATGAGATTATGCAGCTCCCGAATACCGGAGGAACACTTTGTGTGCCACCAAACGTCACAACGTAACTGGGTGAATATAAAGGTCCTCTACAGTTGTCTCCGATGGTACTTGTTGAGTTGGCATAGATCGAGATTAGGATTTGTCACTCCGATTGTCGGAGAGGTATCTCTGGGCCCTCTCGGTAATGCACATCACTATAAGCCTTGCAAGCAATGTGACTAATGAGTTAGTTGTGGGATGATGCATTATGGAACGAGTAAAGAGACTTTCCGGTAACGAGATTGAACTAGGTATTGAGATACCGACGATCGAATCTCGGGCAAGTAACATACCGATGACAAAGGGAACAACGTATATCGTTATGCGGTTTGACCGATAAAGATCTTTGTAGAATATGTGGGAGCCAATATGAACATCCAGGTTCCGTTGTTGTTTATTGACCGGAGACGTGTCTCGGTCATGTCTACATAGTTCTCGAACCCGTAGGGTCCGCACGCTTAACGTTCGGTGACGATCGGTATTACGAGTTTATGTGTTTTGATGTACCGAATGTAGTTCGGAGTCCCGGATGTGATCACGGACATGACGAGGAGTCTCGAAATGGCCGAGACATAAAGATTGATATATTGGACGGCTATATTCGGACACCGGAAGTGTTCCGGGTGGTTTCGGAGAAAACCGGAGTGCCGGAGGGTTACCGGAACCCCCCCGGGGGAAAGTTGGGCCTACATGGGCCATAGGGAAGAGGGGAGGTAGCCCACAAGGGGTAGCCGCGCCCCCTCCGTATAGGGAGTCTGAATTGGACTAGGGAGGGGGGGCGCGCCCCCCTTTCCTTCTCCTCTTCCTCTTCCTGCCTTTCCCCTTCCTCCTCCTAGTTGGACTAGGAAAGGGGGAGTCCTACTCCTACTAGGAGGAGGACTCCTCCCCTCCTTGGCGCGCCCCAAGGGCCGCCGACCTCCCCCCTTGCTCCTTTATATATGGGGGCATGATGACCCACAAGTATAGGGGATCTATCATAGTCCTTTCGATAAGTAAGAGTGTCGAACCCAACGAGGAGCAGAAGGAAATGATAAGCGGTTTTCAGCAAGGTATTCTCTGCAAGCACTGAAATTATAGGTAACTGATAGTTTTGTGATAAGATAATTTGTAATGAGCAACAAGTAACAAAAGTAAATAAAGTGCAGCAAGGTGGCCCAATCCTTTTTGTAGCAAAGGACAAGCCTGGACAAACTCTTATATGGAGAAAAGCGCTCCTGAGGACACATGGGAATTATCGTCAAGCTAGTTTTCATCACGTTCATTTGATTCGCGTTCGGTACTTTGATAATTTGATATGTGGGTGGACCGGTGCTTGGGTGCTGTTCTTACTTGAACAAGCATCCCACTTATGATTAACCTCTATTGCAAGCATCCGCAACTACAACGAACGTATTAAGGTAAACCTAACCATAGCATGAAACATATGGATCCAAATCAGCCCCTTACGAAGCAACGCATAAACTAGGGTTTAAGCTTCTGTCACTCTAGCAACCCATCATCTACTTATTACTTCCCAATGCCTTCTTCTAGGCCCAAATAATGGTGAAGTGTTATGTAGTCGACGTTCACATAACACCACTAGAGGATAGACAACATACATCTCATCAAAATATCGAACGAATACCAAATTCACATGACTACTAATAGCAAGACTTCTCCCATGTCCTCAGGAACAAACGTAACTACTCACAAAGCATATTCATGTTCATAATCAGAGGAGTATTAATATGCATAAAGGATCTGAACATATGATCTTCCACCAAATAAACCAACTAGCATCAACTACAAGGAGTAATCAACACTACTAGCAACCTACAGGTACCAATCCCAGACTTGGAGACAAGAATTGGATACAAGAGATGAACTAGGGTTTGAGAGGAGATGGTGCTGGTGAAGATGTTGATGGAGATTGCCCTCTCCCGATGAGAGGAGCGTTGGTGATGACGATGGCGATGATTTCCCTTCCCGGAGGGAAGTGTCCCCGGCAGAACAGCTCTGCCGGAGCCCTAGATTGGTTCCGCCTCGTGGCGGCGGAGTCTCGTCCCGAAAGCTTTCTTATGATTTTTCTTTGGACGAAAGACTTCATATAGCAGAAGATGGGCACCGGCGGGCCAACAGGGGGCCCACGAGGCAGGGGGCGCGCCCAGGGGGGTAGGGCGCGCTCCCCACCCTCATGGCCAGGGTGTGGGCCCCCTCAAGTATTTCTTCCGCTCAGTATTTTTTATTATTTCCAAAAATAACTTTTCGTGGAGTTTCAACACTTTTGGAGTTGTGCAGAATAGGTCTCTAATATTTGCTCCTTTTCCAGCCCAGAATTCCAGCTGCCGGCATTCTCCCTCCTTATGTAAACCTTGTAAAATAAGAGAGAATAGGCATAAGTATTGTGACATAATGTGTAATAACAGCCCATAATGCAATAAATATCGATATAAAAGCATGATGCAAAATGGACGTATCAATTCCCCCAAGCTTAGACCTCGCTTGTCCTCAAGCGGAAGCTGATAACGATAAATATGTCCACATGTTTAGAGGTAGAGGTGTCGATAAAACAAAATACGGACATGAGGGCATCATGATTATTCTCATAACAGCAACATATGTGAATATTGTCATATGATTTCTTATGCTCAAGTAATAATCTATTCAGAATGCAAAGTATGAATCAGAAACTTTATTGAGAACTAACAAACTATAATCTCAGTCATTGAGGCAATTGCAATTTATCATAACATCAGAAAGAGTCTATGTCAGAGCTTTCTAGCAAGTCCACATACTCAACTATCATTTAGTCCTTCATAATTGCTAACACTCATGCAATACTTGTGGTTACGGAGTTTCAACCGGACACAGAGAAAGATAGGGGCTTATAGTTTCGCCTCCCAACCTTTTACCTCAAGGGTAATGTCAACAATAATAACTCATGCTACCCTATATCCAATTAGATATATATATCATGATCTTTCCAACATCCTGTGCTTGCCAAGGGATAAAATGTAAAAAGGAAAGGTGAAGATCACCATGACTCTTGCATAAGGTAGAAGATAATAATAAAAGATAGGCCCTTCGCAGAGGGAAGCAGAGGTTCCCATGCGCTTTCACGGTTGGATGCACAAAATCTTAATGCGAAAGAACGTCACTTTATATTGCCACTTGTGATATGAACCTTTATTATGCAGTCCATCGCTTTTATTTCTTCCACATCACAAGATCGTATAAAGCTTATTTCCTCCACACCAATCAATCCATATTTAGAGAGCAATTTTTATTGCTTGCACCGATGACAACTTACTTGAAGGATCTTACTCAATCCATAGGTAGGTATGGTGGACTCTCATGGCAAAACTGGTTTAAGGGTTTTTGGAAGCACAAGTAGTATCTCTACTTGGTGCAAAGAATTTGGCTAGCATTAGGGGGAAAGGCAAGCTCAACATGTTGGATGATCCATGACAATATACTTTATCTCAGATATAAGAAAACATAACCCATTACGTTGTCTTCCTTGTCCAACATCAACTCTTTAGCATGTCATATTTTAATGAGTGCTCCCAATCATAAAAGATGTCCAAGATAGTATATTTATATGTGAAACCTCTCTTTCTTTATTACTTCCTATTAATTGCAACGATGACCAAAGCTATGTTTGTCAACTCTCAACAATTTTTAATCATCATACTTTTTCTATGTGAAGTCATTACTCTCCATAAGATCAATATGATCTCTTTGTTTCTTTTTACTCTTTTCTCTTTTCTTTTATTCCCTCAAGATCATGGCAAAATAATCAAGCCCTTGACTCAACACTAATCTTTATTATATAGCTCACGGACTCAACACTAATCTTTATTATATAGCTCACGGACTCGATTACATAGAGGGATCATAAAGCAAAACTCAAAACTATATCATACCAAAACTTTATTCTACTAGATCAAGATACTACTTAAAGGATCAAACTAAGAAAAAGGTAAAGATAGGAGTGTGATGGTGATACGATACCGGGGCACCTCCCCCAAGCTTGGCAGTTGCCAAGGGGAGTGCCCATACCCATGTGATTATGTCTCCTTTGCTGGTGAAGAAGATGGTGGAGTTGTTGGTGATGGGTAATCGCACATCGCGCGTAAGAGGTCCTCCAACTTGCGGATAATGCTCTTGAGTGCGATGATATGCTCCTTCAACAAAATATTTTCATGTGTGAGATAATTGTTTTGTATACAAGCTAACTCAATCATCTTGAAAGCTTCGATCTCAGTTGGGGTAAGAAGATTGTGATCAAGTTGAAGGGTGTCTTCTGCTGCCGGAGCTTGGTCCTCCGTGGCCTTCTTGATCCCTTCATCCTTGTTGATCTCCACGGGTTCCTCCCTCTTCAGCTCTATCTTCATTAGCTAAGCATCGTTGTCACCATTGTTGGAGGAGGGAGACGACATGATGCCTGGCCTTGACAATCCTGACAGAAAACAGCTCGAAACAAGAACAGAGGTAATTGCGTGATACAGGAGTCAAAACCTTCGGGAGAATATATAATGAATTTTTACCCACCAAAATACGTATCGTGCAAGAAAACGGAGTCCGGAGAGCACACGAGGTGCCCACGAGGTAGGGGGGCGCGTCCTCCACCCTCGTGGAGGCCTCGTGTCCTTCCCGGACTGCTTCTTATTTTTCTATTTTTCTAAATATTCCAAAACAGAGAAATATTGCCATAAAAACTGTTTTGGAGTCGGTTTACTTACCGTACCACATACTTATTCCTTTTCGGAGTCTGAAACGTTCCGGAAAGTGTCCCTTATGTATTCCTCCGGGGTTACGGTTTCAATAACATTGGTTTCAACGTTTATGGGATTACCTGAGATATAATGTTTAATTATTTGACCGTTCACCACCTTCGGATTTGTGCCTTCGAAGTTTTTGATTTTTATAGCACCGGAATGATAGACCTCCTCGATAACGTAAGGGCCTTCACATTTAGAGAGAAGTTTTCCTGCAAAAAATCTTAAACGAGAGTTGTATAGCAATACATAATCACCTACATTAAACTCACGCTTTTGTATTCTTTTGTCATGCCATCTTTTAACTTTTTCTTTAAACAACTTGGCATTTTCGTAGGCTTGGGTTCTCCATTCATCTAGTGAGCTAATGTCAAATAACCTATTCTCACCGGGAAGTTTGAAATCATAATTGAGCTCTTTAATAGCCCAATATGCATTATGTTCTAGTTCTAGAGGTAAGTGACATGCTTTTCCATAAACCATTTTATACGGAGACATACCCATATGATTTTTATATGCAGTTCTATAGGCCCATAATGCATCATCAAGTTTCTTGGACCAATTCTTTCTAGATCTATTAACAGTCTTTTGCAAAATTAATTTGAGCTCTCTATTACTCAATTCTACTTGACCACTAGACTGTGGGTGATAAGGAGATGCAATTCTATGATTAACATCATACTTAGCAAGCATTTTACGAAAAGCACCATGAATAAAATGTGAACCACCATCAGTCATTAAATATCTAGGGACTCCAAACCTCAGAAAAATAACTTCTTTAAGCATCTTAATAGAAGTGTTATGATCAGCACTACTAGTTGGAATAGCTTCTACCCACTTAGTAACGTAATCAACAGCGACTAAAATATGTGTGTATCCATTGGAGGCAGGAAAAGGTCCCATATAATCAAAGCCCCAAACATCAAATGGTTCAATAACAAGTGAATAATTCATAGGCATCTCTTGATGTCTACTAACATTACGAATTCTTTGACATTCATCACAAGACAAAACAAACTTACGGGCATCCTTGAAGAGAGTAGGCCAATAAAAACCGGATTGCAATACCTTATGTGCAGTTCTATCTCCAGCGTGGTGTCCCCCATAAGCCTCGGAGTGACACTTGCGTAGGATCTGTTCCTGTTCATGCTTAGGTACACAACGTCTAATAACACCATCTACTCCTTGTTTATAAAGATGTGGGTCATCCCAAAAGTAATGCCTCAAATCATAGAAAAACTTTTTCTTTTGCTGGGTGGTATGAATTTAGCAACAATATAATTAGCATAATCAGCATACCATGGAGCAGTACGAGAAGCATTTATGACATTTAATTGTTCATCAGGAAAGCTATCATCAATAGGGAGTGGGTCATCAAGAACATTTTCTAGCCTAGACAAGTTGTCTGCAACGGGGTTCTCAGCTCCCTTTCTATCAACAATATGCAAATCAAATTCTTGTAGCAAGAGAACCCATCTAATAAGTCTAGGCTTAGCATCTTTCTTTTTCATAAGGTATTAATAGCAGCATGATCCGTGTGAATAGTTACTTTAGAATCAACAATATAAGGTCTGAACTTATCACAAGCAAATACGACTGCTAAGAATTCTTTTTCAGTAGTAGCATAATTTCTCTGAGCATTGTCTAGAGTTTTACTAGCATATTGAATAACATTTAATTTCTTATCAACTCTTTGCCCTAGAACAGCACCTACAGCATAATCACTAGCATCACACATGATTTCAAAGGGTAAATTCCAATCAGGTGGCTGAACAATAGGTGCAGAGATCAATGCTTTCTTAAGTATTTCAAATGCTTCTACACAATCATCATCGAAGACAAATGGTATATCTTTTTGTAATAAATTAGTCAGAGGCCGAGAAATTTTTGTGAAGTCCTTAATGAACCTCCTATAGAAACCGGTGTGACCAAGGAAACTTCTTATACCTTTGATGTCCTTGGGACATGGCATCTTTTCAATAGCATCAACCTTGGCTTTATCAACCTCAATACCTCTTTCAGAAACTTTATGCCCCAAGACAATACCTTCATTAACCATAAAGTGGCACTTTTCCCAATTCAAGACAAGATTAGTTTCTTCACATCTCTGCAAAACTCGATCAAGGTTGCTTAAGCAATCATCAAAAGAGGATCCATAGACGGAAAAATCGTCCATGAAAACCTCACAAATATTTTCACAAAAGTCAGAGAATATAGCCATCATGCATCTTTGAAAGGTAGAAGGTGCATTACATAAACCAAAAGGCATACGTCTATAAGCAAAAGTACCGAAAGGGCAAGTAAAAGTGGTCTTTGATTGATCATCGGCTGACACAGGTATTTGAGAGAAACCAAAATAACCATCTAGAAAGCAAAAATGTGTATGTTTAGATAATCTTTCTAGCATTTGATCGATAAAAGGTAAGGGGTAATGATCCTTTTTAGTAGCTTTATTTAATTTGCGGAAATAAATTACAATCCTATAACCTGTAATAATTCTTTGCGGAATCAATTCATCTTTATCATTAGGAACGACAGTAATACCTCCCTTCTTAGGGACACAATGGACATGACTTACCCACTGACTATCAGCAACGGGATAAATAATACCTGCCTCAAGGAGCTTTAGTATTTCCTTTCTTACCACTTCTTTCATCTTAGGAGTCGTCGTTGGTGATCACGAACTGGTTTGGCATCTTTCTCCAAATTTATCTTGTGTTGGCATAAAGTGGGACTAATGCCCTTAAGATCATCAAGAATATATGCAATAGCAGCACGGTGCTTCTTTAGAGTTTTCAATAATCTCTCTTCTTCATGCTCTGAAAGGTTAGCACTAATAATAACAGGGTATATCTTTTTCTCATCAAGATAAGCATATTTAAGAGTATCAGGCAACGGTTTGAGCTCAAACACGGGATCACCCTTGGGTGGAGGAGGATCCCCTAGGATTTCAACAGGCAAATTGTGTTGCAGGATGGGTTCCTGTTTGAAGAATACTTCATCTATTTCCCTTCTTTCATTCATGAACATATCATTTTCATGGTCCAGCAAATATTGTTCTAAAGGATCACTAGGAGGTACGGCAATAGAAGCAAGACCAATAATTTCAACCTTACTAGGTAATTCCTCTTCACGGTGTTGTCTATGAAATTTAGAAAAGTTGAACTCATGAGACATATCACCTAAACCAATAGTAACAACATCCTTTTCGCAGTCTATCCTAGCATTAACGGTGTTCAAGAAGGGTCTACCAAATATAATGGGACAAAAGCTATCTTGTGGGGAACCAAGAACAAGAAAATCAGCAGGATATTTAGTTTTCCCACACAAGACTTCAATATCTCTAACAATTTCCATTGGTGAAATAGTATCTCTATTGGCAAGTTTAATTGTGACATGAATATCTTCTAACTCAGTAGGTGCAATATCATGCTTAATTCCTTTGTATAAGTCAATAGGTATTGCACTAGCACTAGCATCCATATCACATAACCCATGATAACAATGATATCCTATTTTAACAGACATAACAGGCATGCCTACCACAGGTCTATGTTTATCTTTATCACAAGGTTTGGCAATTCTAGCAGTTTCATCACGGAAATGAATAACATGCCCATCAATATTATCAGCCAAGAGATCTTTAACAATAGCAACATTAGGTTCAACTTTGATTTGCTCAGGAGGTGTATAAGTTCTAATATTGCTTTTATGAACCACAGTTGAAGCTTTAGCATGATCCTTTATCCTAACAGGGAAGGGTGGTTTCTCAACATAAGAAGTAGGAACAATAGGATCATTATAAGTGACAGTCTTTTCTTCAACTTTAATAGGTGCAGCTACTTTTACTTCTATGGGAGGATGATATTTAAACCACTTCTCCTTGGGAAGATCAACGTAAGTAGCAAAAGATTCACAGAAAGAAGCTACTATCTCAGAGTCAAGTCCATATTTAGTGCTAAACTTACGGAAAACATCGGTATCCATAAAAGATTTAACACAATCAAACTTAGGTGTCATACCTGACTCCTTACCTTCGTCGAGATCCCAATATTCAGAGTTGCGTTTAATTCTTTCCAATAAATCCCATTTGAATTCAATAGTCTTCATCATAAAAGAGCCAGCACAAGAAGTATCGAGCATGGTGCGATTGTTATCAGAAAGCCGAGCATAAAAACTTTGAATAATTATTTCTCTTGGGAGCTCATGATTGGGGCATGAATATAACATTGATTTAAGCCTCCCCCAAGCTTGAGCAATGCTTTCTCCTTCGCGAGGCCAGAAATTATATATATAATTGCGATCACGATGAACAAGATGCATAGGATAAAACTTCTGATGAAATTCCAATTTCAATCGTTTGTAGTTCCATGATCCCGTATCATCACATAGCCTATACCATATCAATGCTTCTCCCTTCAAAGATAAAGGGAAGACCTTCTTCTTAATAACATCACCGGGCACACCTGCAAGCTTAAATAATCCACAAACTTCATCCACATAGATTAGGTGCTCATCAGGGTGCTTTGTTCCGTCTCCTGCAAAAGGATTAGCTAGCAGTTTTTCTAACATACCCGAAGGAATTTCAAAGTAAACATTTTCATCTTCGGTAGGTTCAGTAGGTTGAGGAGCAACTCTTTGCTCTACTGGTCGGGGTGAAGATACCCCGAACAAGCCCCTCAGAGGATTACTTTCCATAATAACAAGTGACAGTAAATTTCAGCACACTATATAAATTTTTCCTTACCAAATTCCACCTACCAAAGGCGCTTCACTCCCCGGCAACGGCGCCAGAAAAGAGTTTTGATGACCCACAAGTATAGGGGATCTATCGTAGTCCTTTCGATAAGTAAGAGTGTCGAACCCAACGAGGAGCAGAAGGAAATGATAAGCGGTTTTCAGCAAGGTATTCTCTGCAAGCACTGAAATTATAGGTAACAGATAGTTTTGTGATAAGATAATTTGTAACGAGCAACAAGTAACAAAAGTAAATAAAGTGCAGCAAGGTGGCCCAATCCTTTTTGTAGCAAAGGACAAGCCTGGACAAACTCTTATATGGAGAAAAGCGCTCCTGAGGACACATGGGAATTATCGTCAAGCTAGTTTTCATCACGTTCATATGATTCACGTTCGGTACTTTGATAATTTGATATGTGGGTGGACCGGTGCTTGGGTGCTGTTCTTACTTGAACAAGCGTCCCACTTATGATTAACCTCTATTGCAAGCATCCGCAACTACAACAAAAGTATTAAGGTAAACCTAACCATAGCATGAAACATATGGATCCAAATCAGCCCCTTACGAAGCAACGCATAAACTAGGGTTTAAGTTTCTGTCACTCTAGCAACCCATCATCTACTTATTACTTCCCAATGCCTTCCTCTAGGCCCAAATAATGGTGAAGTGTTATGTAGTCGACGTTCACATAACACCACTAGAGGATGGACAACATACATCTCATCAAAATATCGAACGAATACCAAATTCACATGACTACTAATAGCAAGACTTCTCCCATGTCCTCGGGAACAAACGTAACTACTCACAAAGCATATTCATGTTCATAATCAGAGGAGTATTAATATGCATAAAGGATCTGAACATATGATCTTCCACCAAATAAACCAACTGACATCAACTACAAGGAGTAATCAACACTACTAGCAACCTACAGGTACCAATCCCAGACTTGGAGACAAGAATTGGATACAAGAGATGAACTAGGGTTCGAGAGGAGATGGTGCTGGTGAAGATGTTGATGGAGATTGCCCTCTCCCGATGAGTTCGTGCGACGTCACCGAGCCGAACGTGTGCAGATCGCGGAGGTGCCGTACTTTTGGTACTAGGTCGGTTGATCATGAAGATGTACAACTACATCAACCGCGTTGTCATAACACTTCCGCTTACGGTCTACGAGGGTACGTGGACTACACTCTCCCCTCTCGTTGCTATGCATCACCATGATCTTGCGTGTGCGTAGGAAAATTTTGAAATTACTGCGTTCCCCAACACCTTTAACATGTACTCCCTCCGTCCCAAAATTCTTGTCTTGGATTAGTATAGATACAGATGTATCTAATACTAAAACGTGACTTGATACATCCATATTTAGACAAATCTAGGACAAGAATTTTGGGACGGAGGGAGTAGTAGAAACAAATGATTTAATTTATATCATACAGTAAAATCTTCGCTCAAGTTTGAAAGTAGCATAGACCCTCATGTAAGAAGCAGAATAAATTTAAACCATCACGCGCATTGTATCTGAAACCAGGGCCAACCTCTAAAATCTCTATATGGTGTTCTTGTCCTCGAGAAATAGAAAAGCGAGTTATATACAAGGAAAATCTACCAAAAGCAAGGCCAGTTAGTTGTTTCAGATGTGCAGTCCTTGCTAAACATTTAGCCCAAAGAAGTAGAATAACTAACCCACCACTAATGCTTAAGTACAGTATCTGATTTTTTCTAGCCATGCAAACATGTAAATATTTAGCAGATATGTAGACTAAAGTGTCAACTAAAAAACATTGTCCGCAATTGGAAGAAACATAATCACTCTAGAATAAGCATTTGTAGCTAGATAAATTACTTATTTCAAGTTGACTGCTATTTCTTTTAGGAAGCAAATCATGGCAGGAAGTCAACTATAAAATGGCAAGAAGATGATTGTCCAGCAGTTTTTCCTCTGGTAAAACAGAGATGCCATACCAGCTGCACTTCCTCATTTGTAAGTTCCCGACGCTTGTTCTTGTTTTGATTCATTTTGGCTGGCTATCTTCTTGCTGCTTGAACCACAAGTTCTTTTCTCTTTCTTGAGACCTCCACATAGATAGAGGAAAATCAGGAAGATGTACATTCCATTAGAGATCAAAATATCGACCTTCACTATCACAAACATGCATAGAAAGTTAAACTGAAGAGCAGAAAATTTCATTGAATGAACCAGAAATGCGGTGTCAACTTTCTTAAATTCCAGTTAAGACTTTTTACATTCTAAAAGAGTGATCATGCATGCCATTTTACCCTCTTGTTATCGCAATTCAATGGATAAATGAATTAATTGTAGTTGCTGACACTCTCCGTTACCTCAGCATTGCCAATGCTTGAGAAATATGTCAAAGGGAAACTTGCATCATCATTAACCTAACAATGATTCTGAAAGATACTACAGCGCTAAGTTTGTTTACGATACCTACACAAAAGATGCTTTAATAATCTCAGATTTGATATTACCATCATACTCTACTTGGTCAGCTGAATGATCCTCCCACCAGCCATAAAAGGAGCTTAACAAAGTAAGCTAACAAAAAATTTAAGAAATAAGAACAAGCTGAACATCGCAAGGCAAAACACTCAGGCATGATTAGATATTCACTGTCGTCAACATTGCTTATCGCAGAATATTTAAGGGATTTTTTTCTTGGTAAATGTTTACATTGGAAAATATAATTCTCAGAATTCTTGCTCATATACCTGTATCCACGCATCAAGAATTTCAGTAGAGAGATTATCACTAAGGTAAAATTCTTTTTCCACTTTTTCCCATACACAAAAAGCTTCAAAATGTTGATTTGGGGGAGCTCGGCACCAGGGACACATAGTTCAACAATGATAACTTTACAACACGGCAACATGTCATCAAAGAGGAACTCACCTAGCACAACCATCATGTTGAGATTGTTTTCTTTGTCTCTTCTTCAGACTACTAATTGCCCACATGCTCATGTTCAAAGCATCTGTTCTCAACATCAAGAAGAAACAGTAAAAGAAGATTTTCTGTACATGTTCTTATCAGCAGTAAATTGGGGCAAATAAGACAAAAATTAAGCACATGTTCTTAGCAGGAGTAAATGCAAATAATACAGAAATCCTATGTGCTACTGTAATAAGACTGAAATTTAGCACAGTAGAAACACATGTAACATCAACCACCTAGAGATAGATCAAATGGAAAAAACTACCATGCGGACGGGAAACGCATATAACAACAACCACTTAGAGATAGTCAATATAGCAAACATATATTGAACCAATAAAGTTGGAGGCGTACCTGCCAGCCTGCAAGATCTCTCTCGCACACCAAAATAACATGGCCTCCTGCAGAACAAAGGGATCTAAGAATGGCCCATGAAACCAAGCGATATAGCAGTGGAAGGGAGCAAACCTTAATCACAGCAGGCTGCGAGCAACTGATGGATTGAATAGCACCTGCAGGAAGAAATCGCGGTAATGCACATATCAAAAAGAGGCCAGAACATGGACTGCATATCCTACTGAAAAGAAGAACCAGTTGGAGGTTCGTGGAATGGAAGGAGTGGACAGAGACCTCCATGTCAGATCTAGCAGCACATATCCTTGTGTCTTCTCCTCTGCGCATCGTCATAGAAGGAAGCCTCCTCCTCGCTAACCCTATCTGCATAGGAACACAAAAATATAAGTAGTCATGAATTAGAGGGATGAGCATAGGTCACCATGGAAATATGAGGAAACGATGAAGAAAGAGCTCACGTGTCGGGCGTCTCCTCGATGAACTGGGAGCAATCCTCCAGCTCTCCTCTCTACAGATAGCTGCCAGGAGTGGGGGGTCGAGCAGGATGGGTTCCCCTGATGCCCTCAACCACTCCAGCTCTCTTGGACGCGATGTACGGCCGATCCGGAATCACAGCGCACGACACCAGATGGGGGCAACCTACGACCGATCCAGCCGGATCGAGAACGTGGCGGCGCCACCGCTGAGGCCATGAGGCGGAGGGTTGAGGAGGATGGGAGACGGGACGAGGTGGAGGGAAAGATGAGTGCCTAGGGGCTCGAGGATGGGAGAGGCGTAGCCGCCGCTGGTCTCCCCCGTGCCACCTCCTCTTCCTCTTTTCTCCCAGCGGCGGCGTAGTCCTCCCGCCAACGGGCGTCCCCGGACCTTCTTGGGCGGCGGTTTCCTCCGGGTGGCGTGGTCGTCGGACAGAGAGGAGGGAGGCGGAATGGCGGCGGCGGCTCATGAGGACGGATGGAGGAGGAGGGAGAAGGGTGGCGCTTGGGCCTTGGGAAGCTAGGGTTTGTGATTTATAACCCTGCACGCGAAATTACCAAAATGCCCTCGGCGGGGCACACAATTTACAGGCGGTGGCAGCAGCACTGTTCATAGCGAATTATGGGCGACATGGACGGCTTGGTCCTGCCTATGAATTCTTGAGGATTTATATGTTCAATGAGTCCATCCATCGTTGAAAGAAGACAAAAAGAACAGCTACAAGCTCCTCCTCTCTCGCACGCCGCCGCCAAAATCCCATGGCTACGGCGATCTCTCCTACTCTCACGCATGCAGCCGTCGTCGCTCTCACGTTCAGCCGATCACTGCATGATTTCTTCCTCCTGGATAACGTCAGGGATCCTCTGCCATGGATGCAAGATTGGAACCGTGCCGCTTCAAAAGCAGAAGCAGACAGCAGACAACGCATAGCAGGTCCTATGTTGTTAAGATCTTTCGTGGGAGAGGAAGATGCCCATAGTGACCAAGTAAAGCAGAAGCAACAAGTCGACGAGAAACCTGGTATGCACGTGGACGGCCGCGACGCTGGGACGTACGTGTTTAGTGTACGTACCTTATGACTAACATTGTCTATTGGTAACTGATGAGCTCCTGGCACTAGTAGAAAAGAGGGCTTTGGTTCAGGCCGGGTCAGCCCATTAGTCCCGGTTCAGTCCAGAACCGGGACCCATGGAGGCACTGGTCCCGGTTCGTGAGGCCAGGGGCCTGCCGGGCCTCGTGGGGGCATTGGTCCCGGTTCGTCTGGCTCCTTTGGTCCCGGTTGGTGGGACGAACCGGGACCAATGGGCCTCGCTCCTTGCCCACCACCATTGGTCCCGGTTGGTGGCTTGAACCGGGACCACAGGCTGCCCTTTAGTCCCGGTTCATGCCACGAACCGGGACCAATGAGGTGCCTATATATACCCCTCACCCGCGAGCAGAGCACTCCAGTGCTCTGTTTTTCTCTGGCCGGCGAGGGGAGGGCTTTGTGGTGCTCTACCTCACCTCCTATGCACATGAGGTGTTCGATGAAATGCCCGAGCCACACTAGTTAAGCTTTCTCGTCTCGAAGCTCGACCTCAAAGCTCCATTTTCCTCGAGATTTGTCTAGGTTTAGCGGCCCGTCACGTCCCATTCCCGTCTTCCCCGCCGTCGATCGCCCGCGCCGATCTCGTCGCCGGCACCACCGTGGTGAGCCTCTTGTTCTTATCTTCTTTCTGAAAGAAAAAAATTCTTACTTTAGATAGATACTTGTCTAATTTTCTTACTATTTTATTGCTTGTTATTATATAGTGCGATGGTTTTGGTATCCGCCCCCGTCGGCCCTCGTCCTGTCTATGATTCGGATGTGGTATATATTATCTTTATAATTATTGGTTCATTTATTGTTTATGAAAATTATGCCGACCAACGTGACATAGATTTTATTTATCTAGAAGGTATGTGAACCGGAAATTCCAACCGGCCCTATTGTCGAGAGGTTAAATTTAGTTGAAGAAGAAAACAAAAAAAAATTGAGGAGGAGAAGATGATATTGGAGTTGCATGTTGCGGATGTCGTCGATGATCACAAGATCAAGATGGATGCAATGCGCTTGAAGATTAGAAAGATTAGAAAATATGCCATTCATACCGAGGCTTGGTATCATTATGCCGTTGAATCAATTATTACCTTGGTTGCGATTATGATCGCATTTGTTTTCGCATTGAAATGTTTTACATAGTTTCAATGTATGGTTTAATTAATTAGATGCTCTCGAGAGCTATATGTTGTTAGATGAGAACTATGTATGTACTTTGGTTTTAATGTGATGATGAACTTCTATTAATTTGGTCACTTAATTATCTATTCATGATGTTCTGTAATGGTTTTTGACACACTTAATTATATATAATGCACGCAGATGAACCGGCAATGGATGTACGGTGACAGACACACCTCCGAGTACATTAAGGGCGTGCATGATTTTCTCGAAGTGGCTGAGGCAAACAAGCAGAATGGTTTTATGTGTTGTCCATGCCCTACATGTGGGAATACGAAGTCTTACTCTGACCGGAAAATCCTTCACACCCACCTGCTTTACAAGGGTTTCATGCCACACTATAATGTTTGGACGAGGCACGGAGAAATAGGGGTTATGATGGAAGACGGCGAAGACGAAGAGGACGATGACAACTATGTGCCCCCTGAATACGGTGATGCTGCAACGGGGGAAGCTGCTGAAGATCAAGAGGAACCAGACGATGTGCCCAATGATGCTGCAAGGGGGGAAGCTGCTGAAGATGAAGAGGAACCAGTGCCCGATGATGATGATCTCCACCGGGTCATTGTCGATGCAAGGACGCAATGCGAAAGTCAAAAGGAGAAGCTGAAGTTCGATCGCATGTTAGAGGATCACAAAAAAGGGTTGTACCCCAATTGCGAAGATGGCAACACAAAGCTCGGTACCGTACTGGAATTGCTGCAGTGGAAGGCAGAGAATGTTGTGCCTGACAAAGGATTTGAGAAGCTATTGAAAATATTGAAGAAGAAGCTTCCAAAGGATAACCAATTGCCCGACAGTACATACGCAGTAAAGAAGGTCGTATGCCCTCTAGGATTGGAGGTGCAGAAGATACATGCATGCCCTAATGACTGCATCCTCTACCGCGGTGCGTACAAGGATATGAACGCATGCCCGGTATGCGGTGCATTGGGGTATAAGATCAGACGAGATGACCCTGGTGATGTTGACGGCGAGCCCCCCAGGAAGAGGGTTCCTGCGAAGGTGATGTGGTATGCTCCTATAATACCACGGTTGAAACATCTGTTCAGAAACGAAGAGCATGCCAAGTTGATGCGATGGCACAGTGAGGACCGTAAGAAAGACGGGTAGTTGAGAGCACCCGCTGACGGGTCGCAGTGGAGAAAAATCGAGAGAAAGTACTGGGCTGAGTTTGCAGCTGACCCAAGGAACGTATGGTTTGGTTTAAGCGCGGATGGCATTAATCCTTTCGGGGAGTAGAGCAACAATCACATCACCTGGCCCGTGACTCTATGTATGTATAACCTTCCTCCTTGGATGTGCATGAAGCGGAAGTTCATTATGATGCCAGTTCTCATCCAAGGCCCTAAGCAACCCGGCAACGACATTGATGTGTACCTAAGGCCATTAGTTGAAGAACTTTTACAGCTGTGGAATGGAAACTGTGTACGTACGTGGGATGAGCACAAACAGGAGGAATTTAACCTGCACGCGTTGCTGTTTGTAACCATCAACGATTGGCCCGCTCTCAGTAACCTTTCAGGACAGACAAAACAAGGGATACCACGCATGCACGCACTATTTAGATGACACTGAAAGTATATACCTGGACAAATGCAGGAAGAATGTGTACCTGGGCCATCGTCGATTTCTTCCGACCAACCATCAATGTCGAAAGAAAGGCAAGCATTTCAAAGGCGAGGCAGATCACCGGAAGAAGCCCGCCATGCGTACCGGTGATCACGTACTTGCTATGGTCAATGATTTACACATAATCTTTGGAAAGGGTCCCGGCGGACTAGCTGTTCCGAATGACGCTGAGGGACACGCACCCATGTGGAAGAAGAAATCTATATTTTGGGACCTACCCTACTGGAAAGACCTAGAGGTCCGCTCTTCAATCGACGTGATGCACGTGACGAAGAACCTTTGCGTGAACCTGTTAGGCTTCTTGGGCGTGTATGGGAAGACAAAAGATACACCTGAGGCACGGGAGGACCTGCAACGTTTGCACGAAAAAGACGGCATGCCTCCGAAGCAGTAGCAAGGTCCTGCCAGCTACGCTCTTACGAAAGAAGAGAAATAAATCTTCTTTGAATGCCTGCTCATTATGAAGGTCCCGACTGGCTTCTCGTCGAATATAAAGGGAATAATAAATATGCCAGAGAAAAAGTTCCAGAACCTAAACTGCCACGTGATTATGACGCAACTGCTTCCGGTTGCATTGAGGGGGCTTCTACCGGAAAACATCCGATTAGCCATTGTGAAGCTATGTGCATTCCTCAATGCAATCTCTTAGAAGGTGATCGATCCAGAAATCATACCAAGGCTAAGGAGTGATGTGGCACAATGTCTTGTCAGTTTCGAGCTGGTGTTCCCACCATCCTTCTTCAATATCATGACGCACGTCCTAGTTCATCTAGTCGACGAGATTGTCATTCTGGGGCCCGTAATTCTACACAATATGTTCCCCTTTGAGAGGTTCATGGGAGTCCTAAAGAAATATGTCCGTAACCGCGCTAGGTCAGAAGGAAGCATCTCCATGGGCCATCAAATAGAGGATGTCATTGGGTTTTGTGTTGACTTCATTCCTGGCCTTAAGAAGATAGGTCTCCCTAAATCGCGGTATGAGGGGAGACTGACTGGAAAAGGCACGCTAGGAGCGGACTCAAGCACACTACACAGTTCTACAGAACTCTACCTTGGTGACCCCGTATGTCGATGAACACAAGAACAGTCTGCGCTCCAAACACCCGGAGCAGTGTGACGACTGGATTACATGTGAACACATCAGGACTTTCAGCAGTTGGTTGGAAACACGTCTCAGAGGTGACACCACTGTTTGTGATGAGTTGTACTCGTTGTCCACGGGGTCATCTTCGACTGTATTGACTTACAAAGGATACGAGATAAATGGGAATACATTTTACACGATCGCCCAAGATCAAAAGAGCACCAACCAAAACAGCGGTGTCCGCTTTGATGCAGCAACCGAGAGGGGAAAGGACACGTATTATGGTTACATAATGGACATATGGGAACATGACTACGGACATGATTTTAAGGTCCCTTTGTTTAAGTGCAAATGGGTCAATCTGTCAAGAGGCGGGGTACAGGTAGACCCACAGTACGGAATGACAACAGTGGATCTGAACACTCTTGGGTACACTGACGAACCGTTCGTCCTAGCCAATGATGTGGCACAAGTTATCTATGTGAAGGACATGTCTACCAGACCGAGAAAAAGGAAAGATAAGGAAGCGAATACATCATACGATGAGCCAAAGCGCCACATAGTTCTTTCAGGAAAAAGGGACATTGTGGGAGTGGAGGGCAAGACAGACATGTCTGAAGATTATGAAAAGTTTCATGAAATTCCTTCCTTCAAAGTCAAGGCTGACCCAAGCATCCTGATAAACGATGAAGATTATCCATGGTTACGGCGCAATAAGCAAATGACACAAGCGAAGAAAAAGTGAAGACTTTCTCCCGCAACTATTATGATGATACCATGCCAACTTTGTAACAGACGAGTATGATACCATTGTCCGTTTTGTACACGAAGTGCATCTAGTTTTTGCCGTAACCCTCTCAACTTTCTTGCACATGCTATGTGGATGAAACGATGATACCATGCCAACTTTCAACCTTTTCAGAGTTCATTTGAAATGCTTTTCAATTTTAGGGTCTTATAGCTCAAAATAATTAGTAAATGCATGAAAAATGGTGCATGAAAAATAACAAATAAAATAAATAAGTAATTAGAAACAAAATAATATAAACTTTATTAAAATATATAAGTAGAAACAAAATAAAATAAACTTTAATAAAATTTATGAAACTAAAATTAACAAAGTATTTTCTGTTCAAAACATTATAAGAAACCTCTAGTATTATTGAAACTAAAATCATATAAAATTGATGCAACTAAAATTATCGAAGTATTTTCTATTCAAAATCATTAAAAGCAAAAAGAATTTTCATAAAAAACTTTTTTTGATAGAAACTTTAATAGCAAAAAGAATTATCATAAAGTAAAATAAATAAGTAATTAGAAACAAAATAAAATAAAATAAATAAGTATTTTGTTGTAAGTAGAAACAAAATAAAATAAATAAAGCAAAAAAGAAAACAAAAAAACTGGGAAAAAATAAAAAAATGCCACCTACTCGGCCACCACGGCCTGAATACGACTAGAAACCCATCAATGGGCCAGGATTCAGGCCCGCAGAAGGCCCAGCAGGCCCACAGGCATAGCAGTGCAAGATTAGGCCCGTAAGCCTGCAATGGAGAGGAGCTCGAGAGGGTTGGCGCAGCAGCGCTTATAAACCACTCTCGGGCTCTCTCAACTAGCGAGGTGGGACTAAACTTTGGCCGCGACGCGGGCATCACATGTCCTTTGGTGGTGTATTGGTCCCAGTTGGTGCCACGAACCGGTACCAATGCACCCCCTTTAGTCCCGGTTGGTGCCACCAACCGGGACCAAAGGCCGCTGCTTCCCGCCCTTTGGGCTGCTGAAAAGAGACCTTTGGTCCCGGTTGGTGGAACCAACCGGGACTAAAGGGTGCATTGGTCCCGGTTGGTGCCACGAACCGGGACCAAAGCTCTTGGTATATAACCAACACTTGTGAAAATTTTCATCTTCATCTCGCAGTTGCCCCTGACGACCCCTCGACAACATCGACGCCGCCCGCCGCCCCCGCCGTCGCCGTCGCCCGCGCCCGTCGTCGCCCTCGCCTGCGTCCTCGCCGCCCGCCGCCCTCGCCGTCGCCGCGCCCTCGCCGTCGCCGCGCCCTCGCCCGTCGCCGTCGCACGCGCCCGTCGTCGCCGTCGCCGCGCGCCGTCCCTGCCCCGACGCGCGCCGCCCCTTCCCCGCGCCCTCGCCGTCGACGCGCCCTCGCCCGTCGCCGTCGCCCGCGCCCTCGCCGTCGCCGACTGTAATGATGTAATAAATATATTTTTTAGATATATGTATTTTTTATGTATGTCCATATATGTATGTATGTATTTTTTACATGTTTTTGTATGTATGTATGTATGTATTTTTTCAACTGTAATGATGTTTTAAAAATACATATATGCAAAAGTTAGATTTTTAGAAAGGAATTTGAATAGGTTTTCAGCAAGGAATTTGAATCTGGTTCAAATTTCATTTGAATGAAATTTGAAAATTTTGAACTATGGATCAGAAGGTTTTTGGTGAAATGGAGTGTGGGTACTGTCATGAAGTTGGAGTAATTTTTGTGGTTGTAAAAGAGTTAGGAAATTTTTATATATGCAAAATTTACATTTTTAGAAAAGTTTTATGTATCTAGCTAGGAAAGGAAGAAGAAGAAAAAGAAGGAGAGGAAAAACAAAAATAAGAAGAGGAAGAAAGGAGAAGAAGAGGAGAGGAAGAAGAGGAGAAATAAATAAGAGGAAAAAAGAAGAAAAAGAAGAGGAGAAGAAGAAAGGAATAGAGGAGAAGAAGAAAAAATAGATATTCTTTTTCTTCTTTTTTTCTTCGATCTTCTCCTCTATTCCTTTCTTCTTCTCCTCTTTTTATTTCTTCTTCGTCTTCTTATTTTTTATCGGGTATATCGTTGTCGATATACCCCCTCCCCGATAACATTATTTTCCCATGTATGTATGTCGTCGTTGTCGATATATATAACTCCCTCCCAGATAACTTTGACATGATGGACGGTCGATATTTATACCCCCTCTCGACCGTGATAACTTATACCACGGGAGCACCCCCCGGCCCCCTCGCTCGACCAAAACTCTCAAGGACACCCAAACCCTAGAAAAACACGATGTCGGTCTCCTACCCCCTCCCGCCTCGCCCCTACCCTTGAAGCGTTGCCGAGGCCACCCCAAACCCGGAATAAGCTAGGTCTACGTTTGCACTAATATATCCACCTGCTGTCATGTTTGTGTAAAAATTGCCATGTTGTAATATTTGCAGAAACAATGGAGCACGGACGAGACGAGCAAGCAGAAGAGGTGTTGGGGGACATAATGTTAGCCGGAGGTGATATCTTGTCGTATCTTAACGACAATGATGGTATGGAAGAACAGGGTGAAGAAGCAGGCTACGGTGATCGAAGAGTGGAGGAGGAAAGACATGATTATGATGGCTCCAGTGACCCAATGCTGGTGCAAGAAGGAGCCCGTGGTGACGGCTCCGGTGACCGAACAGAGTCCGGCCAGGTAAATATATTAGTTAAGCCTGTGCTGACTAGCTAATTGATGCATTCATTGTTTTGGTATGTAGACATATTAATTAACACTCGTGTTTCTTCTTTTTTCTAGCCCTCCAGATCGAGCACAACTTCGGTAAAGAGACGAGGCCCGAAGAGAAAGTTGCGCTCGGATGAAAGGTTTGAGATAACAGCAATCGCGCGCGACGGCCAACCGATTGAACCCATCCGGACAAAGGATGCATTTGCTGCTCAGTGCGGGGTTCTAGTTAGGGACAAGATCCCGATCAGCATCCACCAATGGTATAAGCCTAAGAAGGAAGACCCTGAGGTGTCTTATGTCAATGATATGCAGAAAGATGATCTTTGGACTGAGCTGAAGGCAAATTTCACCCTACCGCCAGAGGAGGATCCGAAGAAGCCAGTTAAAGAGCAATTAATCAAGTCTCATGCTCTTAAGAAGATGGCAGACCTATTCAGGAGGTGGAAGAATGAGCTGAAAACGTTTGTCGACAAAGAAGAGACACCAGAATTCATCGGCCGGTATGAGAAGATCAGAGATCACTGGCCCGCATTTGTGGCCCACAAGACATCGGAAAAGAGTAAGAAGATGTCAGCGACAAACAAGAAGAATGCTGTGAAGAAGAAGCTTCACCATCGCACGGGGTCAGGTGGCTACCTCAAAGCCCGGCCTAAGTGGGCCAAGGCTGAGAATGATCTGCTTGATAAAGGGATCGAACCACAGACAATGAACTGGCCAGACCGTTGCCGGACTTGGTTCTTCGGGGCTGGCAGAAAATTGGACCCTGTATCAGGGAGGTGCGTTTGGACGGACGAGATTTTGAGAATACCAGTCAAGAGGCTTCAGCAGTATATCGATGCAGTGCAGGAAGGGACGTTCGTTCCAGACAGAGAGAACGATGAGCTCACAATGACCCTCGGGAATCCTGAGCACCCTGGACGGACACGAGGCACGCCAGGCTCCGTTCCGTGGAAGGCTGGTTTTCCGGACGCAGGTGGTTACAAAAGCCAGGAGAGGAGGAAAAAAGTGGACAGACCCAAATTCAGAAGCTACACGAAAGGGTTCAAGCGCTAGAGGAACGAGACGACAATTGACATGCCGAAACTACCCCCGAAGCTACCCGGCCATCTCAGCGGAGAAGCAGCGTGGCTTCCACCGAGCTGCTTCAGCCGGAGCATGTCTTGACGGCTCCTGCTAGCTACCCCGTGGATGCTATCACGGAGTCTCAACATTGCCACCTTATGACGCAATGGCAGAACTTCAAAGTCAAGGCGGTTGTTGGCTCTGTTTTACCTCCTGAACCCGGTGCAACCTACCACTGCCGGCCGATTCCAGAAGGATATGCTAGGGTGATGGTGGATGAAATAACGGAGGGATTTGAGGACCTCCGGCTTGACCACCCTACCGGTGAAGGGGAGACTCGGCTAGGTTCTGCTCAGAAGACTCCATGCCTATGGCGGAAGGAGCTCATCAACATTCCGAACTGGACGCCTCCAGCGAGTAAGGGCACTCCGCCTCCTCCTCCGCCGAGTGATCAGGGCACTCAGCCTCCTTCTCCGGCGCGTGGCGGCACTCCGCCTCCTCCTCCGCCTCCTCCTCCGCCTCCTCCTCCGGATAGTGATCAGGGCACTCAGCCTCCTTCTCCGGCGCGTGGCGGCACTCGGCCTCCTTCTCCGCCTGCACCGGCGCGCCAGAGCAGCCGGCCTCCTCCTTCTCCGCCTCGTCAGCAAGGGCGGAAGAGACCAGCCGCCGCTCCGGCTGCTCCGGCGCGTCGTAGTCCTTCTCCTTCGCCTCGTAAGCAAGGAAAGAAGACAGCCGCAGCTGCTCCGTCTGCTCTGCCGGCGTCTAGCAGTACAGCCAGAGGCGGGAGGCAATATAGATTTGGTCCTTCTCTGAAGACTCCAGAGAAGTTACCATACGAGAGGACCGAGGAGGAAACCACGAAGTGTTGGGGATCGTAGCAGAATTTTAAAATTTTCCTACGCTCACCAAGATCCATCTATGGAGTATACTAGCAACGAGGGGAAAGGAGTGCATCTACATACCCTTGTAGATCGTGAGCGGAAGCGTTCCATTGAACGTGGTTGATGGAGTCGTACTCGCCGTGATCCAAATCACCGATGACCGAGTGCCGAACGGACGACACCTCCGCGTTCAACACACGTACGGTGCAGCGACGTCTCCTCCTTCTTGATCCAGCAAGGGGGAAGGAGAGGTTGATGGAGATCCAGCAGCACGACGGCGTGGTGGTGGATGTAGCGGGATCTCGGCAGGGCTTCGCCGAGCTTCTGCGAGAGGGAGAGGTGTAGCAGGGGCGGAGAGAGGCGCCCAAGGCTGTAGTACTGCTGCCCTCCCTCCCCCCTTTATATAGGCCCCCTGGGAGGGGGGGCGCCGGCCAGGAACCCATCTGCATGGGGGGGGGGGGGGCGGCGGCCAGGGGGGAGACTTGCCCCCCAAGGCAAGTGGGGCGCCCCCCCACCCTAGGGTTTCCAACCCTAGGCGCAGGGGGGAGGCCCATGGGGGGCGCTCCAGCACACTAAGGGCTGGTTCCCTTCCCACTTCAGCCCATGGGGCCCTCCGGGATAGGTGGCCCCACCCGGTGGACCCCCGGGACCCTTCCGGTGGTCCCAGTACAATACCGGTGACCCCCGAAACTTTCCCGGTAGCTGAAACTTGACTTCCTATATATAACTCTTCACCTCCGGACCATTCCGGAACTCCTCGTGACGTCCGGGATCTCATCCGGGACTCCGAACAACTTTCGGGTTTCCGCATACTCATATCTCTACAACCCTAGCGTCACCGAACCTTAATGTGTAGACCCTACGGGTTCGGGAGACATGCAGACATGACCGAGACGCCTCTCCGGTCAATAACCAACAGCGGGATCTGGATACCCATGTTGGCTCCCACATGTTCCACGATGATCTCATCGGATGAACCACGATGTCGAGGATTCAATCAATCCCGTATACAATTCCCTTCGTCAATCGGTATGTTACTTGCCCGAGATTCGATCGTCGGTATCCCAATACCTTGTTCAATCTCGTTACCGGCAAGTCTCTTTACTCGTACCGCAATGCATGATCCCGTGACTAACTCCTTAGTCACATTGAGCTCATTATGATGATGCATTACCGAGTGGGCCCAGAGATACCTCTCCGTCATACGGAGTGACAAATCCCAGTCTCGATCCGTGCCAACCCAACAGACACTTTCGGAGATACCCGTAGTGCACCTTTATAGTCACCCAGTTACGTTGTGACGTTTGGCACACCCAAAGTACTCCTACGGTATCCGGGAGTTGCACGATCTCATGGTCTAAGGAAAAGATACTTGACATTGGAAAAGCTCTAGCAAACGAACTACACGATCTTTGAGCTATGCTTAGGATTGGGTCTTGTCCATCACGTCATTCTCCTAATGATGTGATCCCATTATCAATGACATCCCATGTCCATAGCCAGGAAATCATGACTATCTGTTGATCAACGAGCTAGTCAACTAGAGGCTTACTAGGGACACGTTGTGGTCTATGTGTTCACACATGTATTACGATTTCCGGATAACACAATTATAGCATGAACAATAGACAATTACCATGAACAATGAAATATAATAATAATCATTTATTATTGCCTCTAGGGCATATTTCCAACACGAAGATCGTGCGAGCCGAAGTGACGAACTTCTTTGAAGGGGTGAAAGCAAATAAACATCCACCTCCGGAGGAGAAGGTAGATCCGGTGAAAGCGAAGCGCACTCTGGCTGCCCTGACAAAACTACCAAAGTCTCCGCCGAGAGGCAACTATGAGCGCATTATTGCAAAGACATTTGCCGAAGCGGAGCGGTCGGGAAGTACTGTCAGTGATCAAAGGTTAAAAGAACGACGAGCTGGGAAAAAAATTCCCAGCTCGGCGAACAAGCGAACCAATCGTGCCCCCCGCTCAAGGTGTCTAGCGACATCGTCGCTAATGATCCGAGGATGGTGCCCGGTTATAGCAATCTTGGAGATTACCTTCCCGACGATGTACATTATGATATCTTGGAGGTGGACGAACACAAATACCATTACGGGAGGCCTCTCGTCAAAGATGAAAGATCTCTAACAACGATGATGCGAAGATTACATGATTGGTACATGAAAACCTGCAGAGAGTCTGGGGGAGGGATACTTTGACGCTGAGAGTTAAACCGGAGCATGACCTCGTTGGAATTGAACTGTTGAATGTTCCATTTGAGGATGTCTTCCAGTTTTTCAATCAAAAGGCCCTCGATAAATCAACGATCACTTGCTACCGTCTGTAAGTAGTACTACTTCTGTCATTAAGTCTCTCTATATAGGTCAGCTCTTTCATTGCATGTATTTATAATTATCCTCACTATATTATGCAGATTGAAGATCGCCGAATTAAAGAAAAGACAAATCGGTGATATTGGGTTCATTAACACAAATCTCATAGATGCAACTCAAGTTAAATATCATGCAAAAAATACCGAGGCCAACTTGCTACGATCGTTGGTAATAAATGAAAACAAAGATATAATACTCTTTCCTTACAACTTCAAGTGAGTGTTACTGTCTTGTGCATATTCGGTTTCCCTTATTAGTCCAGGTTATAGTAATGTAATTTATGACTTATGCATGCGTGCGCAGCTTTCAGTATATTCTCCTAGAGATTAAGCTTGAGCGGGGACTAGTAACCGTCTTAGACTCGAGACGAAAAGATCCCCGGGACTATGCGGACATGACTCAAATGCTCGAGAAGTAAGTTAAATCGATCATTATCCACCATATCAGCAACTTTGTTCATTTCCTGATATCAAGTAATTGTTTTCTTTGTCTGGCAGGGTTTGGAGAAAATTCACCAAAAAAGCTCCGAGACTGCCGAAGAAGCTGCAATTTAAACACCCGAAAGTAAGTACTATAGTAGCATGTTCCGCGCATCTCCTAATGATTCAAGCGCTAGTTTCATCAATACCATTTAGCATGCTTACTTATCAGTTTGATTGACCTCTATTTCTTGTAAAGTGGTTGTGGCAGGAACCCGGGAATAATTACTGTGGATACTACATTTGCGAGTCCATCCGCTACACGACCTGTGAGCGGGGCTACTCTGACGAACAATATGAAGTGCGTAAGCAATAATATTCACAATTTTATTTTATTACCATCATTTGTGTTGAGTTTCATTTATTCATATATATATGTATTGACCCCCTTCTTCAAATTAGATGTTTCGGAAGCGGGATGAACTCCTAGCACCAGATCGTATGCGAGCAATTCAAGAGGAATTGGCGGCATTCTTCCTTGACCACGTGATCGCTGAAAACGGAGAATACTATGTGGACCCTGTGTTCTTACAATTTAATTAGGAGATTATATTGTAAGAGATAATTATTGTATATATGTAGCCGGTAGTGTCGGAAAGATATACGAGAACTTGTTGTTCGACCAATCTCTCGGAGAAGGAGAGGTGGTCGATATCACTTCTCTCTGTATGCATATGTTCATGACGATCTTCTGTTTCCTTCATTTGATTACTAGCTAGCGTGTCTAGTCCTCTTCATACATATATAGTACGTAGCGTCGACCAAGCACGGAGATAAGAGAGGACACTTCTCTCTATTAATTAGCTAGCTAACACAATATATGAAACACCTAAATTAACCCCCCAAAACCCCCAACCCCACCCCCCCTTTCAAAAAAAACAAAAACCCCAGCCACTGAAATGCTGACGCGTGGATGCCTATTGGTCCCGGTTAGTGCCACCAACCGGGACCAAAGGCCCTCCTGCCTGGGCTCGCCGCACCGGCCACGTGGAGGCCCATCTGTCCCGGTTCGTGTAAGAACCAGGACTAAAGGGTTAGGGCATTAGTAACGACCCTTTAGTCCCGGTTCAAAAACCGGGACAAAAGGCCCTTACCAACCGGGACAATAGGCCCTTTTTCTACTAGTGGTGGCGTGCCGGATCCGGAGTACACGGAGGTTTGGTGGCATAGGATGGGGACCGGAGGAAACTTTGGTCGGCGTGTTCGGCCCGGCATCGGCGACGTCACTTGACGCCGTTACCCTTCCTGGAGGCGAAGCCGAGGTCCCCCCTATCCACCCCCGAACCCCTCCCGGACGAAAGTCCAAAATTCAGTCTGGATTGGGCGGCGGCGACGTCCTGCGCGTCGTATCCTCCATGGAGGCGGCGTCTTGGGAGGAACTGCTGTTCGGGGGAGAGATGTTGTGGATGGTGGGCTCCGAGTGGCTCCAGCAGTGGCGATGGTGTGGAGGTTGTCAGGTGGTGCGGCGTTGTATCTACCGCGTCATTGACGACGAGTGGTGGCGGCATGGTGCAGCTGCATATCGACGATGGATGCGGCTGGATGGACGAGCGCAGGGTGGTCGAGCTGTCTGGCGCCATGGTGGCGTCGACGGCAGGCCTGGCAAGGTCTGTGCGTCAGTACCTGCTCTGGAGATGGATCGGTGGAAGAAGGTGGCGGCAGCCTCGGTGAGTGCACCGGACCGGCGTGTGACCCAGTCCTGGTATGTGGCTAGGATGGGGCATCCGGCATGAGATGTTAGGATTTGGTGCGACGTCGGTTTGGTATTAGGCTCGGACATTCGGCACCACTGCATCAAGGGGGTAGGAGTAGCGACAAATGTTGCCTAGATGGTGGCTTCAGGGTTACTGATGTACTATTTTGTAAGGTTTTTTGTGCTTAATAATTAATAAAGTGGCCGTATGCATCGTCCAGATGCAGAGGCCAGAGTGCATCCTCCTTTTCTAAAAAAAACAAGCCATCTTCCAGATTAATCGATGGGAAAAAGAATTATTTTCTTTTATTTTCACAATAATAGTTTTGGCAAAAGGTGGCACCCCAATGATTAGTAACAAACATTTTAAACAACATGTAGAGAGAGAACAAGCCGATGATTCCAATTGCATATATCTTCATCAGCTCGTCAATTCCAATCAACATGGTGAGCAGATGTTACTTGCCAAACAATGAATTAAGGAAAATAAGAAAAAGGATCAACTGTACCACCAAAACTGGAAGTTCCAAGTAGCTGCCACTTGTCAAATGCTGATCGAGCATAGGATTTACCGAAGGAACAATCCAGCAGAACAAGCTGAGTGAGCCCTATGTGCCCCGGAAGGACCAATCACAGCAAAACCTGTAAACACAACACACAATCTTAAGTGCAAGTAGAAGGAGAAAACCCACAAAACAACAAAAATGGTGCACTGGAATCCACTATGAGAAGATACTTCTGAATTTGGTCATTGATAAGAGAAAGCACACCAGACAACAAATATTGTGCGCTGGAATCTAATCTGAGCAGATACCTGTAAACAAAGGGCATTGATACGCGTTGTTGCTACTTTATAAGTACCAACATGATCAAGACATTCCTGCACACAAAGGCACAGCTACACAGCATTTGTTTCAACATTCCACAGATCCCACAATCCCAAGAAATCAACAACATGTTGGGGAAGTGGTCAGTTGGGCTTTGTGACTGCTTCGGCGATTCCGGCACCTGTACGGAGAACTATCCCTCATGCTCTTCTCACGCGTCCTTATGGCATAGGCATTGTGGGGTTTATAAGACTTCATTTCACTTACATCTCGATGCTCCATTAAAAAAAAAATCGCTAATGTTACAGGCTGCTTGACTTGTTGGTGCCCCTGCATTACATTTGGACGCATTGCCGAGGTTGTGGACGGAGGTTCATCATGTATGTGCTTCCTTATATTTTGCGCTGGGGATCAAGCATAAAAAATGCCCATATCTTGTTGGCTAACTACCCTTGTTTCCAGCATGCTGCATGCATGGGACCCTGTATCTTTTGCTAGGGTCCGTAGGCTGGAACTGGTTGTATTCTTGTACCAAGCGCTCCTCAATGCGGGCGCAATACAACTTCCCAGGGTCACCCTACATGGACTGCCTTGTTCATCTGTGCTGTGAGAGGTGCGCGCTATGCCAAGAGTACAAAGAGCTGGAAAATCGCGGCTTCAACATGTCCAAAGGTATCTCTCCTTCTTGCTGATACAAGATACTGTATAAGACAAAACATTGATGTTCACAATACATGCGTTGATGACTAAAATACTCGCAGGAAAGATGACGGAAAGCATGGCAGCACCAGAAAAACAAGGGATGGATGCACTTTTAGACCGCGAATAAATCCAGAATTTGATGGCTGTGATGGTTGGCACCCGTCTTCAACAGTTCTCTGTTAATCTTCATTTCCCTATCTTAATCCAAGCCACATTTGGGTTTCAGTTGTTAAATCTCCTTTTTATGTAACCTTGTGTTTCGGTTTAATTTTCTACTTCTATTTGTGTAGAACACCAGCAGGAATATATGCAATATAAATTGCTATTCAGTGAGCTAGCTATAAAATTGTTTTTGCATTGTGATGTAAAAAATATATTTGCTCATTCCGAAATGTAATGACTCATTAGTTCAGCTCTCAGTGGCAAACTGGCATAAGTAAATAAGTGCTTACTTAAGGATAAGACATCATCCCAGTGCAATTTAAACAATCGACAGAACATAAATGAATTTTTGTAAAGTTATGCTATCCACAAAGCCTGATTACTGCAATGCCAAAAGTGCACACAGGAATTCAACTATAACAAAGCATTGTCCTAATAAACAAAAGAAACACCCAGGAAAAGGTTTAGTCCAGGGGAATTGTATTGTACCTCAAATATGCTCCTCCTCCATTTCTTACTTGCTATACAAAGCATACTCCACTAGAAGGCCATGATTCAAATTGTGCTCAAAGATCAAACAATATCATGGTCCTCTGATTTGCAGCTAGTCAATTGCACATGCATGGCTGCAACATTTGTTGCTCATGGGTTCCGTTCTCTCTGAGGATATAAGACCAATCTGCATTGGCATTTCACTTGCAAGTTCTGCAGATCTTTCGATCTTTATCACACACGTTGTCAGCTGATTCCATGTTTCCTCCCTCCTCCATGCTATTCAAGTGTGCCCCTGCATCATGTTTCCTCCCTCATTCACATCAACCTCGCCTTTTCTCCTCTTCTCATAATTTGCAGGACGTCGCTGCTGGTTAAATTCGTGCAGACCTTCCTGCATCAGCTCCCCGACTACCACAGAGCACCACCGTGTGAATCTTGTACCGGTTCGACACATCAAAGAGGCACAGATGCTCATCCCAGCGGTGTCCTCCGGCAGGCCAAACTCCCATCTGAAAGAGAAACGCTCTAGCTTGGCCTAGGGTGGCCGCGAACAGGTGAACCGCGGGAGGGACTCTCTCTCTCTCTCTCTCTCTCTCTCTCTCTCTCTCTCTCTCTCTCTCTCTCTCTCTCTCTCTCTCTCTCACACACACACACACACACACACACACACACATACACACGCATGGACGAAGGTAGACGACGACAAGCTGGACAGTGGATTTCCGGCGACGAACACCCGGCCGCTCAAACGGCCTCCATTGAGCACAAACTGTGTGGCACAAACCACGTACACACGAACTGTATAGGGGAGGGCTTTTTATGCCCAGGTGCACTCACACCACGACGCTGGCGATCCGCTTGCCCCGGCCTCGTGCGCACCACGCGATCGTACGCGCTCAACACGCGGCCAGGTACAACCGATCGAGATCGTAACGATCAATCCCACTGCCGTCTCCAACGGCCATTGACCGGAGCTATACACCTACGTGGTGGACTCGTACGTGAGCACAACCTCGCGCACCACCGCGACACAGACGCGCATACACTCACTCTGGGCACACCCTCCACGGCCACGGACACGAACACCGACGTGGCCACGCACCGGCGCCCAAACTCGCCCTAGACCTAGACACACACGCTGGTCATCACGGCGAGTTGTAGTTTATTCCTAACAGGAGGGGACGCAACGGAGCAGCTAGAGCTCGGCGGCATTGCGCGGTGGGCACCTATACGTCGACGAGCCCGACATACGCTTGGTGTGGCTGAATCAGAGCTCCCTGCGGGACCTTCGCCGGCGAAGAGGTCTGGCCAAAGCAGCAGTGGTGTAATTGGAAAACAAATGGCAGCAGGGCCAACCCTGTAAATAGGGGGGAGGGATTGGTTAGGAGTATACTTGGCCATGGGATACTGGGCCTGAAAAAGCCCGACCCGACCTGGCCCAACCTTGCCCATGGGCCGGGCCTGAGCCGAGGTTTTGAGCCGAAGGTCGGGCCGAGCTGGGCCCAGGCCCGCCATATTTGTGATTCAGTGAAGAGGCTTGGCCAAGGCCCGACGGACTTTTTCGTTGATGAGCCGGGCTTGGGCCTAGATTCTAGGCCCTACGGCCGGGCCAGACCAAACCTGGGCCTAGGTTGTTTGCTTCGCGCTTGGTAGGCCCGGTCCGAAGCCCGCCCCGGCCCGACGGATGGCCAGGTATAGTTAGCAGGTACTCCCTCCGTTCCTTTATATAAGGTGTATTTATTTTTTGATAAAATTCCACAATGTAAGGTGCATTTGTTCTAATTTCTCATAATTCCGATATTGGCCGTCCAGAAAAAGGAAAGTATCTCTCCCATGATTGCATGTATCTCTCCTTGTAGAGAAAGAAAAGGAAATTATCTCTATCCCGATTGCGTGTATCTCTTCCGTTCCTAGCCTAAATGATTTACTTGCCGCTAATCTACGAATTAGACAAGGGTAATTTCATCTCCAATTTGGCTTTGAAGAGGTGTTCATTGCAATCCCGGCCGGTGTCGGTATGAAAGAAAGATGGATCATGCGCTATTGATTAAGGTTGCAACATAAATGGCATTTTAAAAATAGTTAACATGTAAAATAACGTCACATTCATGTTCTACATATTTTTCTAATCAAATTTCATATATAACATGTCAAAATTGGAGTTGAAGTTTAAAAGATATTGATATTTTAAAAACAATACTATTTGTTCTAGATGGACTGTGGGTTAACTTTTGAATAGCAAGGGGTTTTCCGCTAAAACGCAAAAACGATTCATTTTCATTTAATGGTGAACTGCTGGTTATTTACCAAAAAAAGGGAGGAGGTTTTCTGTAAAACAGTAAAAAAACAGCTCGTTTTCTCACTTAAATGTGGATGGCAGGTTATTTGCCTGAAAACAAAGGGGGTTTTCTATTAAAATGCTGAAGAAGAACGGGCGGAAGTAATCCGTACTTTATTAGTAAGTATATATATATATATATATATATATATATATATATATATATATATATATATATATGGTGGGTCAATATAAATATTTCTAGTATAACATAGAATAACTCTATTAAGAAATTCAAAAATGATGCAGAAGTGCATATAATTCCTAATTCCCGAGTCCTTAAGACGTGTTGATTGTTTCATAAACCAACATGCCCCTTAACCATTGCCCAAACTTTTGTCTATGTGAAAGAGAGAGATGTGAAAAACTAAGGGGAATGGGCTCTCATGCAACAGCCTAGCTATATACGCATTGCTATGTAAATGCAATAAATATGAAGAAAGAGATAGAGAGAAGATGGAAAAAATATTAATGTAATAGCCAATCTTATAGCCCACATTATTATATGAGTGCCTATAGATGACATGACATCTCCTTATAGTGATAGAGGCGAAGGTGTCCCGATGTTTCGATGAGAGGTAGCTATCTTTTTTGGTGGAAGTCAACTTTGACGATCCGACTACGAGTGTGCGACGTCGCGCCTTATCAATCGCTAAACCAACTCCGAGAGGTCTTTGATCACGTCGGAGCACGATCAACCTGGCCACGGGTGTCTATTTCCTGCATGCAAACGGAGAACAAGTAAGAAACTGAGATTGCAATCTTAAGAGGGAAGCTTTATTGATGAAAGTGGTGTTCTGTGATGTCTTGGTCTGGTCGTTGAACACAAAGAAAGGACGCGAGTTGCAGCTATGGTGAACTTTAATCTAAACAAAACCCAAGTCTTAACGGTGCCTTAAAGGCTGTAATTATAGGGGAAAGGGAGGGGATTTCATTTACCCTTGGCAAGATGGGACTAAAACATCTCCTGAGTCGTTTCACCTACAATACAGACTCTAAAAACAGCCTAAAAAGAGTTATTTCAAAATTACATGGGCCTGGCCCAGAAATAAGGTGGCGCAACACCTAAACAAAGGTAAGGACGAAATTTATGAAAGGGCATCTTTTATATTTCATCCATCTTCTTATATGTAATCATGGTGGCTTCAAAGTGCTGAAATCTCCACTGCAAACTCCGTTCTTGTTGCCTTTGCGCTCGTCTTGTCCATGCTTGTCCATGCTCCAGTGTTCATCCTTCTTGTCCATGCTAGGCCCTTCATTTGTAAGAAAAACAAATGTGTCCAATTTAGGCAACATCATATTCTCATGAACACTAGAATCGTTACCAAGAAACGGAAGTACCTAGTATTTCAATTGGCGTGAGCGAGCTTTAGTATTGGGCCCAATATGTGTAGCAGCAGGGGTTGTGGGTGTAACAGTAGTAGTGATATCCTCATCATCCTTCACTTCTTGAATTGAAGTCGTCCTCGACGGAAGTTCATATTCCTCACCCACATAAGGCTTCAAATATGCAATGTTAAAAGTGGGACTAACCCAAAATCCGCAGGCAGCTCAAGTTTATATGCATTATCATTTATTTTATCTAACACCTTAAAAGGACCATCAGCATGTGGCATCAGCTTAGATTTGTGAATAAGGATCGAAAAGGAGTTGTGACTGGAGGAGACTCTCCAGAGTGATCTGGAGGCGATGATGGCTCACCTGAACGAGCTCCCCCGCCGAGTGTAAGCATGGAAGAAGTCTATTGCTCGCTGCAAAGCCGGTGTGGTGATCTCCGTCGTCCGCGTCCACTGGAAAGACGTGAACGAGGAGAAGCTGAAGTCTCTCAAGGTCGCCAACACGAAGAAGCTCAAGTTCAAGGACTTCATGGAGATGTTCATCGAGGCAGCCACTCGGATTGTTGATGGCATTGATCTGGACACCTTCGTTGAGCTTGCCAGTCCCACAGATGCGTGAGAAAACTTTAAGCCTTAAACATTCGCCTTGGTATGCCGAGTGAATTTGTATGCCTTAAACTCTTTCGGGTCTTGGGCCCCTGTACTTTCATTTGCTTTTGAACTACTAGAGTTATTTCGAATGCTTTCCTTCGAGTTCTTGAATGTCTTTGACTTACACGAAAGCTGGTTCACATCTAACCCCTCGAGTGAGAGGGAAGCCTTCACTCGGAGTGTTTGTTTTAACTTAGGCGAAAGCTGGTTCACAGCTAAGCCCCTGAGTGAGAGGGAAGTTCGTCACTCGGAGTAGTTTTTTTAACTTAGGCGAAAACTGGTTCGCAGCTAAGCCCCCGCCTGAGAGGGAAGTTCGACACTCGGAGTAATTTTTTTTAAGTTAGGTGAAAGCTGGTCGCGGCTAAGCCCCCGAGTGAGAGGGAAGTTTGTCACTCAGGGTAGTTTTTAACTTCGGCGAAAGCTAGTTTGTAGCTAAGCCCCCGAGTGAGGGAAGTTGTCACTCGGAGTAGTTTTTAACTTAGGCGAAAGCTAGTTCGCGGCTAAGCCCCCAAGTGAGAGGGAAATTCGTCACTCAGAGTAGTTTTTGACTTCGGCGAAAACGGCTTCGTAGCTAAGCCCCCGAGTGAGAGGGAAGTTCGTCACTCGGAGTAGTTTTTAACTTAGGTGAAAGATGGATCGCCGCTAAGCCCCCGAGTGAGAGGGGAGTTCATCACTCGGAGTGGTTGTTTTAACTTAGACGAAAGCTGGTTCGCAGCTAAGCCCGAGTGAGAGGGAAGTCCATCACTCAGAGTGGTTGTTTGACTTAGGCTTAGCTGGTTCGCAACTAAGCCTCCGAATAAGAGGGGATGCTTCATTCGGACGATCTTTCACCCACAAGAGGTTTGGCTCAAGTGTGTAAAGGTGAACTCAATGAAGTACCGGAAAAGACATATGCTTTTATTCATCAAATATCACTCAAGTGCTTTTATTACATCTCATCATGCCAACGTTAACTATAAAACCGCTGAAGCAGGTCGGCATTCCAAGCGTGGGACTCATCTATAATCTTCAGGAGGTTGTAGAGCATGTACGCTCCGTTATGCAGAACCTTTGAGATGATAAAGGGGCCTTCCCACGCGGGAGGGAGTTTATGCGGCCTCTGTTGATCCACTTGGAGCACAGGATCGCCTTCCTGAAAGGCCCGACCCCTGATGTGTCTGTCATGGAAGCGTCGGAGGTCCTGTTGATATGTGGCCGAGTGGATGAGGGACATTTCGCTCTCTTCTTCTAGGAGGTCGACGCCATCCTTGCTGTAGGAGATATGCCCTAGAGGCAATAATAAATGATATTATTTATCTCCGAGTTCATAATTATGTTTATGTTCCATGCTATAACTGCTATGGTTCCCGAGTCTGCAATAACCACGAGGCTCGGAGGAAGACTCATATGCACGTGTGGAATAATAAACGGTAAAATGTATTCCTAGTCTGGCCTCTAAGACTAGCTCAAGTGTTGCATGATGGTTATGTTTTCCTGATCATGGGCATGTCTATGTCAGCAACCTTGAGGGCATAATGTTAAGAGAACATTTGTGTTGAATCGACCCGGCATGATGTTATGCTATAAGATTCATTCGTCACAAGTTTATTGGTACATAACACAGAGATGGTTAACGTTTGCATGATTCCTTAGACCATGAGAGTATCGAGTTTCTTCATGCTTGCTTCATGAACTTTGGGGTTTGTTAAACGTCATCCGTAAATGGGTGGCTATTACGGCGGCTTACGGGTTCATGGAAAAGTGTGTCAAGTAACTTGATAGCTCAAGATTGGGATTTGCTCCTCCGACGATGGAGAGATATCTCTGGGCCCTCTCGGTGTTACGGTATCCATCATCGTCTGGCCAGACACTTTGTGATTTGATCACGGGGATGCCGGAACACGATAACGAGAAAAGAGAACAATACCGGTAACGAGGTAACTAGCATAGTGGACAAGTTGTTGATCCACGGGAATGCCAACATGTCTCACCTCGGGTATTTGTAACATATCGCGAAGCAACAGGAATAGCACACGACAACTGGAGGTTCACTCGAATATTTATTCGTGTGGGTATAGGAGTCAATATGGGTGTCCACGGCTCCGATGTTGATCATTGATCGGAAGGGGTTCCGGGTCATGTCTATACTTCACCGAACCTATAGGGTCACACACTTAAGGGTCATCTATCTGCTGAATACTAGACAGGGAGTCTGAGAGAAAATCACCGAAAAAGTTTCGGACACCGAAAAGTTTCGGACAGCGGAATCGTACCGCAGAGAGAGGTCATCGGATAAGTTTCGATGATACCGAAAAGTTGTTTCGGGATACACCATTAAGTCAAATTGGTTTCGGCACATGCCTGATAATTCTTGGAGGATGCCAGAATCATTCTGGAAGCTTTTTGGAATTTTCTGAGATAAAAACCGGAAATGTTCTGGAGCTGCCGGAGCCACTTCATATGCGTTTCGCAGATGAAAATCACTAAAACCGGAATTGTTTCGGAACGCGTTGAAAATCATTTTAGTGGGTACTGGAAATGTTCTTAGCCCACATAAATATTTTCAGTTCGATCAGACGCTGAAAAATGTCGTCGTGAATAGTGAAAATCAGCTTTATGGTTACTTTATGGAAAGCCACCTTTTGGGGCTTTGCTCCAAAAGATCTTGGGGATGACATGGATGGATAGGAGCCATTTTTTGGGCCCCTCATGAGGGTGTGGCCGGCCACATGGGGTATCCCCCCTTGGGGACCCTCTTGTTCCTTGGTTTCACTCCTAGGTCCTTGTGGAAGGACTTCATTCATGTGCATTTTGGGTTTTTTGTGAAACTACCCTACCCCCTTGGGATTTCCTATAAATAGAGGTGGAGGGGCAGCCCTCCACACTCATCCCTTGCTCTCATACACATGCCATGCATTATCTGGCTTCTTCTCTCCCTCCCACGAAAAGAGTTTCGTAGGGCCGTAAGGCTGTCTGGGTTCCGGCAGGAACTAGTTCTGGACGGCGAAGCCCTGCCGGATAGATGACACCGTATGTGTGCAACTCTGTAGAGAGATCGTAGTTTCGGTCTTAGTTCGTGAGTGCCTCCCGAAGGGCTGTCCGCGTGACCGTCCGAGTTTCGAAGGTCCTCCCGAAGGGCTGTCCGAGTGACCGTTCGAGTTTCGAAGGTCCTCCCGAAGGGCTGTCCGCGACACCGTCCGGGGGGCTGTTCGACCGCCTCCTGGAGGGCTGTCTGAGGAGTAGATGAGGGTATACATCCTCGCGGTTGGGAGGTTGTAAATCCTAGCTGCGGGGATCTGCACCGCCGATCGTCATCGACTCTACTTCCCGCTGCGCTACGAGTCGGTAACGAAAAAGATCAAACCATGTATGCAGTCTCCATAGTGGTCCTGGGCTGGTGCGTAGGTCGGAAATTTTTTGTTTTCTGTTGCGTTCCCCTACAGTGGCATCAAGAGCCGTGCTATGCGTAGATGCAGGTTTCGATCTAGAATACATGGAGATGTATGGGTATTGCATAATATAATTAGGTAGTAGATGAGATCTATTGCTGAAAATTATTTATGCGGGTGACAGATGAAATCTGTTACCCGAGGTTCTTGTTGCTTCCCTAGAATTTGCGTTTGCTCAATCTCGAGACAGCATGGTGGAATTTGACAAAGTTCTGGCAATCCGTGATCCTGATTGATCATGGAAGTGCTATCAGTTCTTTGGGTTCTGCCGTAGTCAAAAGAAAGATGAAATTCGTAGATGAAAGGGCATTGCAGATATGATCTGCACGGGGGTCATGCGTATGACGAAGTTTAGTATGGGGCTCGAGATTTAATTATCCCGTGTTTCATACACCCCGAGATGTTAATCTAGCAACCTGAATAATCATACTTGATGATAAAACGTTGGTAGCTGCGGTTTAAGTCAAAACCTTAGAAGCCACGTAAAATAAAATTTTGCATAAACCTATTAGAGGCGTCTAACTTGGTTTTGCAGGATGTGCATGTGATGTGGTATAGCAGTGCTCATACTAATTCGATTATGTATGAGATGACTATATGATGTAATTTGATTAACATGACCTGCGTGTCATGATTCGGCATGATGGCTGGAGCCATATGATTGCATTTTAATGACCTGCGTGTCAACCTTGTTGTAATGCATTATTTTGTTAGCTATAGAGATAGCAGTATTATCTGGTGCATCGACAAGGTGGTGGCAATCTTCGTGAAGGTGACCACCGACGCGAATGCCGAAGACGAAGAAATGAAATACTTCTCCGTCAGAAAGGGCTATACCATATCATGCTATTATGAATTGCCTGAGATGTTTATCCCTTATGATGCACCCTTCTTGATTGCGCCGTAGTCGCTTTTATTAGGGTGATCTCTCACTTAAAATATCAAGTAGTTAGTGTTCTCCCAAGTGTAGCACCGTCACGGCACCTATCTTTTCGGGGTGCGCCATGGATGCATGGGTACGAACGATTAGAGAAGTGTGAGGCGGGTGAGGTCAGACCTCGCAGCAAGATCACTTGGTTGTCTTGACGTTCATGGCAGGATCGTCCTGAGCTCGGAACACACGCATCGAAAGATGAGCAAGAGTCACATAGAGATGTGATCGGCAAGTTGGCCTACCGATTAAAATTCCCGTTATGAGATGATGATTCTATGGCGATGAATTGAAGTCTGGATCTTGTATCACTCAAAATTAATTGTGAGAGATATTGATTTGAGTGGGAGCGCACTGTTGAATTAACATGTTTAATTCTCAGTGCAATTAATTATGAACACTGTCTAAGTGTTTCTTGCAAAATAGTTGTAGAATAATGGTTCGCGTTTCCACCTTCCCTATTAAAATTGAATAACTGTTAAATATCTGGTTAAAACTTTACGATTGGTAACGTAATATGAGGATTGTCCTCAAAAGTGCCGAGAAGGACTTTGTCCTATCGCATGCTTTCCGTATCCTCCCGCTAAAGCTATGGATCATGTGACTCTCGTCCTTCGATCCAAAAGCTATAATTCTGTTTCAGTCAAGTGCAATATGTTTGCTTCCATGAAACCCAAACTTCGAAAGTTGGGATAGTTATATGATATTCGTGGAACTGAAAATTATTTTCAGATACAAACAAAGCAATGTTTGTTTGCAAGTATTAGTAAAAGTGTTTATTATGCATTTGACTGTTGGGAAAGGGATCCAGAAGAACGCCTGTCATATAATGAAAGGTGAATAAAACAACAACTTAAAGAGAAAGGAAGTGTCCAAAGGGTGTTAGTATGACTTACACGCCTAGGAAGTCCGGGGCTAACGCCACTCTTAAGTTGGGTGCTTCTTTTGCGAGTAGGAGAAATACTAAAAGTTAAACTGTTAGAAGTAAAAAGGCAGAAAGAAAGATGACTGGAATATCCAGCTCATGTATGAATGTCATACAAGTTTTTGTTGTATAGTAGGCTGGTCAAAGATATAGTTCTTGGGAATTATGGTTAAACATGTTAATCACTAATTCTTGGGTATTGTGAGTTAATCACAAAGATACCCGCTCGATTGCATTCAATTGCGAATCACTGTAAGAGCTACTGTGGCCTAAAAGGACTAGCCAGAAATGAGGTTAAGGTATACACAGGGAACATAGTAAATGTTACTATACCTTCCATCGGTGTATTGCCGTCTGTATTTATTTTCATAATTCATTTAGAGTTTTACAAACTCTAGCCCATTGCATAAGGTATCTTGCAAGAAGGTTGTTCATAAGAGAACCTTTTATGTTCGATGTTATGAATAACACAAGGGCCATACTTTCATTATGAATGAGATGTATGTTATGAATATTGATAATAATACAATACCTCTGGGTTTACTTTCATAATTCATTTTAGAGTTTCATACACTCTAGCCCATTGCACAATGTATGTTGCAAAAGAGTTGTTCATAAAAACAACAATTGTTGTTAAGTATTATGAATAAAATGAAGGGCCATGCTTCCATCCAAGATGGGACGTATGTTATGAATATTGAGGGTAATATGATACATCCATAACACTGACGCTAAATGTCGCAAGACTAAAAGAATACCACACAAGTGTGGCACTACATTTGGTCACATTGGAGAAACCCGCATGGAAAATTCCATTATGATGGATTTTGAAGTCTTTTTGATTTTGAATCATCTGACACTTGCAACTTTCCTCCGAAAAGTGATGTGACTAAAATACCGTTCACAGGCAATAAGGAACGAACAACAAACTTATTAGTGATCATACATTTGATGTGTGTAGTCCGATAAGTGTTGTTAGTGGTGGATTTATTTATCTTCAGAAATGACTCAAGTAGATATATGGATATTTACTTGATGAGACGTAAGTCTGGATCTTTTGAAATCATTCGAAAGGTTTTCAAAAATGAAGTAGAAGTTATTGTAACAAGAAAATTATGTTTCTGCAAATTGATTGCACAAAGGAATATTTGAGTTACATGTTTAGCGAATGTCTGATGAGTTGTGAAAGGGGTTTCATAACTTGCACCTCCCGGAACACCACTGCAAGTGAAAAGTCCGTCGAGATGTAATCTAACCATTTATGACATGGTAAGGTCAAAGATGACATAAATAAATTTGCCATTATCCTTTTTAAAGTGATGCTTTAGAGACTGCGGCTTTTACACTGAAAAGAGCTACATCGGGTCTGTTGAAATGAAGCCATGGTATGGTACGCCCAACCATGTTATATCTTTTCTTAACATTTGGAATATGGGGCTTGTGTAAAAGGTTACAAACCTATTCCAAATCAGACCAGTGCTACTTTGTAGGTTATACCAAAATGTTGGGTATTCCTCCCTCACTATACCGAGGCAAATAGTTTTGCCGTGAAACGGTGTGCTTTTAAAGAGAATGGTTCTTTCAAAAAGGTGAGTGGGAGAATAGTGCAACTCGACGAGATAAACAGTATCTAAGTCATCAGATCAAAGGAAAGAGACCTTCGAAGTAATTCCAGAGTTTCCTACTGCGACTGATACGGAAGTTTCTACAATAAAATGTATGAACTTCGGTCGAACTTGCAGCTGAACCACGTAGGCAAGGCTCGTGCAAACCTCTCAGGTGCGCAAACGAGATATTGTTGTTAGACAACATTATACCTACGATACACAAGGAAGCGTTGATGGGCCCTGACTCCGGAATTGGCTAAATGCCAATACAACCCAAGTTAGTTTCCATATAAGTGATTCAAGATTAAAAGCTTGATACACCTTTCGGAAGACTTAGAGTCTAACGAATATTTATGGAACTTAAAACTGATATGGATAAAAAGTTTTATCCATAAAGCTCGACTTGTTGAAATAACAAGTTCAAGAGTTGACTACGATGAGGTTGTTTTCATCGTAGCGATGCTTAAAGTCGGTTCGGGTTGAACTAGCAATTAACACATATTTCAATCATGAGATATGAAACATGGATGATAAAAGGATTTCCATCTGATGGAAATGAAAGCTAGGACTTGTATATGATACAGTCCAAAGTAATTTGTCGATCTAGAGGATGCTAGTAGGTATGCAAACTTCAGAGTTCCAGCAATGGACAGAAGAGAGCAAAATGGAGTTGGAATCTTCGTGTTTTGATGAAAGGGTCAAAGGGGTTTTGAGTTCATCAATGGGTAACGAAGATGCTTGTAATTCAAGAAAGTAAGTGGGAGCGTAATAATATTTCTAAAAACCTTATGTGCTTGGCACATTGGTAATTGGAAATAAATTTCCTGACACGAATTAGGACTTCATTTGAAAATGGTTTTTCGATGAAGTGCTTAGGCTAAATAGCCTCAATATTAGGCATGATGATCTATGGAGATAGATTTACCTAATGGGGCTAAGCAATGAATACATATTGACAAGATGCTAAAACCTTTTAGCATTTAAAACGCCAAGGAGTGATTCTTGCCAAAGTCACATGGAAGGAGTTTTTGCAAGACTCGGTGTCCCAAAACACTGATGAGTAAAATACATGATGCAGATTCCACACACTTTTGTGTTTGGATTAATCATGTATTCCATGGTATGTAAAACAACCAGATATGTCCGATACTCCCAAGGTGTTGCGAGTATGGATACTAAAGTGATCAAAGTACTGATCGTGGGGCAACAGTGAAAGATGTCATTGAGTACTAGAGTAAGTACTGATGATATGTTTTCTTGCAAGCGGAGATCATGAAGAGTTCGTTGTAAAATGTTACATCGATAGTCTTCATCTTTTCACCGTGCGATTTTCGATTTAAGTTAAGGGTTTTGTGTAACACACAATGTGGTGGCACAGTTAGTTGGAATTTGTTCAAACTAGTTACTGTGGCGAATTCTATAACAAGGGCTAAGTATGTTGACGCTTTAGAAGCGACAAAGAAGATGTTGAATCATATAGTTCATTCATGAACTTAGTATAGTTCCAAGATGGCTTTTGACAATGGGACACTACTGCAGGTAGTTGCTCCATAACTCAGTCTGAGGAATCCAGGTTCGACCTGTGATTCACATACATACAAAGCCAAGTCCACACAAAATATGATTTTTTGTGAAAACGTGAAAACGCGAGGACATGCAAAGATACACACGGAACTGAAGTCGTCAGATCCGTTGGACATCAGGCTATACCACAAGCGAAGCATATTTACACCGGTGTGCCACAGGTGTAAAGTGCATTAGCATTAACTAGATTATTGACTCTAGTGCAAGTGGGAGTCTGTAGGAGATATGCCCTAGAGGCAATAATAAATGATATTATTTATCTCCGAGTTCATAATTATGTTTATGTTCCATGCTATAACTGCTATGGTTCCCGAGTCTGCAATAACCACGAGGCTCGGAGGAAGACTCATATGCACGTGTGGAATAATAAACGGTAAAATGTATTCCTAGTCTGGCCTCTAAGACTAGCTCAAGTGTTGCATGATGGTTATGTTTTCCTGATCATGGGCATGTCTATGTCAGCAACCTTGAGGGCATAATGTTAAGAGAACATTTGTGTTGAATCGACCCGGCATGATGTTATGCTATAAGATTCATTCGTCACAAGTTTATTGGTACATAACACAGAGATGGTTAACGTTTGCATGATTCCTTAGACCATGAGAGTATCGAGTTTCTTCATGCTTGCTTCATGAACTTTGGGGTTTGTTAAACGTCATCCGTAAATGGGTGGCTATTACGGCGGCTTACGGGTTCATGGAAAAGTGTGTCAAGTAACTTGATAGCTCAAGATTGGGATTTGCTCCTCCGACGATGGAGAGATATCTCTGGGCCCTCTCGGTGTTACGGTATCCATCATCGTCTGGCCAGACACTTTGTGATTTGATCACGGGGATGCCGGAACACGATAACGAGAAAAGAGAACAATACCGGTAACGAGGTAACTAGCATAGTGGACAAGTTGTTGATCCACGGGAATGCCAACATGTCTCACCTCGGGTATTTGTAACATATCGCGAAGCAACAGGAATAGCACACGACAACTGGAGGTTCACTCGAATATTTATTCGTGTGGGTATAGGGGTCAATATGGGTGTCCACGGCTCCGATGTTGATCATTGATCGGAAGGGGTTCCGGGTCATGTCTATACTTCACCGAACCTATAGGGTCACACACTTAAGGGTCATCTATCTGCTGAATACTAGACAGGGAGTCTGAGAGAAAATCACCGAAAAAGTTTCGGACACCGAAAAGTTTCGGACAGCGGAATCGTACCGCAGAGAGAGGTCATCGGATAAGTTTCGATGATACCGAAAAGTTGTTTCGGGATACACCATTAAGTCAAATTGGTTTCGGCACATGCCTGATAATTCTTGGAGGATGCCAGAATCATTCTGGAAGCTTTTTGGAATTTTCTGAGATAAAAACCGGAAATGTTCTGGAGCTGCCGGAGCCACTTCATATGCGTTTCGCAGATGAAAATCACTAAAACCGGAATTGTTTCGGAACGCGTTGAAAATCATTTTAGTGGGTACTGGAAATGTTCTTAGCCCACATAAATATTTTCAGTTCGATCAGACGCTGAAAAATGTCGTCGTGAATAGTGAAAATCAGCTTTATGGTTACTTTATGGAAAGCCACCTTTTGGGGCTTTGCTCCAAAAGATCTTGGGGATGACATGGATGGATAGGAGCCATTTTTTGGGCCCCTCATGAGGGTGTGGCCGGCCACATGGGGTATCCCCCCTTGGGGACCCTCTTGTTCCTTGGTTTCACTCCTAGGTCCTTGTGGAAGGACTTCATTCATGTGCATTTTGGGTTTTTTGTGAAACTACCCTACCCCCTTGGGATTTCCTATAAATAGAGGTGGAGGGGCAGCCCTCCACACTCATCCCTTGCTCTCATACACATGCCATGCATTATCTGGCTTCTTCTCTCCCTCCCACGAAAAGAGTTTCGTAGGGCCGTAAGGCTGTCTGGGTTCCGGCAGGAACTAGTTCTGGACGGCGAAGCCCTGCCGGATAGATGACACCGTATGTGTGCAACTCTGTAGAGAGATCGTAGTTTCGGTCTTAGTTCGTGAGTGCCTCCCGAAGGGCTGTCCGCGTGACCGTCCGAGTTTCGAAGGTCCTCCCGAAGGGCTGTCCGAGTGACCGTTCGAGTTTCGAAGGTCCTCCCGAAGGGCTGTCCGCGACACCGTCCGGGGGGCTGTTCGACCGCCTCCTGGAGGGCTGTCTGAGGAGCAGATGAGGGTATACATCCTCGCGGTTGGGAGGTTGTAAATCCTAGCTGCGGGGATCTGCACCGCCGATCGTCATCGACTCTACTTCCCGCTGCGCTACGAGTCGGTAACGAAAAAGATCAAACCATGTATGCAGTCTCCATAGTGGTCCTGGGCTGGTGCGTAGGTCGGAAATTTTTTGTTTTCTGCTGCGTTCCCCTACACTTGCGTGCCAGCTCCGCCTCGACCTCGGAGTACAATTCCACTCGGGGTGAATTGTGGAGTAGATCACTCAGCAGGACAGCCTCTGCTCCATACACCATGAAAAAGGGAATGCGGTCGGTAGACCGATTGGGGGTCGTTCTCAGGCCCCACAGAATAGATGACAACTCGGTGACCCAGGCTCCAGCAGCGTGCTCCAAATCACGCGTGAGGCTTGGTTTTAACCCTTGGAGGATCAAACTGTTTCCTCTTGCGGCTTGTCCATTCGACTGCGGACGTGCCACAGAGGCGTAATCGACCCGAGTGCCTTGGGCGCTGCAGAATGCCCTGAACTCTTCTGAGTCAAAGTTCGAGCCGTTGTCGGTGATGATGCTATGGGGGGACGCCATATCTGAAGACTAATTCTTTCAAAAACTTGATCGTCGTCCGAGAGTCTAGCTTCTTGATGGGTTTCGCCTCAATCCACTTGGTAAACTTATCAACAGCAACCAACAAGTGAGTGAATCCACTCGCCCCTGTCCTAAGAGGGCCGACCATGTCAAGCCCCCAAACTACAAAATGGCTAGACGAGTAGAATGGTATTCAGTGCAGACGCGGGCTTGTGTGACAAATTTGCGTAGAACTGATAGCCAGTGCAGCGCTGGACTATCTGTTGAGTAGCCTCATTGGCACGTGGCCAGTAAAAACCCGCTCGGTAAGCTTTAGCCACGATTGTCCGAGAGGTAAGAGCTCCATAGCCCACTTCGCCACTCAACCAGTCGCATCCCGGTTGTTCATGATCTTAGACAGTGGGGCATCGCTGACGACTGATACTGTGTGTTCTTGAAAGTAATGAGCTACCTTCCTCACAGTCAGGTAGATACCATACACGAGCTTCTGGTAATGAGGATATCTCTGCTTGGATGGAGTCAGAACTTCAGAAATGTAGTAGACTGGATGTTGAACTTTGTAAGGCTTGCCCTCTTCTTCCCGCTCCACGGTGAGGACGGTGCTGAAAATTTGGCTTGTGGTCGCAATGTACAAGAGCAATGACTCTTGGTTGTTCGGAGCAGTAAGCACCGGCTGGGTGGAAAGCAGGGCTTTGAGTTCAACAAACGCTGCATGGGCTTCAAGAGTCCATTCGAACTTCGTCATCAATCGGTACAGAGGCATTGCCTTCTCACCGAGGCAGGAGAGTCCCCCCCCCCCCCCCCCCCCCCCCCTCAAGGTAGCTCCGCCACTGCTACTAATAGTGTAGTACCAGTGAAGGTGGCGGTGGTACCCGAGGTACGAGACGGCACATCTGCAGCTGGGGTGGTGGTACTGGCTAGACTTGCGGCAGAAGTACCATGTCGCCACGATCACAGCGACACTGAAGGCGACCACGCCAAACATTGCACCCGCCTTCTGCCCCGGGGTAGCCTCATCCCAGAGGGAGGTGCCCGGGTACATGTGGAAGAGGGGATAACCCACCGACATGCTGTCCTGCATGATCAAAATCAAATCAAGTAGCAGTCAGTCACAAAGCGCACACATGCAGAGAGAGACACAGAGACAGTGCATGGAACAGAGAGAGTGCATGGAACACAGAGAGAGACCCACGTTGTACCTTACGTTAAGTAGACAAAGGAAAGCACTGCTGCACACAGGAGTGGTCGCTCTGCACCAACACACATAAAATTTCGTCGCCAGTATGAGAGTGAGAGAGAGAGAGACTCACGTAGTACCTTACGGTCGGTACACAAGCAGTCAGAGAGAGAGAGACTGGTCGAGGCCGAGTGGTGGCTGTGAGACGCTACAGGCGGAGGATTGATTTTATTAATATAGGCGAGGGCGGACCCGAGGTGGGAGTCGCAGTCACGGCCAGCTAGTGCAGCAGCAGTCCGTTTCCTTCCCCTAGACTCTAGTGCGCTGACGTGTCACTCACCAAGTCCTATTCCGTCTTCCTTAAACGGTTTCAACTCATTTATTTCCCTTCTTAGGGCATCTCGTAGGTAGAGCCTCAGACCTTCTGCAAGCGTCTGGACCACGCTGTCCGGACGCAGTTTGCCATCCAGTGCGGTATTGTATCGGTCCGCCAAGTGGTCCGGGCCATAATTGTTCGGCGAATTGGAACCAAACGGTGGGGGCGGGGGGTTGCGGTAGTTCGGACATCCGTCTGGCCAATCAAAAGGCACCACGTACCGTTTCTACTCTGTGACTGCTTAGAATGGCTAGCATTTGGCGGAAGACTTTGTGCTAATTGCATTACATTTGGCGGAAGGTAGTGTGGAGACGTTTGTGCGTTTGGCGGAAGGTGCTAATTATGCTTTATTATGCGGTAATTCTAGATTAGGCAGAGGTTAGTAGCTTCAATTGGCATAAGCCGCCAAATGTTTATGAGTAGCATTTGGTGGAAACTAGTAGCTTAGCTATTAAAAAAAATTCGAATCACAGTTGCTATTTTTTAAAGACGAACATTTGCGGTATAGGGTTTGATGGATGGCTCCCATATTCGTGTCCGGACACCAATCTGGATCAATTCTCGGACAAATACCGTGTCCTTTTGCGGGACGGTCTTGGAGATGCCCTTACTAGCCACCGTCTTTCTATTGAGTGTGCAGTGCGCTTCTGTTAACACCAAACATGAGACCTAAACATACTATAAACAAAAAGTTAAATCGAGGCTAGTGTGCAATGCGCTTCTATTAAAACTAACCTTCAAACCTAAACATGCCTTAAAAGGTTTAGACTACTAGGTGGAAGCGTTTCCCTTACTTGTACAAGCCAACAGCCATAGAACAATAATTAGATATATCATCATGGTTAACAAGAACATTGTTTTTTCTCATTGAGAACAACCTCAACGTGCCTAATTATTTTTTTACCCTATGATATAAAATAGGGAGCCACTAGGGATCAGACCATTGATCCTTAGCGTTCCATCAGCCATGGGATTAGCAACACATTACGTCAGATCCTATGCGGGAAGCAAGTGGGTTCGTTAGATTTACTAGCAAAAGAGCCCGTGCGTTGCAACAGGAGAAAAAAATCATAATCTCCAATGGCGATGACCACATTTTGTTCATATCTCATCGCACGATTTTGAAAATTTGTTCACGAATGCAAGAAAATGTTTATTTTTAAAAATTTATTCACAAATTGAAGCAATGTTCAAATTTTTGAAAAAATATCATGGTTGTCAAAAAACTTGCTAATTCAAAGAATTATTCTGAATTTCAAGAAACATTTAAAACATATATTATAATATTCCGATCCACCCGGCAATTAATTCTTCGAAATTTACGCGGGTATATAGTCATAAAGACTCAGAAGCATTACTGTTTAACTACATACCTTCTATCATTCGTGAACATTTTTAAAAATTCAGGAACATTTTTAGTATTTACAAACATTTTTTTATATTGTGAACGGTTTTTAAGTGTTTTCTTTTGAATCAGCGACCAATTCTATAATAGACGAACATTTTTTCGAGATTGGTGGATTCTTTTCGAAATTCATGAACTTTTTTGAAATGCATGACATTTTCTGAATGAGCAAACATTTTATGAATCAATAAACACCTTTCTAATTCACAAACTGTTTTTAAAAATTTAGGACATTTTTAAAATGCATGATTTTTTTTGAATTACCAAACATCTTGTTCAACACACAGACTTTTTTTAAATCATGGACTATTTTCGATTTTACAAAAATAATCAAAATTGCGAGCATTTTTAAGAAATAAGCATTTTTTGAATTCACAAACATTTTACGTTTTCTTGAACATTTTACTTCAAAATTCTCAGTTTTTAAAATTCTATATTTTCGAAATTTCAAATATTTTTTGAATTTACAAATTATTTAAAGTAGAAAAAAGCAAAAACAGAACAGAGAAATAAAAACTAAAATAGAAACTAAAATAACAGGTGCCAGCACATGGGCCGGCCCAAACGAGCGTGCGGTGTCTTCCTAGCGCCCAGAGCGTAGTATAGTAGGTCTCTATTTTTGGGCCGGACCTGACGGGGATTGCCTGCAAAACGGTTTTCTGTCTCTTATAGATGGCATCGGTGGTTAATATTTGTAACTTTGGGGCACTTTTAATGACGTGCCAGCAGAAGCAATAACCCCTTTATTATTGGAAATCGTTTATTTTCAACCGGCTGATTTCCCTTGCTTGTAAGCTGTCTCTGCTGCCTGACACGTGTACCCGTGGGCCTGCCCACCGCTCTTCTCCTAGCCTTATCTCTTCCGATTCACCTGGTCCACCCATCTTCTCCGCCCCGCATTGCTAGCCTCACTCGTCCTCATGGCTGAATCTCCTCTATTTCTTCTTCCATTAGCACACCACGCACCAGCGGCCATCGTCGGTCGCCTTAGACCGGCGTCGCTACCGCCTCCCGTTGCTTCAACCCCTGCTCCTGCAACACCGACGTTCTGCATCGCCGCTGCAAACCACCGTCGCCGTTTGCAAGCACATGGGTACAGAGGATGCCAGGGACTGGTCACCACCTGGGGCGCGAGGGGTCACGGCCGCCTATGCGCGAGCGCCGGCTTGGGCTGCGAAGCCGGCGGTGCAGCGCGGGCAACTTGCTCTCAGCATCTACGCGCGCCGACGTTGCATACCCGGGCCACCGGCGAACTACCCCGGCTGCACAGCAGTGTTGTGGGGGTGGCGAGCGGCGCTGCAAAAGACGACGCCGAGCACCACTGCAGTAGGGAGGGCATCGACGCTGCACTGGCCGACGATGTTGTGCAACATGACGGAGCACGGCGAGGCTGCAGTCGCTAGCGTTGTTGTGCAACACGATGGATGCTCACCGGCGACCGGCGGTGCTGCAGTGGATAGCGTTGTTGTGCAACACGACGGGTGCTCACCGGCGACCGGCGGTGCTGCAATGCAGCGCTCATCGACGGGTCGTTCAAGCTCTGCTGGGGCTGCAATGAAGCGTTGTCGGAGCTGCAATGATGCGCATCGGGGTCGTTGAATCTCCGTCGGGGTTAAAATGGAGCACCACCGGGGCTGCAATGGAGCGCCGCGGGGCTGCAATGGAGCGTCGTCAGTGCTTCACGCCACGTTGTGCTGCCATGGAAGTTGTTGCGCTGAAGCTTTTTGCCGGTGTTTCCAATCCCCCGGCGGCCCCGGTGCTGCGATGCAGTGTCGCCGGAGGCACTCGCCGGCGGCTCCGGTGCTTCGAGGAAGTCAACGCAGATCGAATAGAGAAAAAAGACGAGGTAGTTGGTGCTCCGGTCCTGCAAGGTAGTCGCATGATGGTGAAGAATAGAGAAGAAGGGCGACGGCTCTGTTTGTTGCTATCGAACAGCCACCATCTGTTAGATCGGAGGGTTGTCGAGGCGGATGATTTCTGTAGGAAATCATCCGGTGGATTTGTAGCAGCCGCCTTTATTATTAGGGAAAGTGTTAAAATCAACCGGCTGATTTGTTACGAGGGTAAGCCGCGTCTACCGCTCGCCACGCGTCCTGATGGGACCAGCGCATCACAGCTCCCCCACCCATCGTCCTTATCCCCACCGAGAAGCACTCACCACTCGTCTTTTTTCTCCCCGTACACCATGCGAGTTGACCAGAAACTGCTCCACAGCTATCTCTTGAATCTCGCCGGCGGCTACAAGGCCCCGAGTGCACCGCTCGCGGCAGCGCTCAACCGGAGAATCTCGCCGAGCGTGCTACAACCGGCGGCCGCAGCACAGCGTGGTCTGCTGCAATCTCGTGTAGAACTAAACGGCGGATGATGTTGCCGACATTGCAACCGCACAGCTCGCCGGCAACACAGCCGTGCCGGCGCTGCAACGGCGGGAGCGGCCACATCATCGGCATCGTAGGCTGCGCTTGATCCTATTGAGCACATCGATGCAACGTCACCGGTGTTGCGAAGGAGAAGCGCTGCAACCCGTGGATCTCGTCGCCAGCGGGGGATGCTTCCATGCAGCGTGTGTGTCGCGCCCTTGCAGCTCTCGGCGGGCGACAGAGTTGCAGTGCAACACGCCGGTGAGCGGGATGGAGGTGGGGGAGCTACAGTGCAACGGGCATGGAGCTGCCCGCCAGCGACGGAGCTGCAGTGCAACACGCCGGTGGGCGGCGGAGCTGCAATGCAATGGTCGGTCCGTGGATGAAAGGTGCGGTCGCCCGTGCTTCAACGCAAACACTCGCCGGCGGCAGCCCGTGCTGCAAGGCAACACCCGCCGGCGACGAGTTTGGCGATACCGCATGGCAGGGAGATGATGTAGCAGGCAGGAGTAACACATTGGTCGGTGTTGGGCTGGGTGTTGCGACGGAGCGATGGTGGTACTGCGGGCTTCTGCGCGTGATTTTGGCGTTCGCTGAATCTGGAAGAGAAGAAAGCGATTTTGTGTTGACCCACTAACGGTTTCACGGGGCTGATCGCACGGCTACAGACCCGACTGATTTCCCGTGGAAATAAGTCGGATGAATTGTAGCAGCCGCCTTATTATTAGGGGTAGAGGGGTAGATTAGCAACGGTCTGCGTACATTATGCGCATCTTGTAACTACTCCTGGCCGTGTCGTTAACTCTCCGAGAGTTTGCTTCCTACTTCCTTCTTCCGCTTCCATCGCTCAACTAATAGTACCAGTGAAATTTTATAGTACTTGTTTATTTTTGGAAAAGATTATTCAACAATTTGCTTGGATGCTAGTAAACTTTTCTTTAATTGCTTCAATGTGATGAAAACTTGTATCCAGTGCACACTTTATTTTTGTTTCCCACACAACAGAAATTTGCTTGCACTAATAATTTTTTTTATTCTATTGCAATTGAAATTTGGTTTTACCTAACAAAAAATTGTGTTCAAGAACTTTTCTTCCATGTGACAAAATATCACGTCTGCGACTTATTTCTTTCACATGGAAACAAATTGAGTCCTATAAAGAAAACTTTGCTTCCATGCACTAAAATAGTGTTTCCATCACAGATAAAAGTAATTTGCATATAACCAAATAGTATAAGTTAGTTTTCGCACTTCATCCATTCATACAACATGTTTCGGGTGTACTACAAATTATTTCTTCCTTCAAGTCGCGATAATGCGTCGTAAATACAATGCTTCCTAACTTCTTATCTATGTTTCCTATGGATCATAGACTTGCTTCCCTTCATATATCGAGGGTCATCTTCATTGTGAGGTAGATCTGTCGCCGCTCTTCTTAGTGCATGCACCGGTCAGCTCCATATAGACTTGTCTTCTCGATGCCTCTCGGCCATGAAGGCAGCACACAAATGTCTGAAGAATACATGATGCGTAAGTATCAAAGGTAGGAACCAAAAATTGGTACTACATGTACGATACAATACTGATGAAGCAGAAAATGTTAACATTACAACGGCAAAAACAACCGAAAACAATAAGAAAAAAATGGATGCTAGTACTATAGAAGCAAACTACCAAGAACAGAGAAATATATGTACTATAATATATGAACCTAGCATGTTTAAATGGTCATAAGTACAAGCATTTTTTTGTAAAATAATATTTGGCAGGTACAGAAGCAATCCACATAAACGAAGAAAGCGTGCGTGTCACTGTGTACAGCAAAAGCATAAGTAACAAACAAACAAAGTATGATTATCATTGTGTGAAACAAAATGTATGTAAAGTGAAGCATATATGATAAACAAAGGAAGCATATCTAGTTAGAAAAAGAATCATAATGATATCACAATGCATATGTGACACAGTTGATACATATACTGTTAATACAGAAATTTGAATATGCAAAGTTACTAGCTTGTCACCAAGAGTATGGTAAACAGACTAATGGTTTGTAAACCAATTCCATCAATCTACATTTGAGTAAATGTAAGATTTCAATGCAGTCAAACCAGATCATTTTTAAATCCATGAGCTAATATGAACATGGGATGTAGTTAGTGTGAGAATAGGAGTGGAAAAGTAGCAGAGAACAGCTAATCCATATGTAATATATCAAGAATTTTAAAGCTAATTCGGCAGCCTAAATGTGTCATTCGAAAATGGGGAAGGGAATGACATGCATCCTTTGCAACATATATGAGAAATGTAGGAAGCAACGAGTCAACAACTAAATTCGCAACCAGACTGTACCCATTCGGAAACAAAAAAAAAATCTAAAAGGTGAGGACATGCATCATTAAGCAACATATATGAGAAATGTAGGAATCATGATGACAATTTTTAGATACAAACAATGCTCTTGACAATGTAGCAACAAGTTAAAAAATTAGAAACATCTTTCTATTGCCACAAACTATATGGACTGAAAAATAGATAAAGCATAGTAATCATAGATATTGCAAAGCATCGAATTATTGTTATATCAATGTAACTCATACCTATTGGAAGCATAGAATTTTGAAACTGTAAATTAGAAATGCACGGTGCCAACATTTGTGCATCGATGATTTGTGATGTCAAAATTAATTTTCATCAATTGAGGCAACAAGCTGGACTAAAGAAGCACGTACGTGAGGCTTACAAAGCTGGACTGAAGAAGCGCATGTACCATGCTTAGGAAGCATGGATATTGAAACTTGGAAGCATCAACTTTAAGCTATCATAACATTAACTAGTATCGTGCGGAAGCATTGGGGATCGACCCCCCTAATGCCGCGATGGCGTGCCTGCGATTTCGTCCAGGAGTTGCATCGGTGGAGCACAATGGAGTGGGGAGGAGCAGGGGAACGAATTTGGGAGAGGAGAGGTGGGTGTGCTGCTCAACGACGAAGTGAGAAGGAGGGAACTGGTGAGCGACGAAAGCGAAAAGGTGGTGGCAGTTTTCAGAAAAAGAAACATGGTAGTTGTTTACATTTAGTGCAATTTTCCTCCATAACTGGCATATGCTTAGAATCTAGATCGTGTGGCTCTGGGGGCGTTCAATGGGATCACACCCCTAGAAAAAGTCAGCCAGCCAACATTACCGTAAATTCATTGGTGGTCATCAAACTGCAAGGGGTTTCCCTGTGAACTTTCTGGATTATTATAGCCGCAAGTAACACTGTACTGGATAGCTCAAATCCCCTGTGAAGCTTAAATAACTAGATGATACCCCGCGCGTTGTCGTAGGAATTCAAGCCAAGATAATCATTATAAAAATAATAGAAATTTATATATATTCATGATTGCGTGTTACAGGAAAAACACACAATGCATCTCGCCAACTGGTTACTTGAAAAGTGTGTTAGTTTGCTCTTTGATGTTGCCTACACTGGCTTTGCTTTTCTTATTTCATAGTACCTCCATTACTTTATGTAAGGTGTATTATTTCTGATACAGTGACCAAGGCACATAATTTTAAGGATGTCACACAACGAAATTACTCTTGGCAAATTTGTTTGTTAGTGGCAAGTAAGTCAGTGAGTCCAGGAAGGTAAGAGATACATGCAATCGAGAGAGAGAGAGATAGATTTTCCTTCTTTTGCTACAAGCAGAGATGCATGCAATCGGGAGAGAGATATTTGTTTGAGGGCTAAAAGGGAAATTATGAGAATTTAGAAAAAAAATGCACCTTGTATTATGGAATTTTATCAAAATAAATACCCCAAATATAATAGAACGGAGGGAGTACAATCTTAAGTTGCATTTCATGGTCTTAACTATGACACAAATACATGTATCTTCTCTTTGACCTCACCTCTCAATGTTGTATGACCAATAAAAAACAGAGAGGAAAAAAACATAAACTACTATGATAATTACTTAAGGATTGAACATTGCTTTCAGGAAGAATGATAACACGTGAAATGAGTAAGATGCCATTGATGATACAATGGGCGTAAAATGTAAGTATAACCCAGAACATAGGACATCACCTTCACGATAGCTATTCAAACTTCAGCCTTGTAAGTGTAAGAGCATCTACAGCCGGACCTTTCAAACTCGCCTCATACGTCCGGGCGGGCCGCCCGGTCACTGTCCGGTCATGTTTTTTTGACCCAGACGGCCGGCTCCTTAAATGGCCCTCAAACGCCTGGGCTGACCAGCACCCCCATATCCAGCCCAAATATGGGGCGGATATGGGGGCGCCCGGGCACGCCCGTCATGTCGGATCCGACAGTCCGACCCCATCCCAAATTGCATCAAATCCACCCCGAAGACCAGCCGGATCCATTTGCTATCTCCTCTCTTCTTCCTCCTCTGCCCGTCCGTCTCGGGCTCCGCCGCCGCGCCCGCTCCGCAGCCGTTCCTAGGCTCTCCACCACCAGCTCCGGAAGAGCCCTCACGTCCTCGCTGCGGGGGACGTCGTCGCCGGCCCAGACGCCACCGTGGTACGTCCGGCAACTCTCCGGCTCAGCCTTGCGTTTGATGTGTTTGACACATTGTCCGACCGGATTTTTTGTGATTTTGTCAGGTTAAACGATGGATTCCGATACTTTGTTGGACGAGGAGTATGGACCGACGGAGCTTGACCAAATGTTTCAAGATGAGTTCTTTGATTCGTCGGATTCGTACGAAGAAGTGGACATGATCGTGCTCATGAGCACGCAAGAGGAAATGGACCGACGAGTGGAGCATATTCTCAACTTCAAGGGCTTAATCAAATGGAGAAGAGTGATCAACCGGGACAGGGTGTCGGAGCAAAGCTACTGCACAAGGACTACTTTGCTCCCAAACCTACTTTCTCGGATGATCCATGGTTTAGTCGCCGTTTTCGCATGCGGAAACCATTGTTTTTGCACATTGTGAAGGAGTGAAGGCACACGAAGACTACTTCAAACTCACAAGGGATTACTACGGCCAACTCTCTTTCTGGGCTAAGTAGAAGTGCACGGCTGCTCAGGGGATGCTTGCACTTGGTACTGCTGCAGACGCCGTTGGTGAGATGGTCAGGATGGGGGAGAGCACGTGCCTGAAGACTACTGTCAAATTTGCCCGTTCCGTGGTGGAGGTGTTTGGACCTGGGTATCTCAGAGAACCAAATGTGCAGGACACAGAGAAGTTGTTGGCTATTGGAGAGGCAAGGGGATTTCTAGGAATGCTCGGATCAATTGATTGCATGAATTGGCAATAGAGGAACTGCCCCAAAGGTCTGCGGGGAATGTATCAAGGTCACACCAAAGAGGACACCATCATACTAGAAGCGGTGGCATCACATGACTTGTGGATTTGGCATGCTTTCTTTGGAATGCCCGACTCTCACAACGACATCAACGTGCTTCAACGATCTCTGGTGTTCAGGAGGCTTTGCAATGCGGAATCACCGCCGTGCAACTACACCGTCAACGAATGAGGGTATGTGCGAGTAGCTATGTGTTTGATCTCTCTCTCTCTCTCTCTCTCTCTCGTGTTCTTAATTTGGCATGATCTTGATGTACCGCAACCTTTGTTAATATATTTGGATCTTATGGTGTTCTTTTCTCTCTACCTTCTTGTGATGAATTGAGTCTTGCTCTTTGAGGTTTCGTTATGTTTGATTGAGTATTCGTTTTGAGAACACTTGATGTATGTCTTGTATGTGGATACCCGTGACGACAATGGGGTGTTCTACTGATTCAGTTGATGTATGTTTTGGCACTCAACTCGCGGATTCCCGAGGTGACATTGGGGTAATCTATGCATAGTGGTTGATGCACCTTTTCGTCCTACGTTCTTCGATAGAAACTTTGGAGTGATTCTTTGTTGCACGTTGAGGGACTGTTATATGATCCAATTATGTTATCATTGTTGAGAGATTTTGCACTAGTGAAAGTATGAACCCTAGGCTTTTTTTTCAAGCATTGCAATACCGTTTTTGCTCACTTTTTTACTACTTACCTTCCTGTTTTATATTTTCAGATTACAAAAACCTATATCTACTATCCATACTACACTTGTATCACCATCTCTTCGTCAAACTAGTGCACCTATACAATTTGCCATTGTATTGGGTGTGTTGGGGACACAAGAGATTTCTTGTATTTGGTTGTAGGGTTGTTTGAGAGGGACCATCTTCATCCTACGCCTCCCACGGATTGATAAACTTTAGGTCATCCAGTTGAGGGGAAATTGCTACTGTCCTACAAAACTCTGCGCTTGGAGGCCCAAGAAGAGTCTACAAGTAGAAGGTTGCGTAGTAGACATCAAGCTCTTTTCTGGCGCCGTTGCCGGGAAGGTGAGTGCTTGAAGGTATATCTTTAAATCTTACAATTGAATCTTTTAGTTTCTTGTTTTATCACTAGTTTGTCTTATAAAAGAAAACTACAAAAAAATGGAATTGAGGTTGCCACATATAATTTATCTTTATAATGTCTTTCTTAAAACGATGGATCGGAAAATTGTGCCAAAGTGTTAGAAGAAGATGAGAAAGCAACGGGCGGGAGGGCGCGTGGAGACGCAGGGGACTAGGTGCTTTTCCTACACATTAATTCCTCTTGGGCCTTATGATTGGGTTGGTTTTAATATCACTATGCATAAGGGACCACATGGAAAGGGGGGAGGACAAGAGCGTGCGCTCGAGATAGCAAGAAAGCGCATCTGCGTTTTAAGAAAATAGGCAATTATAATCCAACAACTTAATTTTGTTTCATGTACCCAGCACCCAACTCAAGCCTTTCGAAACCAGCTCTATACCAAACAAAATGTTGCATCGTGCATCCATAAAATAACAGTCCAAAAAATATTAGCCCTTAAGGATCTTCCCACACAACAACGACGAGTCAGTCAGTAAGCGCCAACTTTGCTTCCCCAGCATTGCTTGATTAAAGAGCACAAAATCATAGAAGCCTATGCCGTCAAGGGATTTTTGAGTGCATAGTCATTCCCAACTGCGCTAGTGCATCTTTTTTCGGCCATCCTCAACGCCCCACCAATAGTCAGCAATGAACTTTCTCATCTTGTCACATGTTTTCTTACACAGTACAGTCACATGCACTCATATATACGTGCATACACTCATCCCTATGAACACACATGCGCACCCTACCCCTATAAGCACATTCGGGAGACTGCTTGTCACCTGTTTTTTTAACACAGTACAGACGCATGCACTCATATATATGTGCATACACTCATCCCTATGAACACACATACACACCCTACCATTATGAGTACATCTGAAAGACTGACCTGGCATATAATCTTGAGATTGACGAAGTCACCAAAGGCGCCTCGTAGTCGACGGGAACATCTTCTCCCACTGAACACACATCGCTGGAAAACCTGAAATAAAAATAAAAATAAATGCAAGCATCAGGATTTGAACCCTAGTGATTTGGGATATCACTATCCTCCTAACCATTCAACCATAGGTTTTCTTGAGACACTCCAATTATAGGTTCTTTTAGCGGGTCCAACCATAGGTTGGTTCGCCATCTTGTCACACGTTGCGTTGTTGGGCTTGTATCATTTATCAGTTTTTGTTGCTTATATTATTTTTAAACACAGTACAAATGCAGGCGCTCATATATACGCGCATACACTCATCTTTTTTTGGTTTTTATCATTTATGCCAGTGGTTATGTCTCACTACTCAGTTATGCGACTAGGAATTTCAACTTCGCAAAAATGCATCGTTTCGTTAGACGCATGCTCAAAAATGCCACTGGACACCATTACTGTTAGCTCAAATCTCGTTTGCCCTGTTATAATGACAAAAATACCTATCAACCAATATGTTAGCTCTCCCTCTATCTCACTACAATAAAGTGTGGGTCCCACTTGATCCCAACGACGTTTTTATTTTCCTATAAAATTATTCGCTTGCTTACTCATGACAAGTGGGCCCATACTTATCATTGTGAGACAGAGAGACATGACATGTGGGCCTGGGGGTATTTTTGTCATATAACATGGTCAATAGGTTTGACCTGACAATAATGACGTCTAATGGCATTTTTGAGCAAACATCTAATTGAATGATGGCATTTTTTAGATATCTAATGGCATTTTGAGCAAGCATCTCACGAAACGATGGTATTTTTTAGCAGTTGTAGCTTCTAATGGTAAAACTGAGTAGTGGGACACAACTGGTGCCATAAATGATAAAAACCCTTGTTTTGCATGATAATACGTGTCTCATTTATATCATAAAGATTAAAGTACAAATCATGTAAAGACCGACATGACAAAACTAAAAAGATGGCAGCACATCTCTGAGCTTAACACCAATGTCTGTCACCTACCTCCGGCACCACCACAGCAGTCACCGAAGAAAAGAATGACGAATCACGTCCTCACCCGAGCTGGACGCGGCTCCATCATTGATATGCAGCTTTGCGCATACACTCAAACCATATGAACACACACGCACACCCTACCCCTGTATTTAAAATAAAAATCCCACAAAACGACAATTTGAGGCGCGCCCCTAGAAAAGAAAAAAAAATAGAAAAGAAAAAAGAACAATTTGAGGCGCACGGCGGGGAAGACAGAGACGATGACGCCATGCTACTTCGCGAGCTTCCCTTCCGGCTCCGACTCCATCTTCGGTTCGCCGGTTCGGCTCGTTGCTTTTAAAGGGGGAGGGGAAGGGGTAGGGAGGTGGTGACCCGACGAACCCCACCCACGCGAAGCCGCGGCCATGGACTGCCGCCTCCGCCGGAAGCTTGAACACGGCGAGGAGAACACCTCGTGCCTCAGATCCAAGGTAGCACCACTCTCTACAACCACCGGTCCTCCGCCAATCGCAGCAATAAAGTGATTATTAGAGGCATTAAGTACTCGCGTGCAGGATAATCGCGGACTTCGAAGAGGCACAGATCCAAAAGCCTATCGCTGGAGAATCCCCCCGAGGTACCAATATCGACCACTTTCCTCAGGCTGGTTGTAATGGCAAGTATCATATACTAGTATCATGCATATGATACTAGTGTATGATACTATATCCGTAGTGCATAGTATCATATGTTAGTACATAGATGACTTCATTTATTAGCATGCATGACACATAGTTGCACAACATTTAATATGATACGGTATCATGATATGATACTCAACCCTCTCTTTCTTTATTTAATTCTATGCCACCTCATCAAATTTACCTAGTTGGCATGCATGATACTACCTATAATACTCCCATTACGACCAGCCTCACTAATTCCATCTCCAACAGATGATGCTCTTCTTTTCTTTGATTAGCCATCACTGTTTGTTGGTATCATTGGAAAGTGTACTCCGTACCACTCAAGAACACTAGATGATGACGCGTGGAACTGTGGAAAAAATTGGTCCTAGCCTCAGCCAGTTGCTTATTATTTATGCTTAGGGGATTTTAGCTATCCAGTGTTACTCACGGCTATAATAATCCAGAAAGTTCGCATGGAAACCCCTTGCGGTATGATGACCACAAAATTTACGGTAATGTTAACTGGCTGACATTCAGGCCCCGTTAGATATGAAGGGAGATAAAGCAAAGGAAATAATAACTTCAGAGGAATTGGAGTGAGTGTCGACCCAGAATCTATGGAGTTGTAAACAAGGGAAACAAAAATATTGTGCAGTTCGGTTCACGGGAAAAAGAATCATTGGAGCTGCACTATTTTATAGAGTTAATCAACTGTACCATGCAAACATTGTGTCTATCTGTCACATAGAGCAGCGGCACCAGCCCATGCCCGTATGAATTTTTTAATATGCAAAAGGGTCAGCTAAGCAGGCCTTCTTCGGGTTTCAGTCGAAATGGGGTACTAGTAGATGTTCAGATTCCTTTGGAATGGGCACACCAAAGGTCCAATTCCTATGGTTTCCTGTAGTTGCTTCCTGTGCACCGAACGCCCCTAAAGGAAAAAAACACCACAGGAAACAAAACATCAACGTTTCCTGTGATATTCCTTTGTCCCGAACACAGCCTCAAAGTGTTACTCACGGCTACAGTAATGCTACACCTACGTAGGGAGTCTTCTGTATCCTACCTAATTGCTGATTTGGCAGTTATTGATTCGACATTACTTGAGGGCACGGGCCCACCCTTGAAATCAGGGGGGGCGGTACGTAGCAGCTGTTCGTAGATCTAGCATTTTCGCTCAAGGCTATAATAATCCAGATTCAAAGGATGGTAGTTATTGACGAAAATTGCACTAAAAATAAAGAACTGCCATGCTTTTTTTTTCGAAAACTGCCACCACCCCTAACACTAAATGCTATCATGCGCGTTCACAAATACCATGCGTTGCAGCGAATGTTCTATGGGGATTGACGTCCTGAATTTAATATGTTATTAACCAGTTTGCCTGTTACTTTTATTCCGTGCTTACCATGGAATTTTTGTGAAGACCGCTACCAAATGTGGATCTTGCAGACTCAGGGTCTTGGCAATGCAACAACAACTCTAGTGGTAATGTTAAACTCGCACCTCTGCTGTATGTACTACACAGTGTAATATCGCAGGTTCGCAGCTCACACTGAAAGAAGCCGGACGCACAAGCATACTCTCTTCTCAGTGGACGGATCGCTGGACATGCCACCCCAATCTCTGCTTTCATAGTTCCAAACTTCCAGCACACGACATGGATAGATTCATCAACAATGTCAACACCATGGTGAAGCGGCACAACAGTCTGGTGGCCAACAGGTTCGTGGTCAGGGTCGCGCTCCGGAAGCGGCACGCCGATCATGTGAGTAGATGGGTTGGCTTTGCCGCAGCGTTGAGGGTGAAGCATGTCGTCCTCGATCTGAACCCGGACATGAGTGCCCATCACCAGTGCGAAGCAGCTGACAGGTATGAGTTCTGCTCAGCGGGGAACAGCCGTCACCCGTCATCAATGCTCTGCTGTCAGGAATGGATGCTGCCCAGCTTTTCATGCCCATTACCAGAGTGACGAAGCACACAAATATGAGTTTCCGGTTAGTCTTCTTCTCAATGACCAAAATGGATCATGTATTGTGTCTCTCCGTCTAGGCTTCGTGCGTTTAAAGCTGGCATCATCTGGCCTTCTCGGCTTCTAAAATCTAAGGAAGCTCGAGCTGCACTTGGTTTCTGGTCTGGGAAACCTCTATGTCTTCTTGGCGAACTGCCCTGGCCTTGAATGGCTAAGCATCGCTCACTCCTCCTTGCCTGAGTTGAACATACCCCAGCAGCTGCGCCGCCTGCGGTATCTGCTGGTTAGTGATTGTTGCGTGGGAAGCATGGTTTACATGCCATGGGTCTGACGGCGTTCGAGTATGTGGGGCTACCAATGCCAATCAAACTTGATGATTCCGCCAAGCTATCCAAGGCGAATATCACCCTTCGATCCGATGTAGTCTCGGCGACGTGGACTACATTGTCATTGAGCTTGCTTGCTCATTGGCTCATGTTGATGATCTCTTCATCAAGTTATGCGCATTGGATACTAAGGTTTGTGTCCGAATGGCTAATGATGTCAAACCTTTTCACTTTTCTTTGTTTATTATAGCACATATGCCCGTGCGTTACAACGGGAGAAAAATATCATGCATTTAAAATTAGTGAGAATTATATGTGCAAGCAAAACCCTGTGTGCAAGTGAAAAAAGAACATTTAGCTTCTCGGTTTCGCAGGGTGTGACGTAATCAATCCGCTACTTTCCCATTCATTGATTGAGGGCATTTAAGAGTTTTATTACGTCATCGTACGCCAGAAGAGCCCATGAATTATTCAATCTACTTTTCCTTTCAATCAAGGAGATTTTAAGGTATGAAGTTTCTCAATTAGAAAACATGAACCATTTTTTAAATCCTGAACAGTTTTCAAAAATTATGTACACTTTCAAAAAAATGCAAACAAAATTTGAAACAGGAACATCTTTTAAAATTCACAAACATTTTTTGAAAACACCAAGTTTTTTATTAAAACATGAACATTATTTGAATTATTGAACATTTTTTTAGCACGGGAACATGTGTTGAAAATTCATAAGATTTTTCAAAAATGTGTATCTTTTAATATTATTTTGAATTGTAGAAAACGTGAACAAAATTTGCAACATGAAAATCTTTGAAAATTCACAAACATATTTGAAAACACCAACTTTTTTTTATAAGAACATGAACATTATTCAAAGTTGTGAACATGTTTTTAGCACGGGAACATGTGTTGAAAATTCATAAGATTTTTTAAAATGTGTAGCTTTTAACATTATTTTGGATTGTGGAAATTTCATTAAAACAAGAATATTTTTCTAATTTAAAGCATTTTTTAAAATTCCATTTTCTTTTTAGAAATCTTGAACAATTTTGAAAAACAATAAAAGTTTCTGAAAATAGGGGAAACTTTTTCAAGTTCCGAATATTTTTCAAAATAGCAACTAAATGTTGGAATTCCGAACATTTTCTATAATTTGATTTTTCTTTTCTTAAATTTTGAACATTTTATGAGAATTTTGAAGTTATGAAAAAATTCTATAAGAAAATTATAGTTGGAAGGTAAAAAAGAGTTAGGGAAAGGAGAATAAAAATAGAAGTAAAACAGAGAAACAAAGAAACTGGGCCAGCCCATTACCAGTGGTCCTATGCGAAGGTTTGACTATTTGTTGCCCTGTGCGGAAAATAGAAAACTAAGTGGGCTGGCTTCACTGGGCCACAGCGCGCGACCCACGTACGAAATTCTTGAAAAGCCTTTTTTTTGTAGCAGACGTACGCATAATTATTTAGTACCACCTCGGATAGAAAAAAATTCTTGTCGACGGTGAACGGATGAAGACATTGACGAAACGAACCTTGCTTTATTAGTAGGTATAGATATAGATATAGACTAGCAAAAATGCCCGTGCGTTGCAACGGGAGGATATCACAAACTCTAACCCAATATGCATGGCTCAAAATCCCCACATATTCAAATCATCCATTGCGAGATGACACGTATTTTAAAAATATAGTAGTTAGTTTGAAGTTATTCAGTCAGATACTGACTCGTTAATTTCTCTACAAAGGAATTAAAGATGAATTCTTCATCCCTTTGAATACTATATTGTTCACCTTTTGTGAAGCTTTTATTGGATGTTGAACTTCAGAAACTTGCCCCATTTATCCATCTTCCTAATGTATAAAAGAGCCCATGATTTGTAACAGGAAACAAAAATATTGAAATATTTATGTTATTGTGATAAACACCAACATCTTGTTCATGTCCCTTTTCTTCATCGATCCGACGACACCACACCAATAGATTACTTTTCTCTATATGGGATATGTCTCCATCTTAACCCTCATAAGAATACTACTCATGCAACAATCATTAATTTTTAATATTTGTAAAATTCAACGATGAAGCAATGAATGAATCCAACCCACCACAGTATGTTCCGTAAACAGGGTCGGCAATCCTATTGAACCCGCATGACCTGAGCGATATGATCAGGTCGTCTTGCAGGCACACCGAGCACGGGCGTTTGGTTTGCTTTTCTTGGTTGTGATGGTCTCTTTCCCACGGATACGAACATGAGTCTTCCTAGTTTTTTGGGGTTTAAATCTTGCACGCCTCAAGTTCTCACATATGTATCTCTCCCTCTCTCTTATGTATCTTTTTATGCCTTTTTTTTACGCGAAGCAAGGAATTTTATTGCATGATAGATATCCGGTTACAATCAGCTAGGAAGGTGCTAACTAGGAAGGGTGGACAAGAGTCCAGCCAAACATCTGATATTGAAAGGGTAGTTGCATGTTTTGCGCATAGGTCAGCCGAATTGTTGGCTTCTCTTGCGACATGCTGGATCGAGAAGGAAACAAAGTTTGCAGCTCTTTCCTTGATTTCATCGAAGATAGGCTTCACAATCGATCTAGGACTGTGATGCGAGTTCCAGAGGTTCGCTACCTCCAAGCAATCCACCTCCATTACCACGTGCGAGAAGCCCCTCAGCTGGGCAAATATCACTCCCTCTCGCAGGGCCAGGGTTTCGGCAATGAAGGGGTCAGTTACACCAGGGAGTGGCTTGCTCCATGCACCAGCAAAGGAGAGATGTGAGCGAGCAACTCCTCCCGCGCCTCCCACCTGGAGCTGTGTGTCGAGGGCGCCGTCTGTGTTGATTTTGATCCATCCAGGTTGTGGTGGATTCCAGTTCTGGCTACTCCCGCAGCGTCGCTGTGTTGGAGGAAGATCGAGTATGGCTAGGTCATCTCGTGCCCATTTGATTGCTTGGGCTGGATCGTATCCTTCCTCATCATGCGTCCAGCGATTCCGCGAGGTCCAAATCGAATGCATGATTGTAATTATCTTGCATCTGTCTGAGTATGAGAATCTAGTGTCGAGCACCAAATCTCGCGCCCATGTATCATGGTGTAGCCGTGGAAGCTTTAGTCCAATGACTTCCTTAGCTGCAGCCAAAAAAGCTTGTGCATGTGTGCAATGTATGAGTGCGTGCATGAGGTCTTCATCCGTTGCCTTGCACAGATCACCCCTAGAGTTGGTGCGGATATGGCGATATTGCATGTTGGTGTAGTCAGGGAGAATCCCTCTGAGAACTCGCCACATGAATACCTGAACTCTTGGGGTCACTTTGAGTTTCCATAGAGTAGTCCACAACTGTTTTTGCGAAGCTGAGGTTCCCACTACCGTCCCTTCCTCTAGAGCTCGACGCTCGTTTTGAGTCACAAGAGCACGATAGGCTGATTTTATAGTGTACTCTCTGGATTTTTCAAAGGCCCAAGCCAGGAAATCTTCTCCACCGTTGCGTCGAATAGGAATGTTAAGTATGGCCTCCGCATCAGGTGCAAGAAAATTCCGACGTATTGTTTCAATATCCCAGGTTCCCGTACTGTCATCGATTAGTTCAGAGACCCATTGAAGCGGGTCGTTCCCTATCCTCCCCATGGGTTTGAGGATGGAAGTCGTGGGGATCCAAGAATCGTTCCATATGGAGATTGAATCTCCGTTGCCAACTCGTTTGATCAAACCCATTTGCAAAGCCTTTCTCCCCGCAATGATTGTTCTCCAGGTTGCTGACGAAGTGGATGGAGCGTTGGCTTGCATAAAATCACAGTCCGGGAAATATTTCCCTTTGAGGACTCGAGAGCAGAGGGAGTTGGGATGGGTTATGAGTCGCCAGCCGTGCTTCCCCAGAAGCGCCAGATTAAACTTTTCGAACTCTCTGAACCCCATGCCCCCTTGAACCTTTGGTGTTGACAAATTCTCCCATGACAGCCAGTGTAAGGACCGCCTATCAATAGAGCTGATCCACCAATATTTTGCCATTGAAGATGTGAGTTGTTTGCGAACTTTTTTCGACAATAAGAAACAGGACATACTGAAGGTGGGAATGGCTTGAATAACTGACTTCAGCAATACCTCCCGTCCTGCACATGCAAGGAAGGGCTCCGACCAACTTTGCATACTAGCACGGCTTCTTTCTCCAATATGGTCGAAGGAGCCGCTGCGCCCTACCACAGTTGGTAGACCCAAGTATCTTTCCGTGAAAGCTTCAGAAAGAATTCCCAGTTCTTGCTTTACTATTTCACGAACAGGCTGGCATGCATTCGGGATGAAATAGATTGAGCTCTTGGCTTTGTTAACATCTTGCCCGGAGCACTGAGCATAGATCCGAAGGATCTCATTCAACCTTCGCGCGCTATCAAGGTTAGCACAGAGAAAGATGAGACTATCGTCTGCGAACAGTAGATGGTTAACCCATGGTGAGCGTACACTCACGCGAATCCCACGATCAATATGAGGGCCACCAAAATTGTTCATTAACGAAGTGAAACCTTCTGCGCAAATAAGGAATAGAAAGGGGGACAATTGACACCCCTGGCGCAATCCCTTTGTTGGCTGAAAAAAGGGTAGAAGTGTTCCATTAACTTTGACAGAGAAGCGGACGGAGGATACACACTTCATGACTAGTCTGACGAACTTGTCACAAAACCCAAGCTTGGTCATCATAGCTTCCAGGTAGTGCCACTCCACCCTGTCAAAAGCTTTGAGCATATCCAACTTGACAGCACATGACGAATTCTTTCGTTTCTTTTTCTTCTTCATTGCATGGATACTTTCGTATGCCACCAGAACGTTGTCAGTAATGAGACGTCCCGGGACGAAGGCACTTTGCTCGTCACCTATAACCTCATCCATCATATCTCTCATGCAGTTGGTGTTTGCTTTTGTAGCTATCTTATATAATACTGGGCAGAGAGCTATAGGGCGAAATTGTGTATTTTTTTGAGGGTTACGCACCTTGGGGATAAAAGTTATGACTGTGTCATTAAGTCCCCCGGGTAGTTCACCTCCATTCAGAAATTCCAGAATGGCCGTTGTTACGTCGTCGCCAAGAAAGTCCCAATGCCGTTGGAAGAACCCGACAGTGAAGCCATCTACACCCGGCGCCTTGGATGGGGCCATCTGGAACAAGGCTGTCCGTACCTCGTCGGCAGTGTATTCCTTTTCCAGTTTTTCATTCATTGCTGCCGTTACACGCGGTGTGACAAACTGCAATAGTTCTGACATGTCGCTGTAACCCTGAGAGGTGTACAGGCTCATGTAGAAATTTTGGATCTCCTGGGCCACCTCATCATGATCTGAACATATATAGCCATCGTCTCTTTCTAGGGTGGTGATCCTATTTATCCGTTTCCGTTGCAACGCTCGGGCGTGGAAAAACTACGTGTTCCTGTCGCCGACTCGAACTGTTTGTACTCTGGATCTTTGTTTGATCCAGATTTCCTCCTGCCGCAATGCTTCTCGTAGCTATGATGCTACAGAGAGTTCTTCTGCTGTTGGGCCCCTGCCGACAGACGCGGTTCTCAACCGTTCCAAAGATTTCTGCAGTTTGCGTACCTTTTTTGCCATGTTACCAAACTCGCGCTCTCCCCAAGAGCCAAGATGGGTCCGTACCGAGTTAAGAGCATCTACTACTCCTTTCAGTCCTCCCTGGCCAGCCCCAGATTGCCAAAGGTCCATAACAAGCTTGTCATAGTCCGCATGGGTCTGCCAAACGTTTTCATAGCGAAAGGGGCGCTGCACAGCAGGCCACCTGTTCAGATGATCGCTTCTCAATTCTGCCAACACGTAGCAATGATCAGAGGCAATTGAACTAATGTGTTTGACAGTGGTATACTCAAAAAGTTGTAAAAATTCATTATTGGCTAGTGCTCGATCGAGTTGAGCTTTTACATTCGAGTCGCCCTGCTGTTTATTATCCCATGTAAAAGGAACTCCTCTCCAACCTACATCTTGGAAGGAACATGCATCTATAACCTCTCGGAAGGCCTGCATCTTCCATGCTGGTCGCTCATGCACACTGAAGTGTTCATCAGCGTACATTGTTTCATTGAAGTCGCCCATGCAAATCCATCCTTCGTGCTGAATGCCATGCAGAGTACGCAAGAACTCCCAACTGTGGTGCCTGTTTTCTGTCCGGGGTTCTCCGTAAAAACCTGTAAAATGCCAAGAGTTTTGGTCATCTTTCCTCCTGACTTTTACATCAATGTGCGCTCGGCTGTAGTTTTTCAGTTCAACATGCACTTCATCTGTCCAAAACAAGCCGATGCCACCACTTAAACCAGTGCTATCCACCGCAAAACAACCTTGGAATCCTAGCACGGATTTCAGGTTCTCCACCCGTTTACCCTTAATCTTCGTTTCCATAACGAAGAGAAGGGCGGGACCTTCTTGCTTCACAATTTTGCGAAGCTCACGAACTGTCTCGGGGTTCCCAAGCCCTCGACAGTTCCAGCTTATGCAATTCATTGGGACGGGCAGGGCTGCGAGGCAGCCGCTGCCGAAGTCCCAGAATTTTCAGGTGTTGGCCTTTTCTTTTTGCGCTCTCTTTCAGCTGTTCCATCTTCATCCTCAGCCTCGGTAGTCCCCGCCACCAGGCCTCCACAAATCATTAGCTGCTTGTTGCTCTCTTCAACATGTGATTATTGGGTTGGTGTCGATCCTCCTGTATACTTGCTTCGTGCCATCCCCCCCCCCCCCCCCTTGCGTTTGTTTCTGTTCTTGGCCGGGGAGTTGACCTCATTGGTTTGCTCCTTCGCCTTGCTGGGCTGCTTAGTATTTGAGCTTCGAGCAGTATCTTGCTCCCTGTTGGAGCCCTGGCTAGAGCTCGCCTTCTTCCAGTCCTCATGAGGCCGAAGACCCGTGCTGAATGGCAGATCTCCATTGGCGTCGCGGGTCCTCGGGGTAGGGCAGAACAGGTCACTATGCCCAAGACGACCGCACGAGAAGCAGAATTGAGGGATGTTCTCGTACTGAATGTCGTATGCATTTGTGCTTTTGCGCCTGGCAGATTCTATCAGGATCCAGCGCCTCAAGGGCTTGCTGACGTCAAGTGTAAGACGGGCTCTGAGAAAGCCCCCAACATGATCAAACTGCACTTGAGTTGCTAGCTTGTCTATCTGTTTTGCAATCGCCGATCCCCATGAGTTGTTCCGAAGATTGTAAGGGAGGTTCACAACCCTAGCCCAGACTTGTAGCTGATCGAATTTCAGTTCAGTCGGCCTCATGCACTCATCAAACTCCGTTAGGATCACGGCGTGCTTGCTAATGTGCCACGGGGATCCTTCCCAGATGCGATCATAATCTCTCTGGGCAGCGAACTCCGCCACGAACATGTTGATTCCAACAGATCGGAAAACTAAACCTTTAGGGTTACCCCAGGCGGGACGAAGAGCGTTGGAGATGGTTTGGATATGCAGACTGTTGCGGTTCAGCACCTTCCCGGCGATCATCCACTTCTGCTGCTTGCTCTCCTCCCGATCATCTATCACCAATGGCGTGGCCCCCTCTTCCGTTATGTCCAGCTTGCCTAGGGCCTTTGCCAGCCGAGCCTTTGCCGAGTTTGGGGACAAAGGGCCGGCAGCACCAGATCCGTTGTTCGCCGATGAGGAGGCGTTGGAAGCCATCGTCCTCTCCGGCGATCAGGTCTCGCCCCGCCGATCCGATCGGCGAGCGCCGCAGGTCCACGCGAGAAACCCTAATCGCCGCCTAGGGGGCGTCCGGGTTTTCCGCTGGAAAAAGGACTGGGGGGTGCACGTTTCATGTACCCTTCTTTTTATGCCTCTATCTCTCATCTTTCACTCACTTCTCATGTACCCTTCTCTCTCATGTGTCTCTCTCAAACTCCCAGATCTCTCTCTCTCTCTCTCTCTCTCTCAGACCAAAAAACTATGAACATTTCCAGAAAATCATTTGAGCCTTCCTTCTATTTTATTTAATTGTCTTTTCAAATTCCTTTTGAGCCTTTCAAAAATCCCATGCCTTTTTCTACTTCAAGGTAGACTTCCAAACTTTGGCGACATTTCTTCTATCTTTTTCCCAAGTTCCACAAAAAAATCTTAATATTTTTGGACACTTATAAAACCTAGTCCTAGAGTTTGAATTTAAACTTTCAATCATGTCCATTTATATTTTACGGATCAAGATCATTTCTGTGAGTCCAGAGAAAATAACCCCATGCCCAAACTCTTTTCCTAGACCTCCTTTTCTTTCTCCAAATCTCTGATTTTTTTCAGAAATAGAAAAAATGAAAGAAGAGAGAGAGAGAGAGAGAGAGAGAGAGAGAGAGAGAGAGAGAGCGCCAGCCGACCCTTTTGGCCCAAGGCCCAGCCGCACCTCGTCAACCCTAAGCCGCCAGGGGAGAGCCTCGCCCGATCCCGATCCCCGCTCTTCCGAGCCCCCTCATCCTCCTCTCGATCCCCAGCCACCAGAGACAGGCACATGAGAGAGAGCGGTTCGGCCGCCGCCGCCACTCGCATGCTTGCCTCCCGCCGGAAACGCCGCCGCCCAATGCCATGCCTCCGGCGAGCTCCGCCTCTCCTCCTCCCGTTTTCCCTCCCCGCGCCGTCCTGCTCTAAGCAGCCATGCTCTGCCGCGGTCAACGGCGAGCGTCGCTAACCCCGCGCCTTCCATGCCGCTCCCCTCCTCCCATGGTGCGCCCCTACCCCGTTGAGGACGAGGCTAGCGAGTCCTGCCGTCGTCCTGAGGTGTTCCGCTGCCATCCCTCTCCTCGTTCCCTTTCTCTTCTCTGCCATGGCCACCCGCAGGAGCTCGAGCTCGCCCTGCACCTACTTCCTGTCGTCCTGCTCGCCGTCGCCTGGATCCACGCCTCCCCTTACCCTGCAAGTCCCGCCACGCCACCCTCCTTTGCATCGAGACGCGTCGCCGCCTCAAGTGCCTGCCTCGCCTCCCCATGCGTGGATCCGGTCGCCCTCGAACCATTCCCGACGGAATCCGGCGTGATCCGGCCAGAGAATGAATGCCGCCACGTCGCTAGTCTTCTTCCACTACGGCGCGGCCTGGAACCTCCCCTGCCTGCATCTTCGTCGCTGCACGCCGGCGCGGCCTGGAACCTCCCTGCTTGCATCTTCGTCGCTGCACGCCCCATATTTTTTTAGTATAATCGAAACGTTTTTGTCAGATTAAAAGAGGACTGCGGGTTAGATAACTAAAACAGCAGGGACCTTTGTGTAAAAAGAATGCGACGGTGAACCTGAAAGACTCAACTCGTGCTTTATTATTAAAAAATTATAAGGGAAAGATATAGATTTTTTTTCTCCTCGTTTCTTGTGAATGTTCATTTTCTTATGGCATCTGGACCTTTTATTCAGACTACTAGAATTCACAGATAACCTTGGTAAATTCATTCAGTTGAGGCATCTGGTACTGGATCTCTCTCACTATCAAAGGGGATCCCAAGAGTCCACTTGCTGTCCTTCAGTTGACTTATATTCTGCCAAGCCGCAACTAGAGCACTTTGTGTTGCATGTAAGCACTTACAGTTGACTTATATTGTTTGTAGCATTTTTTACCGGATATATTGTTTGTGGTAGTTTGTCTCTGTCACACACTCACACTCACACTCACATTCACACTCATAAACTTATTCAATCTCTTAGCAAGTTGGGCAATCGTCGTCTTCATAGGACACAACCTGTAGGGGTCAGGTGGAATCTCAATACAGAAATCTTCGAGTATTTGACAAAAAACTACCACATTTCACGTCATCATCCCACAGAACTACCACATTTTAAAAAGTGACCGAAAACTCCAGATTAGTACTAATTTTGTGATAAAAAACTACCAAGTTGAGTTGATGACCTTTTTTTATGATTTTAAACCTGTTTATGACATGCGGGACCCGCGTGTCAGAGCTGATGTGGCGGAAAAGTCAACTCCGTTTATTTTGACAGTTACGTTGACCGTTATTACAGGTGGGTCCCACACATCATCATCTACCTTCTTCTTCCTCATCCCCTTTCTCTCTTAGGCATTTCAATGAACACCTAGTGTTCGTGCCCACATGGTGAAACAGGGCTGAGCTTGCCCGCACCGCGCGTGCTGCTGCCGTCGAGGCTGCCGTCGGTGGCGGAGCTGAGGCGGCGCGCCTCCCTCTCCTTTTCTCCTTCTCCCTGTCCCTCACCTCGGTGCTGCTGCGGCGCCCTCCGTAGGCGACGGTGCCGGCCATGTGCCTGATGCCGCGCAGCCACCCGACGGACTTCCTGCGGGGCTTGCACGCGCGGGGGCACCGGCATGGTCGAAGGCCGAGGAGGAGGCGCCGACGGTGGTGGCGCGGCGCATGAGCTCGTGCACGATCGGCGAGCGGCCGAGGCAAAGCTCGAACTCCTGTGGGGTGAGCTGGCGGCCAGTGCCGACCTCGCGTACCACCTCCTCGTGCACCTACCCGAGCTCGAACTCCGTGCCGTCGTCCAGGTTCCGGATCCGGCACTGCTTGCCGCCCCCAACGCCACCGCCGCCAATGCTCTGGTTCCGAGCCAGCGGCGGCTTCCCGTGCCCGACGGATCTGGGAAGCCTGTCCTCCTCCGGCGAGGCGGGCGGCGGCAGAGAGGGCAAGCGGGAGCGGGGCAGCGGGGAGAGTGGGGAGGAGATGGAGATGGAGCGGCGGCCGGGGGAGGCGGGCGACTGCAGCGACCCGGAGAGGAGGAAGAAGAATGATTGTGTGGGACCCACCTGTAAAAACAGTGAACGTAACTGTTAAAATAAACGGAGTTGACTCTCCCGCCACGTTAGCTCTGACATGCGGGTCCCACATGTCATAAACAGGTTTAAAATCATAAAAACGTCATCAACTCAACTTGGTAGTTTGTTGTCACAAAATTAGTACTAATCTGGTGTTTTCGGCCATTTTTTAAAATGTGGTAGTTCTGTGGGACGGGGTGACGTGAAATGTGGTAGTTTTTTGTCAAATACTCAGAAATCTTCACATAGCTTTATAAAATTTCCTTGCTTTCATTTTGTTCCAAGCATCACCCCCTTTTCCTTTTGCTCGTTGATTGTACTCATTTTACCGAATGGAAGCTCTCACTGAATATAAAGCATCAGACCATGTTGTACCTTCAGTTTGTATCACCATCGCCTTCTCCTACACCATCTTTGCATAGATTATACTGATATAAACCTCTGAATGTTGCAGATGCACACGAGATACTCACGGCCTAAAGCCATGAGAAACTGCGTCCGCCCACATCCGCACCATCACCTGAAGACAGTCCGCATGACAGGGGTGTCTGGATTTGCTGGTCAGCTGGAGCTGGCTAAGTACATCCCCCTGAGTGCACATGTGCTGGAACATATGACCATTGATACAGCAAAGGAAAGATGTCCACAGGTGCCTTGGGTGTCGTATCCCGATCATGTTTTGGAGGTCGAGGAACTTGCAAGGCGTTACCTGCACTAGTAGAAAAAGAGGTTCCATACGCCCCCATTAGTCTCCAAAATAATCGAACCGCGACCAAAGGGGTCTTTAGTTGCGGTTCGGGAGGAGACCCGCGACCAACTATCTGGGCCCAGCGCGCTCGGTCGACAGCTGGCGGACGAGAGGGGCTTTAGTCCCGGTTGGCCTGGCCAACCGGGACTAAAGGTCCTCAGGCTGGCCCGAAGGCCTTTAGTCGCGGTTGGCCAGACCAACCGGGACTAAAGGTTAGTCCTTTAGTCGCGGTTGGCCAGACCAACCGGTACTAAAGGGCCCATCAAACTCTACCCCCCCGACCGCCTTTTCAGTTTTAGAAAAACCAAAAGAAAATGATGGAAATGTCAAAAAAATAAAATAAAATAAGTTTCTCATGTGATATGTGCTCTAGTTGTTGGGAAAATTAACAAATATGAATTTCGACTTTATTTGCAAAATCTCTCTGGAATTTCTTAAAATGGGCATAACTTTTGCATACGAACTCGGATGAAAAAGTTTTTTATATGAAAAATCATCTACTCGAAAAGTTACATCCGAATTGTGACCGTACGAAAAGTTGGGAACCCTGTTAAACATTTTCAAAATCCTCAAAAACCTAACAGAAAAAAAGATACGGGGCTTTTAAGATCTGGAGAGGCAAAAAATTCAAAAAAATTCAAATTGTGGTCAAACTGTGGTCAAACAATGGTCAAACTAATTATTCTAGAATATTAGTGTTACTAAATAATTATTTCAGTTTTTTTAAATTTTGGTCAAATCTGGTCAAACTGTGGTCAAACAATGGTCAAACTAATTATTCCAGAAATATTAGTGTTACTAAATAATTATTGTTTTTTAAAACAATAGTTTCAAACTCAAACAGTGAAATGTGTCACTTCATGCTCAAGCTAAATTCCTGAGGGTTAATAGAATTGACATCCTACTATTGTCAGGAAAACAACAAGTGCAGACTTGGAAACGAGGGAGAATAGAACCCGGAAGTTAAGCGTGCTCAGGCTGGAGTAGTGAGAGGATGGGTGACCGTCCGGGAAGTTAGATGATTTGGAATGATGAGGGGTGATTAGAGATTAGAGGATAAATTGAGCAGTGATGAGGGGTGGTGATTAGAGATTAGAGGTTAAAATAATTCAGAAATTTGAAAATAAAAAAAATTAAAAAAATTCGCAAAAAAACCAGGTTTAGGGGGGCTAAAACCCTAAACCTGCGGATGAGGCCTTTAGTCCCGGTTAGCCACGAGAACCGGGACTAAAGGTCCTCCGCCCCGACGGACCCCTGGCACCCATGTGGACGGGCCTTTAGTCCCGGTTAGCCACGAGAACCGGGACTAAAGCCTTTAGTCGCGGTTCGTAAGAGGCGCGACTAAAGGGGGGTCTTTAGTCGCGCATATTTAGTCCCGGTTGCACTGCCGGGACTAAAGGCCTTTGCGAACCGGGACTAAAGGCCCATTTTTTACCAGTGCTGGATCCTCAAGGGGTGTACCGTGATGTCCTGACGGTTTTGGGGATCATCATTCCTTCAGTATTAGGAAGGGTTGCAGCTGCAGTACATATGCAAGCATGGCGGCTAACTTATTGGCGAGTATTTTGGCCATTCTATCCTATAGACATTTTTTTTGCTTAGTATTTTTGCTGCACGATCATGTTGAAATATTTGCCTGTTATTTTATTTTTATTTTGAAATACGGAGTATTTGCCTGTTGAGTAGTTTGGCTGCTCCATCTTGTAGTTTTTTTTTGCTGCCTAATTTGGCCGCTCTATCATGTAGAAATAGTTGTTTGTTGAGTAATTTAGCCGCTCTATCTTGTAGAAGTGTTTCGAAAATCCGTTGGTGCTCCTGGGAGCACGCGCTCCTGCGTGCGAAAATATATTTTGAAATGTCAAAAAAAATTCCAACAAAAATTATATGTCTTCTTTGTCACATCCAAATGCTACATACAAATTTATAGGCAAAAAAATTAAATATATTGGCCTGTGCATAAAAAAACAAAATAAACCCCAAATGTTACCCCAAAATATCATTCTAAATTTGTTTTTTCACCGGTGAAACACCGCATGAAAATTTTCAAGGATCCTTGCGACACTAACTCAAACGTCTACAAAAAAACAATTTTTTTTGAAAAACGTTTACTATATGTATTTTTGTTTACTATTCACGCTGAGCGTGCGCTCCCGGGAGCCAAAATGCCATTCTCGTTCAGCAACACTACAAAAAAAACACATCCGTGACATTTTGGGCCGAATGAAAAAAAATTATGTCATACTTATGACACTTCTATTACGATAATTGTGACAAAACGCGGTATCATCATAGATGTGATGGGGTCCTACTTCTATGACAAAAAATCATGACAGAAAATGGGCTTTTCGTCCTGGGCGGGCCGGAAACGCAGCTGCATGACATTCTTTGGGCAGTCCATGACGGAAAAAACCGTGGTAGAAGCGAGGGCGAGGAAAATATCGGGGTGTTTCCGGTTACGGTGGGTGGTCGGGGCCGAGCGATGCGCGTTTATCTCGTACACGCACGCGCGTGGGTGCGAGGCGTTGGGCTCTAACTGAACCCGAGCGATTGCACTGCAGGCTACGCGTTACTGAACCCGAGCGATCGATCGATGGCTGTTAACTGAACCCGATCGAGCGATTCCTTCGCTACTGCTGCTAACTGAAGCCGATCGATGCTGCCTCTGGATGAACAGTGAGCGTTGCTGGGGGGGTTTGGATGAACAGTTCCCGGTGGGGGTGGATGAACAGGACCCCGTGGTGTTGCCTCTGGATGAACATGACCCCGATCGATCGAGCCGGTTGGGGCTGGATGAACAGGACCCCGTGGAGGGCAGGATGAACAGGACCACCCAGTGGAGGGCAGGATGAATAGTAGACGGTGGAGGGCTGGATGAACAGTAGCCTGTGGAGGGGTGGTTGAACAGGAGCCCGTGGAGAGGGCTGGTTGAACAGTAGCCGATGGAGTAGCGCGCGGTGGAGGCTGGATGAACAGGAGCCCGTGGATGAACAATCGCAGGTGGAGGCTGGAGGAGGTCGACGGTGGATGAATAGTAGCCCGTGGAGGCTGGAGGGGGTCGACGAAGGAGATGAACAGTATCCCGTGGAGTCCCGTTTTGCGGTACGCCACACCCCTCCCGATGAACAGGACCCCCGTTTCGACCGTAGCGCTCCAACACAAGTCTGTTTCCTCTGTTTTGCGGTATGCCACACCCCTCCCGATCAACAGGACCCCCGTTTCGACCGTAGGAGGTCCGTTTCCTCCGTTTTGCGGTACGCCAGACCCCTCCCGATGAATAGGATCCCGTTTCGAACGTGGCCGGTCGAACACAAGGCCGTTTCGTCCGTTCTACGGTACGCCAGGCCTCGTTTCCATCGGTTGTTCCGTCCAAGCCGGTTGGCTCCCACGCGTTCCGTTGCCTCCCGATGAACACGACGCATTCTGTTGCCTCCCCATGAACACGACGACGACGCTGTTTCTACGTTCCGATCCAGCAATGTACACGAGCCCTGGCGGTACGTACGCGCGTGTAGGCGTTCGAGTCCCCGCCCGTATGTACGTATGTGGCCGTATTTACTTTCTTGCACCATGGCCGCTGTACGTACGTGTACATGCTACGTGCGTGCCTCTACTACGACACGTGCGCGCCTCTACATCGACCAGTATGTAGTTACACGTTCGCGACCAGAATGACAACGCTACGTACGCTTCGACCAGGTGGGTCCCGACTGTCAGGCACTTTCCTTGCCTGCGAAGATGTAGCTGATGGGTCCCAGCAGTCAAGGGGGGCGAATCGTTTTTTTCCGGACGCACTTCCTTGCATGCGAAGATGTAGCTGGTGGGTCCGAGCAGTCAGGGGGAAACGTTTTTTTCGCGAAATACGGTGGCCCGTCCGGTGGGTCCCTGCTGTCAGGTGGAGGAATAATTATTTTGCGCGTAATAAGGAGGCACTTCCTTGCTGCGGCCGTGGACCTAGCTGTCAGCCTCTCCACGTACAGTCCACGTCCGATGGAAGCCGTTCCTTGACCACGTTGACCATGCCGCGCCGAGAGCACCAGTGCGGTGGATGACGGCGAGGCCTAGGAAGGGGACGACGCGGAGCCGGGGAAGACGCGGCAATGGATGCCCACGCGTAGAGGAGTATGAGGGTTCACTGGTTCGCTGCGGTGTGAGGCTGCCGTCGCCGCAGAATAACAGGGGTTGTGGGTGAGTAGAGGGATGGCCTGGCAGCGGTGGGAGTAGTAGGGGCAGTGAGGCCTCCGCCGCATCGCAGCCGGCCACGGGAGGCAGGAGCACGAAGCACGACCGGCGCTGGTTTGGGCGACTGGAGCAAGAAGACCAGAGGTTGAAGAAGCACTACAGCCGTTGGATGGACATCGTACGGTCACTGGAGCTAGAATCGTGCATATTGACTAAGTTGACAAAGCCCCCCGTCTCCGTCAACTTAGTAGGCCCACAAGTCAGCCTGCCACTATACTGGATCCCAGCTAGTAGGGGGAGTATTCATTTTTTTTGTGCATAATAAGGAGGCACTTCCTTGCGTGCGAAGATATAGCTGGTGGGTCCAAGCTGTCAGCGGCGGTACTGTTTTTTTCACGAAATACAGAGGCCCTTTCGGTGGGTCCCAGATGTTAGGTGGAGGAATCATTATTTTGCGTGTAATAAGGAGGCATTTCCTTGCGTGCGGCCGTGGACCCAGCTGTCAGCCTCTCCACGTACAGTACTCTTCCGATAGAAGTCGGTCGTTGACCACATTGACCACGCCACGCCGAGAGCACCAAGGCAGTGGACGACGGTGAGGCCTAGGAAGGGGACGATGCGGAGCCGGGGAAGACGCGGCAGTGGATGCCCACGCGGAGAGGAGTACGAGGGTTCACTGGTTTGGCTGCGGCGTGAGGCTGCCGTCACCATAGAATAACAGGGGTGTGGGTGAGTAGAGGGATGCCCTGGCCAGCGGTGGGAGTAGTAGGGGCGGTGAGGCCTCCGCGGCATCACAGCCGGCCACGGGTGGTAAGAGCACGCGGCACGACCGGCGCTGCTTTGGGCGGCTGGAGCAAGAAGACCAGAGGTTGAAGATGCACTATGGCCGTTAGATGGACATCGTACGGTCACTGGAGCTAGAATCATTCATATTGACTAAGTTGACAAAGCCCTCCGTCCCCGTCAACTTAGTAGACCCACAAGTCAGCCACCCACTATGGTGGGTCCCAGCTAGCAGGGGGTATTCATTTTTTTGTGCGTAATAAGGAGGCACTTCCTTGCGTGCGAAGATATAGCAGGTGGGTCCGACCTGCCAGCGGGGGGAACTTTTTTTTGCGAAATACAGAAGTCCTTCCCATGTGCATTCCACGTACAATGCGTAACAAGGAGGAACTTTCCTTGCGTGCGACCATGGACCTCGTGGGTCCCAGACGTCAGGCTCTCCACGTACAGTCCTCTTCCGATGACTCTCGTATGTTGACCACGCCGCGCCGAGCGCACCGAGGCGGTGGACGACGGCGAGGCCCCAGACTGGAACGACCCGGAGATGGGGAAGACGCAGCAGTGGAGTCGCAGACGGAGAGGAGTGGGAAACTTGACTGGTTCGGGTGCGGGATGGGCCTACACTCGACAGAGAATAACAGGAGGTGCGGAGCGGAGGGATGGCCTAGTCGTCGGCGGGGTAACGTTTCGCTGAGGAGCGCAAAACAACGCTGCTGGACGCCGGAGGCTGGAGCAGGCGGTCCCGGCAGCGCTGGGGGAAGAAGACGAGAGATTGAAGAAGAATGCCGGCCGTTGGATGTAAATCCAACGCCTTCTTAGGCTTCGACCTACTGGCCCACATGTCAGCCAGTCCATTTGTTTTTTAGTCCATTTGGTGGGCTGGGTGAAACAATGATGTAGCATCTATGCAGCCCGTTTATATATATGGTAGAATTTAAAGCCCATTTGCATTTTTCTCGAAATCCGCAGACTTGCTGGGCTGGGTGAAAATATCATGTTGGGCTAGACGGAGAAATGTTATAAAAACATAAACACATGATTGCACGTCTATTACTGCATTGGTCAGTAAAATCTTTGCAAGCTTATGTACGCAATCACTAGGAGTTAACTTGCCAAGTTATATATAAACAATTATTATTATTATTTTGTAAGAACTTTCAACTTACGAAATAAAATATCATTTAAATTTGATGAGTTAATAGTACATAGGGTATTATTATTTTTTAGGCTAGACATGGGACAGTTGAGTTGGTTCTAGGGAAAAGTACTGGGAGAAAACTCAGTTTACATCGAAAAAGAAAGTGGGACAAAATTCAGATATAGGATTAATGAAAACGAAAAATAGAACTGAGCTATATAGGAAGAGGACGAAAGATTGAACAAAATAAAGAAATACAAATGGATAGGTGGTTGGTCCCATATGTCTGTGTACGAGACCTGCTGGGTCCACCTGAGGAGGGGAATATGTTGGGAGGAAGGAGATTCAAAGCACGGCAGCCGAGTGAACTAGTTTTTTTAACGGACTAGTGAACTAGTTACATACATAAGCAAATAGCCACTAAAAAGCAAACAAGTTAATGGGTTCTTAAAAGAAATATTTCGGACAAAATAGATAATTACGACACTTAGGCTAATGCATGAAACACTCAGATGGTAAAGGTGCTTATAAACAGATAAAGTACAACATCTAGACTTTCCTAGCGCGCTTTGTGGCACCCCGGCTCAGAGAAACCGGAATGCCCCGTATTCCAGCCCAGAGATCGAGGAGAAATCTCTGGAATACGGCACTGCTTGACATAGAACAAATCAGCTCTTATTACAAGAATAATAATACAAGGGTCTGATGTTACAAAGATGCACATCAGCATGGCGACACTACGCCTGCGATACTACACTTGCTCTATGCTGGCAGCGAAACAACTCGTAGCAGCGGAATACTTCTAGCAGCGGAACAACAACGAAGGTGGTGAACTCCAGTTCGCAGGGACTCTGGCTGGGACACGATCTAGCTTGCACGAACGGAAACCACGACAAGCAATCACGGCATCACCTGCAATCTGGCATGACACGTCAGGTCAGTACATTGAATGTACTTGCAAGCTCACAACAACCAAAAACATCAAGGCAAGACAACAACATAGCATTAAGCAGGTTAATTAAATTAACAGCTACCATGATACAACAGCAACTACTAAGCATGATATGAAACTACTACAATACTGATAAATCACCATCTCAGATCTCCATAAGCATATCTCTCTTGGCTAACCGGCCAAGCAATATACCATCTCGATCCCCTCGTGATCAAAACCAAACGGTGATCATTCCGGCGATCACAACCATGACCAACACTTGGTCTCAAACGTGATCCTTCCGACGATCACTACCATGACCAACACTTGGTCTCAAACGTCATCATCAACATCCTGCCAATCTGTACTGCTCAACATATCAACATATCAACATATAAATCACCTATAAGTCATTCCGTCATGTGAGTGTTGATCGAACGGTGGGACCTAGTACGAACCCATGCCCATGACCGAGGACGCGGCTATCGATAGTTTAAACAAATACACTCTGCAGAGGTAGCGCACTTTACCCACGCCACATAACCCATGGCCTCGTACTCCCATTCGGGTGGACCAACGGCATTCCGACAAAACCGATCTACTGCCATGACACTCTCCCGGCCACTCCGACCAACACCCCTTCTGGGTTTAGTCCTAGGTGGCCCCGTGTCTACCAAAGACACAACGACCACCGTCGTGGCCAAAACATAAACGTCCCAACGGGGACAAAAAAGCGCCTAACAACTACGGGCACACAAGGTTATGTCTCCTTACCGGGCCAGGGTACGCACGCCCATAACCTTCCCTCGTTGGAGGCACCGGCGAGAGACATGACAATAGACCGCATTAGGGCCTTCCCATAAGGCAAAAGTGGTTGCACTGGAAAAGCCCGGTTCGGTGGCACCTGACCAACTTAATGACGGAATTTACCCCCAAAAATATAACTGTGGTAACTGATACTCCAATATCAACTATCAAACTATAATCCAAGCCATAGCAATATCCAACAAATAATCCAAGCATAATATCATCATCTCAAAATACTCCAAGGGTAGCACTACACTACTGTCATGATGAATCCGAAAATCATAATCCTACTACTCAAATAACAAGACTAAAGCTATTCGGCTAAGATCCACATGTAAACATCATCTCCGAAAATAATACTCCAAGCAACAGAACATCAACTAGCATCATGAAAATAATCATACTAACCACTAATAATCCAAAGGCAGCATGATATCCAGAGTAATACTCCAAAATATCATATCCAAAGCCATCATGAAACTAATCATAAAAGCCACTAATAATCCAAAGGCAACATGATATCCAAAGTAATACTTCAAAATAATACCAGATACCATCATGAAAAATAATCATAATAGCCACTAAGAATCCAAAGGCACATGTCATCCACATAATCATCAAAATATTAATCCTAGAACTCCAAGCAACATCATGGCAACATCAGCATCAAAACAATACTCCGAGACATGCCATGAACAAATCATACATAGCTAATGCAATATTTTAAACAAGTTCAAATAACTTAAACCATGCTACTGCATTGCAATCATGCAAATGGAGGGTGTGGCTTGCTTGGGGTGGAAGAAATCACCGGGAGAAAGTGCGAGAAGCTCGCGAAAAGAATCGCCGGAAAACGTTCATTCTCGGAGGGGGCTGATTAAGCACAAGGGCAAAATGGTCATTTTCCGAATATCAAAACATGGTGAAAATGGTTCCATCAGAACGGGCTCGACGAAACGAAGAAGTGGGCTTTGGAATCACCTGATTTGGAGTTGGGAGTAAAAAGATATGAATGTTTTCCTGCCAGGGACCTATCTGTAAAGAAATCATCACAAACAGGCCCTCGGCTGGAAAAACAGAACGTGTACTACGTAGAAATACGCCTTCTTCTCTGGGAAACATATTCCTCGGTGCAACAGAGAGAAAATACGCTTTCAGAGAAGGAAAAACGTACTTTGGCTGAAGCAGAGCGAAAATACGCTTTCTGGAAACGAAAACGTACTCACGGGTTTACGCCTCCACTTAATCCAGTCAGCAGGGGCGGGGCCGGGCTCCAGGGTCACTGACAGGCGGGTCCCACTGGGCTGGGGCCCGTCACTTATCCACGCTGGGCCGGGCGGGTCAACGCTGCAGCGGCGGGGTCGGCTCCTGGGTGGCTGACTGGTGGGGTCGGGGGAGAGACGCGGGGCCCGCCTGGCTCCTGTCTTCTTCTTCCTCCCGCTGGCCCGACCGAAGCAGAGTAGGGGCAGGGGAGGGGCGACGCCGGTGACTGCCCCGGCGGCTCCGGCAGTCCCCGTCTGCGCCGAGGCCACCGGCGAGAGGAGTGAGTAGCACCGCATCCATCTGGGCATGTTGCGGGCGCCGTGGAGGGACGGGGTGGCGGCGCCTTGCGAAGGCAGAGAGCATGCGGCAACGGCTAAATCTTGGGGAACGCAGCCAGAGGGGCTCCGGTGATGATGCGAAAGTTTGGGGAGGGTCTGCTGGCTCCGGTGGTTCTACTGGTGAGGTCGGGAGGGAGGGGGAGGGCTTGGATAGCTCGTATTTAAGTGGACGGCCGCGGCGGCCATGGTGGCCAACAGAGGCGAGGAAAGCTCCTGGAGCTCGTGGGAGAGGTCGGGGAGGGGTAGTGGAGCGAGGCAAGGCTGGTGACGAGCTCGGAGAGGGTCGGGGCTTCCTTATATAGGCGGGGGCGAGGGGCACGGGCTCGGGTGTCGCCGGGCACGTCCGGCCGAGGCTCTGGCGACGGCCAGCGATCACGGGGAGGTGCGGGAACGCGACGATGGGGGGGTGCGGTCGAGCCGCAGAGGTCACGGAAACGAGCGGAGCTCGGGGACAAGAAGAGGAAGAAGCCACGACGCTATTAATGCTCGGTCGGCCACAGTGCGCCCGTGGGCAAGCGTCGGCGAGGGGTTTTACTGAGAAGGAGAGAGGTCCAGGAGGACGGCGACGACGCAGTAAAACTGCTAGACATGCTCGTGCTTGCTGAGACGCCGAGCAGAGGAGGGGCCCGAGCAAGAAGCCATTCTGGACGCGCGCACTGCATGCCAAGTCGGTGGTCACCGCGCAGACTGGCGAGGAGAAGATGCCAAGGGTTGGCAAACATTGTCTAGGGCGTAGTCCATCCAGGGGAGGTTGCAAGCGTGGTGGTAGATCGATTAAAACTGCTATGGTTAACTGGTAATCACCCTCTGAAGTTTACTGCAGTAAACTTGAGTGAGCACTGGTGATCAACAGGAAGAGTTTTGGAGCCATAGAGTTTGTCTCGAGGTTGAGGTAAAGAAGGACTTTCATCCTGGTAACTTTGAGAAAGTTTGGGCCAAGATAAATCATAGTTGCTTTGCAACTGACCAAAATGGTCCAGAAACTTGATCAGGAAGGTGCACTCACATGGAGTGTCAAATTGAGCTCAAATTGGGCAAGGCAGAGTCATTTGATCCTATGAAGATGCTCAAAAAGTCTCATACCAATTGGCCAAGCCAAGCTGGTACTTGCTTCACAAACATCTCCTTTGGACAGAAACTTGCAAAAATTCTAGAGGAATAATGGCTTGATGAGCCATGCTTAAAATGGGTGGAGGTAGTTTATATGGATAATAGAAGGCCTAGAAAAATTGGCAGCCATAATGGAGCAAGATAAAATATACTTGCTTCACAAACTAAAATTTTGGGCAGAATCAAAGAATTGAAGATGAGCTCACATGGAGGCATGACATGAGCTCTACTTTGGTGGAGGGCTATTATATGATGATATGAGGGATCATGCAAAATAGCAACTCATTTGGATATGCCTAGCTTGCACCTCCTTCACAAAGCTTCTTTCTGGATAGAAACTTTGGAAAATCATAATTAAATAATTACTAGCCAAATGAGGTTGCATTTTGGCATGTGGCAATTATATGGACAGGAAAAGGTGTCCAGGGAGTTTGATGTCAATTGGGAAAAGGGAAATAGCACTTGGTTCACAATGTGCCATTTAGGGAAGAATAGGAAATGAATTATTTGAGCAAGATGATAAACATGCCAAATGAAATATTTTGCCATATTTGAGAAAGATATGACCCAAAAAAATTATGAGAATTATTTGGGAATTTTAGGAGTGATGGAAATAAAGGTTGCTTCATAACCTAGGGCAGACGGGGTTATTCCTTTACTAGAAAAAGGAATATTCCTGAGAAAAAGAAATTAGGGTTTGGTCAAGCAGTGGAGTGACATGATCTTGGCAAGGTTTTGAGAATGATGAGCCACTAGGGAGGGGAAAAAGAGGATGATTTCCCAGGTGACAAGGCCACAGAACCACTCCAAAAAGAAAAACAGAGCAAAAACCAAATAAATTAAAAGAAAAAGAAAAGGGCCAAAATCCAGGCTGTTACACGCTTGATCATGACGCTGCGGCTGTCCGTGTACTCGTCGGTTACGGGAAGCAGACACGCCCTCATGTCCAAGATCTGCCTGTACATGTCGTAGCATGCGTATGCGTCCTTGGCCGCGTAGATTATGTAGGCTAGATTCACAGGTACCTCCCACGTGTTCAGGTCCTTGGTATCGTTGTCTTCTTTCATGTTGGCGTATCAGTGGTTGATGATGGTCTCGGCGAGGTCAACCACGGAGTCCTTCTCCTGCCCGTTGCTGATGATCTTGTATTGCTTCTGGATGTCGACAAGCTTGTTGCACCAGATGGCCGAATCGTCGCGTTCTTCCTTCTCTCCACCGTAGCGAAGGTGCAGTCGGCGCTGCCGATGAAACGGGCGAATGCTCCAGAACCTCTGATGGCCCTACAGAAGTGGTAGATGAGAACCTCGTCCCGCACACATACCTGGGCGACGGCGATCCGCTGGTCCCTATCAGGAGATGAATGGATGGGCACAAGGTCTAGTCCTGCAACCTTGTGCTTTCTCGTCCTGTAGGTACTGCTTGAACTCGGCGAGGCAGAGCTTCACCGAGCCCGGATCGTTGGTGTACATCACATTCAACTTGGTGTAGCCATAGGACTGAACAGCGAACTCAAAGGGGAACTCCTTGCTGAAGTCCATATCCAGCAGGCTCACCCCTCGGATCGCCATTGGAGTCTCTTCAAGTGAACGAGTGTGTAGGCGGCGGCATCAGTTCGTTTTTCAGCTCTTGGGGTACTGGATTCAACAGTAAACTGAGTGTGTACAGGCGACAACAGTTACTACCCCTCCCTCGTCCGCTGCACGTCCGACAGAAGATGCACCCTCGGCGCATTCAAACGCCTCCATTAAGAAACCTACTCCGGCCACACGTCGGTTCACGAGCGGGTCTGTATTAGTACTGTAATAACAGGAGTTAGTGGTCACTTTACTTAAATTTAATTAGCTTTAATAGAAATTTATACTTAAAACAAGCAATGCATTGGCTCGTTCTACCAGTGCCACATGATCAACATGCACAACAATTAGAATTATTATTCTCAGGACGCACACGATCAACACATTTGTCGCACTTTCACAAAGATAATACTACCAAGTTTGAACTGTTTGTTATGGTTGTTGTCCTCTGCATCATCATGCCGTGTTTCCCAGCTTGCAAGATTCAGAACCAACAAATAAGATCCAAATAATAAGTACACCAAAGATGCCTACACATCTCATTGATTCCCAGCTTGCAAGATTCAGAACCAACAAATAAGATCCAAATAATAAGTACAACAAAGATGCCTACACATCTCATTGATTCCCGGCTTGCAAGATTCAGAACCAACAAATAAGATTCAAATAATAAGTACAACAAAGATGCCTACACATCTCATTGATTCCCAGCTTGCAAGATTCAAAACCAACCCATTAGAGCCTTTTGATAAAGTGAATATCGGGATTAAATCCATCTTGGCTAGCCATGTCATACAATCGAAGAACTTGGCAAATGCTCTTGACCGTCACAACATCTGTAGTTGAGTATTCCTGTTTGCATAGCACAAACCAGGAGAGCATGATTTCACTTTAATAGTGGCCTCCTTTACTCAACCTGCAGCTCCACTCGGATGAGGCCTGCCCGGAGTTCCATGATTCAATTCATGCGCCTTTTTCTGCAGTTCACCTGAAATGAAGCAAAGATTGCATCATTCAGCTAGCAAGAAGTACTTGCTCTCGTGAGCTGGCAGGTTCTTCTTTAGTAGTTGCACTAAAATTGAGGAACATTAAGGTTGGCTGTCTGGCTCATGTAAGGTGCAACTATAATTTTCTTATCCTTTTGTGTAGTTCCACTAAAATAAAGTGCCATTGTGGTGACAGTGACGGCTCATCTTGCAAAGGCTAATAAAATGTTGCACGAGATTACCAGCAGAACTTGACGGAGATTTTGGAAACTCCAATCACCATTTTGTGCAGTTCCACCAAAATTGAGAGATGTTGCCCACATGACATTTTAGTTGAACTGCACAAGACACTCATTCCAGAAAAAAGTGTTTTGTGCAGTTCACCAAAAGGTCACAATAGCAACAAGGTGAAATGGATATCCCTATCTGCACAAAAAGATAGAAAGTAAACAGTTGCTGGTCAATAAGAATATACGAAATGAAAAGAAGCATCTTAATTATGTTCATGGCAATCACGCAAGGACAGTAGAAATTTTAAAACGTCAGCAATGCTTCATGTTACCAGAAGCATTACGATCAACAATGAGATTCCTCAAATATGGGATTACTTTAATGGTGGCAGTGCTTGTTTACCAGATACAGCAAATCAACAGCAGCTAAAGAGTTGGTTTAAGGGCATGGGACCGTGGGGACACCAGGACACTCAGCAGCGTAAAGGAGCAACTTACTTATCATATTGGGGAAAACAGCAGGAGTGCCATTTGTAAAATAGTTTAATTGCATCCTATCACTGGAGGCATTAGATTAACAATAACACTGGTTAGACATGTCCCTAAGGTAACAGTGTGATCGCTTCGTTTTACATGCGCCCTTACATTAACAATAGCAAAAGGTTGGTATAAGGACATGCGACAGTGGACGCATCAGCACAATGTACCTACAAGGAGGCATAAAGTCCTGATGCAGAGTTTGTTCATGCTATGTGAGGGCAGCAAATCTAATCCTGGAGACCTTTTACTATGTGAGGGCGGCAAGCCTTCCTGGAGACCTTGTACTATGTGAGGGCAGCAAATCTAATCCTGGAGACCTTTTACTATGTGAGGGCAGCAAATCTAATCCTGGAGACCTTTTACTATGTGAGGGCAGCAAATCTAATCCTGAGACCTTTTACTATGTGAGGGCACCAATTCTAATCCTGGAGACCTTTTACTATGCGAGGGCAACAAATCTAATCCTGTACATACTTTGTTGACTTGTCCACCAGCCGCCACTTTCTATCCTTTTTCAACCAATAATAGATCTGTTCCTTATCCAGTTTGTACTGCGTTTTCCCATTATTTCCCTTTTCAACCAAGAGACCGGTTGGGTATCCAGTCTCTACTACTTTCACCATATTATTTCCTCTTTGAATCAAGTCCTAGATTCATGCTACAACTTTCCCCCCTTTCTTCGTTGTTTGAACAAAGTCCTAGATTCGAATGCATGAAGTAGCTTTACCTCTAATAATACTAAAAATTTAGGTGGCTTTGGAAGAGCTGATGGGAGTAGAAAAAGATGCACATGCAGACACATGGGGAGCTGTGGTAGTAGAGAAAGGCCGCTTTCGAAGAACTTATATCTGAGGGTCGTCGGGATGTCGGCGGCGGCAGGTCGGATCTGCGGACAATACAGCAGGGAGGAAGAAGGGTCAGAGGACCTCCCGAGCCGGTGCTGTGTCGGAGAGAACGACACGGGCAGAGGATCGGGCCCGTCCGGCAGCTGTGGGTTTCCTCCCTCGCCGGCGATGACCACGTGAATGATGCACCTAGTCCTCTAACACACCAGCCGAAGGGATCCGGCCGGATCTGTGACCAGCGGTGAGCAGAGAGAAAATGTCGCTACCGCTGTCTTGTTTATATCTGGAGAGGATGAGAGAATGAAGAGAGCAACCCTAGTAATGCAAGCGCTCAGGCCCCTGCGTACATATATAGTGGAGTGATTATCTTTTTCTCTCCACAACAAGCGTTTCAATTTGTGTACGTGGCATTAAAGAAAAGAAACTCTCTATTTAAGGTGACTACCTGTATGACTCCTACTTACTACTAGTAGTAGTAGTATTGTTCACTTGTGCTCCCCAGCCCTCCATTCATTGAACAACCTCACGGGTGAATAAACATACAGTACTAGTATTTATATAGAACGAACAAGCTCGAACTATTTTTGCGTAGTTAAAAGTTGAGGGCGGGGCTTTTCCCGGGCAGTACGCGCGGCAGTTTTCGCGTAGGCGGTTTGACAGAGAGGCGGGGAGGGTGAGGGAGTAGCGGATTCAACTTACTTACTGCTGGAAAGGTCAGGCTGTGCGATTTGACGGCGCGTTACTGAGTTTGGGTTAGTTTGAACTCAACTAACCCAAAAATATCCAAACAGGAGGGTTAGTTTGGGTTAGTTTGAACTCAACTAACCCAAAAATATCCAAACAGGAGGGTTAGTTTGGGTTACTGTTTGGATCCACGTGTTAGAGTTAGTTAGGGTTACTTTGAACTCAACTAACCCAAAAAAAATCTAACCCACCCAAGAGGTGCATATTTGGGTTAGTTCTTCTCGGGACACTAAAAAACACATTTTTCTCTCGCTCTCCCCGCAACAGATCCCTCCCCACTTCCTCGAAGCTTCTCGTCCTCTCCCTCCCTCCCTCCCTCCCTCTCGCACCGCCCATGAAGGCACCTCGCCGTATCCGGGCTCCATCTAACCCTGTCATCCAAACACCTTTTTCGCTAGAGTTACTTCAGGGTTAGTTCAGGATTAGAATCTAACTCTAACCTTTAACTGAGTTAGAGTATCCAACAGGGCCTTTGAGAGAGACGAGGAGGGAGAAGCGATATGGGCTGCTGGATTACTAGAGATAGGTGTCGCACGGAAGCCAAGAAATATGGTGATAGCGTGGGTTAGCCATGTACTAGTATGATGTAACTACAGTGGGCTGCCGTGTTTCGTACTCTTCCAGTCCACTGTGGAGATGATTGGTTGATTTTATATCGCTGAATAATATAAAATATTGTGAGTGCAGACGCTCCACCCCGAGGTTCCTTGCTCCTTCTTGGTCTTCGGGAATCTATGTTCTTCCACTCTAATTTTTTTTACGTGAGCTTTGTTCATCCTTTTGCCAACACGCGACACATCTAGCATCAAGGTGCACGTGTCATGCAAGGATCGTTCCATCTATATGAATAACACGTGGGACTAGAACTACGAGACGGACATGTACCCAGGAGTGGACGTGAGAACCTGTGTATCGTAGCGCAGTAAGTGAAGTAGAAAGGCGCAAATAGTATGAACATGCGTGGCATATAGGCATTTGTCTCTTACTACCACTAAATGTTGTACGTGCAATGCCCGGTGATGTTATGGAGTACGTGACTAAGTACTCTACTACTACTATATTAATTGGAGGCACATATTAGGTTTTATATTTGTTTACGTGTATGCCCCGAGACCTTCCAACTAGACGTGTCTTTCTCTCCGGGTCGCACTTTGTATCTTTCATACCACTAGTACAGTAGTACTACTACGTGTGGTCTCCGACCCAGAAGTGAAGACGCTTTACCACGTTGTTCATGTCCCACTCCTTTCGCTAACGTGTGCGACATCCAGCACGTGCCGTGTGTTTGGCACTCCTTCATCGTAAGTGTTGAAACGCTAGCATTCATTAGAAATAAAAAATAAATATAAATCACCAGTGATACTATACCATGCGGTTTCCTTGCTCCTCGATATCGGAAAGAATACTTCCGCTCGCCGACATGTGGGACGTCGACCATCCTGGTCCACTTGCCATGCCCGCAGAACTCCAAGGGAGAGTCACCCCGGTCATCGCGCCGCAGTAATTACTAATGAGCTATCAAATCACAGGCCCAACCTTACCCACTGTGAAGTTGCTCGGACGAAGGAACCATCATGACTTTGAATTCCGCTTCTTGAAGAAAACTACTGTACCAGCAGTACTGCTAGCTATAGTAGTTACTCCAGCAGAGGCCTCCTTTGGTTCATAGGATAGGAATTTTATAGGAATATGAAAATCATAGGAAGTGAGATGACATGCATCTCAATTCCTATAGAGAAAGATATGCCATTTGATGCATAGGATAGGAATTTTTCCATTGAGTCTAGGCTAATGTACAGGTAATTTGCTCTAAAAACTACAGTCGTAACTAGTAGTACTGTTACATGCTCGTAATTAATTAAACAAACGTATGGGCGACACAGACACATAGACTAACTACTAGTACTACTACTTCTCACATGCTGGCCAGACGCCGTCGTTCTCCTTCCCGGCTTTGTCGGCGACACCCCACCGTGCTTGGATCTCCGCCGACCTCTCCGCAGCAGCGCGTGCGTCCTCTTCTTTCTTGCGGCGGCGGGCCTCTCTTTTCTTGAGTGCTTTCTGACTTTTCTCCTCCCTCTGTGCGGCTTTGGCCGCCTCCTGCTCTACCGCCCATTCGGCCTTGGCATCTTCAAATTCCGCCCACATAGGTGTGAGGTCGCGAGCGGCGATGAACTCGGCACGGCGGGATGCCACCGCTTGCCTACCATTCTATGTGCGGTCGTGGGCGGCGAGGAACTCGGCGCGGCGGGATGCCATCGCTTCCTTACCGGTTAGTGTGCGGCGCGATGGCATGAACGACGCTTGGTGACAGCTCTGGGGTGGAGTGGCCGGACAACCGTAAAGTGCATTGGTTTGTCAAGAGCTCAAGGACAGAAGACGAAGGAAATTTGGATTCCCCTTCAATCCTGGTCATTTATTACCGAGTAAAATGCATTGGCGGTCATTGAACTTGTCTTGATAGCTCACTTTGATCATTGTATACGAGATATGGTGATTATACGGTCACTGCTAAGCGTATAGCTCTGTATTTGTCTGGTTGACTAGTCAAACAGTCCGCATGCGCCTCATCAGCTCATGTTCTTTATCTATCTATCTATGCGGGCCTACCTGTCAGTGGAGAAAGAAATAAAAACCAAAATTATGCATATGTGACATTACTGTTTAGACGTTTGTTGGAGGCCTCCGCAAATACCGAGCATGTATTCACCTGGCTCAACACCAACGGTCATACTTGTGACTCGGCGCCTTGCTCATGTATATCGTCCATCACAATGACAATCTATAAAACAACCTAGCTAGAGAGGGTACTATGGTGCGGAGTATGTACTATCGTGAGCAGCCGATCATAGTGCCACTGCACACGAGTGTGCGTCTGATCGATTCGTCCATTATTTGTAAGTCATTATTGGTTGTGTGGTGTCTAATGGTGGTCGTCGAATGCTATCTGGTGACAAGAGCGGTTGCATGGACACCTGGTTGTCAATACGTGCCGCATACGCTTCAAAGGCTCGTCATCCATGAGTTCACATTTTACCACCACACCGGCGTCTGACCGCCCTGGCCTACCGAAACCCCTTCCATCGCTAGTGCGCGCTTCCCGCCTGAAACGATCACCGTCTCTCCAGAACGTCAATGCCGCATTCACCGGCCTGAACTGCAGATGCAGTTGGTGTGTCACTGACATGCGGGCCTGATGCCCATTGGGCCCACATGTCAGACGCACCTGCGGTTAAGTCACTGAAGCAGCGTCCGCATTCACGCCCGACGCGACCTCTCACTGGCGCCCGCATTGCACCAGCGCGACGGCCGAGAGAGCGTCACCCGTGCGGCATCCCGGTGCAAGCGACTGCTCCGCGTTAATGACACCACGACTACCGACGAACCTACTCCGGTGCCAGCCGTCCATCTGTCTGCCGCGGCTCATTGCCATTCGTCCGCTATTAACTTGAGCCCCAGCTCCCAGCATAGCCAAAGACCCACACTCATTCTCCTCCGGTCCCTTCGTTCCGTTGGCACCACTCCAACCATGGCCTCCGGGCACTCCAAAGCTCTCTTGGACGTACTGTCGCAGGAGCAGACGAAGGACATCGGTGGCTCCGCTCCGGGTGCGCTCCAAAGCTCTCTTGGACGTACTCTCGCAGGAGCAGACGAAGGAGATCGCCGGCTCCCCCCGGCCGCCCTCTGCTACCTCTTGAGCACTGCGTTGGTTTTCCCTTGAAGAGGAAAGGGTGATGCAGCAAAGTAGCGTAAGTATTTCCCTCAATTTTTGAGAACCAAGGTATCAATCCAGTAGGAGGCCACACACGAGTCCCTCGCACCTACACAACAAATAAATCCTCGCAACCAACGCGATAAGGGGTTGTCAATCCCTACACGGTCACTTACGAGAGTGAGATCTGATAGATATGATAGGATAATATTTTTGGTATTTTTAAGATAAAGATGCAAAGTAAAGAAAGTAAAAATGAAAATGGCGCCAGAAATAGCTTGTTGTCGGGAGATTAATATGATGGAAAATAGACCCGAGGGCCATAGGTTTCACTAGTGGCTTCTCTCAAGAGCATAAGTATTTACGGTGGGTGAACAAATTACTGTTGAGCAATTGACAGAACAATAAAATCTACGGGCACATAGTTCCTATTTGCAACAATAAGAACATCATTAATTCTTCCCATAGGTTTCTTAATGGTGGAATCCCCAAGGTGCAGGTTTAAAGAGCAATCATCAAAATCACGGAAACCTAACAAATCGCACAAAGTCTTCGGAATCGTGGAAACACTAGCACCCAAATCACACAAAGCATAGCATTCATGATCTTTAATTTTAATTTTAATAGTAGGTTCCCACTCATCATAAAGTTTTCTAGGGATAGAAACTTCCAACTCAAGTTTTTCTTCATAAGATTGCATCAAAGCATCAACGATATGTTTGGTAAAGGCTTTATTTTGACTATAAGCATGAGGAGAATTTAGCACGGATTGCAACAAGGAAATACAATCTATCAAAGAGCAATTATCATAATTAAATTCCTTGAAATCCAAAATAGTGGGTTCATTAATATCTAATGTTTTGATCTCTTCAATCCCACTTTTATCAATTTTAGCATTAAGATCTATAAACTCTGAATTTCTGGAACACCTTCTAGGTAAAGGTGGATCATATTCAGTCCCATCATTATCAAGATTCATATTACAAAACAAAGATTTAATAGGGGACACATCAATAACTTTTAGATCTTCATCTTTATTTTCATAGGAACTAGAAGAACACGCTTTTATAAAGCAATCTTTCTTAGCACGCATCCTAGCGGTTCTTTCTTTGCACTCATCAATGGAAATTCTCATGGCTTTGAGAGACTCATTGATATCATGCTTAGGTGGAATAGATCTAAGTTTCAAAGAATCAACATCAAGAGAAATTCCATCAACGTTCCTAGCCAATTCATCAACTTTAAGCAATTTTTCTTCAAGCAAAGCATTGAAATTCTTTTGCGAATTCATAAATTCTTTAACACTAGTCTCAAATTCAGAAGGCATCTTATTAAAATTTCCATAAGAATTGTTGTAGGAATTACCATAATTATTAGAGGAATTACTAGGATAAGGCCTAGGATTAAAGTTTCTTCTATACGCGTTGTTACCAAAATTATTCCTACCAACAAAATTCACATCCATAGATTCATTACTATTCTCAATCAAAGTAGACAAAGGCATATCATTAAGATCAGAAGAAACACTCTTAGTAGCAAATAATTTCATAAGTTTATCCATCTTTCCACTCAAAACATTAATTTCTTCTATTGCATGCACTTTTTTATTAGTGGGTCTTTCAGTGTGCCATTGAGAATAATTAACCATAATATTATCTAGGAGTTTAGTAGCTTCTCCTAAAGTGATTTCCATAAAAGTGCCTCCCGCGGCCGAATCTAAAAGATTTCTAGAAGCAAAATTCAATCCGGCATAAATTTTTTGTATAATCATCCACAAATTCAAACCATGCGTAGGGCAATTACGTATCATTAATTTCATCCTCTCCCAAGCTTGTGCAACATGTTCATGATCAAGTTGCTTAAAATTCATAATATCGTTTCTAAGAGAGATAATCTTAGCGGGAGGAAAATACTTAGAGATAAAAGCATCTTTGCACTTATTCCAAGAATCAATACTATTTTTAGGCAAAGACGAAAACCAAGCTTTAGCACGATCTCTAAGCGAAAAAGGAAATAGCTTCAATTTAACAATATCATTGTCCACATCTTTCTTCTTTTGCATATCACACAAATCAACGAATCTATTTAGATGGGTAGCGGCATCTTCACTAGGAAGGACGGCGAATTGATCTTTCATGACAAGATTCAATAAAGCAGTATTGATTTCACAAGATTCAGTATCGGTAAGAGGAGCAATCGGAGTGCTAAGGAAATCATTGTTATTGGTATTGGAAAAGAGAGGGCGAATAAAACGGCAAGGGTGAAGTGGGGGAGAGGAAAACGAGAGGCAAATGGCAAATAATGTAATGCGGGAGATAAGGGTTTGTGATGGGTACTTGGTATGTTGACTTTTGCGTAGACTCCCCGGCAACGGCGCCAGAAAGCCTTCTTGCTACCTCTTGAGCACTGCGTTGGTTTTCCCTTGAAGAGGAAAGGGTGATGTAGCAAAGTAGCATAAGTATTTCCCTCAGTTTTTGAGAACCAAGGTATCAATCTAGTAGGAGGCTACGCACGAGTCCCTCGCACCTACACAAAAAAATAAATCCTCGCAACCAACGCGATAAGGGGTTGTCAATCCCTACACGGTCACTTACGAGAGTGAGATCTGATAGATATGATAGGATAATATTTTTGGTATTTTTATGATAAAGATGCAAAGTAAAGAAAGTAAAAATAAAAACGGCGCCAGAAATAGCTTGTTGTCGGGAGATTAATATGATGGAAAATAGACCTGGGGGCCATAGGTTTCACTAGTGGCTTCTCTCAAGAGCATAAGTATTTACGGTGGGTGAACAAATTACTGTTGAGCAATTGACAGAATTGAGCATAGTTATGAGAATATCTAGGTATGATCATGTATATAGGCATCATGTCCGAGACAAGTAGACCGACTCCTGCCTGCATCTACTACTATTACTCCACACATCGACCGCTATCCAGCATGCATCTAGAGTATTAAGTTCATAAGAACAGAGTAACGCTTTAAGCAAGATGACATGATGTAGAGGGATAAACTCATGCAATATGATATAAACCCCATCTTGTTATCCTCGATGGCAACAATACAATACGTGCCTTGCTGCCCCTACTGTCACTGGGAAAGGACACCGCAAGATTGAACCCAAAGCTAAGCACTTCTCCCATTGCAAGAAAGATCAATCTAGTAGGCCAAACCAAACTGATAATTCGAAGAGACTTGTAAACATAACCAATCATACATAAAAGAATTCAGAGAAGATTCAAATATTGTTCATAGATAAACTTGATCATAAACCCACAATTCATCGGTCTCAACAAACACACCGCAAAAGAAGATTACATTGAATAGATCTCCACAAGAGAGGGGGAGAACATTGTATTGAGATCCATAAAGAGAGAAGAAGCCATCTAGCTAATAACTATGGACCCGAAGGTCTGAAGTAAACTACTCACACATCATCGAAGAGGCTATGGTGTTGATGTAGAAGCCCTCCGTGATCGATGCCCCCTCCGGCGGAGCTCCGGAACAGGCCCCAAGATGGGATCTCATGGGTACAGAAGGTTGCGGCAGTGGAATTAGGTTTTTGGCTCCGTATCTGGTAGTTTGGGGGTACGTAAGTATATATAGGAGGAAGGAGTACGTCGGTGGAGCAACAGGGGGCCCATGAGGGTGGAGGGCGCGCCTGGGAGGGGGTAGGCGCACCCCCCTACCTCGTGCCCTCATGGTTGATGTCTTGACGTAGGGTCCAAGTCCTCTGGATCACGTTCGTTCCGAAAATCATGTTCCCGAAGGTTTCATTCCGTTTGGACTCCGTTTGATATTCTTTTTCTGCGAAACTCTGAAATAGGCAAAAAATAGCAATTCTCGGCTGGGCCTCCGGTTAATAGGTTAGTCCCAAAAATAATATAAAAGTGTATAATAAAGCCCAATAATGTCCAAAATAGAATATAATATAGCATGGAGCAATCACAAATTATAGATACGTTGGAGACGTATCAAGCATCCCCAAGCTTAATTCCTGCTCGTCCTCGAGTAGGTAAATGATAAAAACAGAATTTTTGATGTGGAATGCTACTTGGCATAATTTCAATGTAATTCTTCTTAATTGTGGTATGAATATTCAGATCTGAAAGATTCAAGACAAAAGTTTAATATTGACATAAAAATAATAATAATTCAAGCATACTAACTAAGCAATTATGTCTTCTCAAAATAACATGGCCAAAGAAAGTTATCCCTACAAAATCATATAGTCTGGCTATGCTCTATCTTCACCACACAAAGTATTTAAATCATGCACAACCCCGATGACAAGCCAAGCAATTGTTTCATACTTTTGACGTTCTCAAACTTTTTCAATCTTCACGCAATACATGAGCGTGAGCCATGGACATAGCACTATATGTGGAATAGAATGGTGGTTGTGGAGAAAACAAAAAGGAGAAGATAGTCTCACATCAACTAGGCGTATCAACGGGCTATGGAGATGCCCATTAATAGATATCAATGTGAGTGAGTAGGGATTGCCATGCAACGGATGCACTAGAGCTATAAGTATATGAAAGCTCAACAAAAGAAACTAAGTGGGTGTGCATCCAACTCGCTTGCTCACGAAGACCTAGGGCATTTTGAGGAAGCCCATCATTGGAATATACAAGCCAAGTTCTATAATGAAAAATTCCCACTAGTATATGAAAGTGATATCATAGGAGACTCTCTATCATGAAGATAATGGTGCTACTTTGAAGCACAAGTGTGGTAAAAGGATAGTAGCATTGTCCCTTCTCTCTTTTTCTCTCATTTTTTTATTTGGGCCTTTCCTCTTTTTTTATGGCCTCTTTTTTTCGTCTGGAGTCTCATCCCGACTTGTGGGGGAATCATAGTCTCCATCATCCTTTCCTCACTTGGGACAATGCTCTAAAAATGATGATCATCACACTTTTATTTACTTACAACTCAACAATTACAACTCAATACTTAGAACAAAATATGACTCTATGTGAATGCCTCCGGCGGTGTACCGGGATATGCAATGAATCAAGAGTGACATGTATGAAAGAATTATGAACGGTGGCTTTGCCACAAATACGATGTCAACTACATGATCACGCGAAGCAATATGACAATGATGGAGCGTGTCATAGTAAACAAAACGGTGGTAAGTTGCATGGCAATATATCTCGGAATGGCTATTTTAATGCCATGATAGGTAGGTATGGTGGCTGTTTTGAGGAAGGTATATGGTGGGTGTATGATACCGGCGAAAAGTGCGCGGTATTAGAGAGGCTAGCAATGGTGGAAGGAGGAAAAGTGTGTATAATCCATGGACTCAACATTAGTCATAAAGAACCCATATACTTATTGCAAAAATCTACAAGTTATCAAAGCAAAGTATTACGCGCATGCTCCTAGGGGGATAGATTGGTAGGAAAAGACCATCGCTCGTCCCCGACCGCCACTCATAAGGAAGACAATCAATAAATAAATCATGCTCCGACTTCATCACATAACGGTTCACCATACGTGCATGCTACGGGAATCACAAACTTTAACACAAGTATTCCTCAAATCCAAAACTACTCAACTAGCATGACTCTAATATCACCATCTTCATATCTCAAAACAATTATCAAGTATCAAACTTCTCATAATATTCAACACACTCATAAGAAAATTTGTTTTTACTAATCTTGAATGCCTATCATAGTCAAAGCAAACTACCATGCTGTTTTGTAGGACTCTCAAAATAATCTAAGTGAAGCATGAGAGAACAATAGTTTCTATAAAACAAAACCACCACCGTGCTCTAAAAGATATAAGTGAAGCACTAGAGCAAAAACTATATAACTCAAAAGATATAAGTGAAGCACAAAGAGTATTCTAATAATTTCCGAATCATGTGTGTCTCTCTCAAAAGGTGTGTACAGCAAGGATGATTGTGGCAAACTAAAAAATAAAGACTCAAATAATACAAGACGCTCCAAGCAAAACACATATCATGTGGTGAATAAAAATATAGCTCCAAGTAAAGTTACCGATGGAAGTAGACGAAAGAGGGGATGCCTTCCGGGGCATCCCCAAGCTTTGGATTTTTGGTGTTCTTAGATTATCTTGGGGTGCCATGGGCATCCCCAAGCTTAGGCTCTTGCCACTCCTTGTTCCATAATCCATCAAATCTTTTACCCAAAACTTGAAAACTTCACAACACAAAACTTAACAGAAAATCTCGTGAGCTCCGTTAGCGAAAGAAAAGAAAACACCACTTCAAGGTACTGTAATGAACTCATTCTTTATTTATATTGGTGTTAAACCTACTTTATTCCAACTTCTCTATGGTTTATAAACTATTTTACTAGCCATAGATTCATCAAAATAAGAAAACAACACACGAAAAACAGAATCTGTCAAAAACAGAACAGTCTGTAGTAATCTGTAACTAACGCAAACTTCTGGAACTCCAAAAATTCAGCCAAAATAGGACGACCTAGAAAATTTGTTTATTGATCATCAGAAATTAGAATCAATATTTTATCACGTTCTGGTGATTTTTAACAATTATTTTCGTGAACAGAAAGTTTCTGGAATTTTCTGCAAGATCAAATAACGATCATCCAAGAAGATCCTATAGGTTTAACTTGACACAAACACTAATTAAAACACAAAAACACATCTAACCAGAGGCTAGATCAAAGATTTATTCCTAAACAGAAGCAAAAAGCAAAAAACTAAAAATAAAATTGGGTTGCCTCCCAACAAGCGCTATCGTTTAACGCCCCTAGCTAGGCATAAAGGCAAGGATAGATCTAGGTATTGCCATCTTTGGTAGGCAATCCATAAGTGGATCTCATGATAGATTCATACGGTAATTTTATTTTCTTTCTAGGAAAGTGTTCCATGCCTTTCTTTAACGGAAATTGGAATCTAATATTTCCTTCCTTCATATCAATAATTGCACCGATCGTTCTAAGGAAATGTCTACCAAGAATAATAGGACATGAAGGATTTCAATCGATATCAAGAACAATAAAATCTACGGGCACATAGTTCCTATTTGCAACAATAAGAACATCATTAATTCTTCCCATAGGTTTCTTAATGGTGGAATCCCCAAGGTGCAGGTTTAAAGAGCAATCATCAAAATCACGGAAACCTAACAAATCGCACAAAGTCTTCAGAATCGTGGAAACACTAGCACCCAAATCACACAAAGCATAGCATTCATGATCTTTAATTTTAATTTTAATAGTAGGTTCCCACTCATCATAAAGTTTTCTAGGGATAGAAACTTCCAACTCAAGTTTTTCTTCATAAGATTGCATCAAAGCATCAACGATATGTTTGGTAAAGGCTTTATTTTGACTATAAGCATGAGGAGAATTTAGCACGGATTGCAACAAGGAAATACAATCTATCAAAGAGCAATTATCATAATTAAATTCCTTGAAATCCAAAATAGTGGGTTCATTAATATCTAATGTTTTGATCTCTTCAATCCCACTTTTATCAATTTTAGCATTAAGATCTATAAACTCTGAATTTCTGGAACACCTTCTAGGTAAAGGTGGATCATATTCAGTCCCATCATTATCAAGATTCATATTACAAAACAAAGATTTAATAGGGGACACATCAATAACTTTTAGATCTTCATCTTTATTTTCATAGGAACTAGAAGAACACGCTTTTATAAAGCAATCTTTCTTAGCACGCATCCTAGCGGTTCTTTCTTTGCACTCATCAATGGAAATTCTCATGGCTTTGAGAGACTCATTGATATCATGCTTAGGTGGAATAGATCTAAGTTTCAAAGAATCAACATCAAGAGAAATTCCATCAACGTTCCTAGCCAATTCATCAACTTTAAGCAATTTTTCTTCAAGCAAAGCATTGAAATTCTTTTGCGAATTCATAAATTCTTTAACACTAGTCTCAAATTCAGAAGGCATCTTATTAAAATTTCCATAAGAATTGTTGTAGGAATTACCATAATTATTAGAGGAATTACTAGGATAAGGCCTAGGATTAAAGTTTCTTCTATACGCGTTGTTACCAAAATTATTCCTACCAACAAAATTCACATCCATAGATTCATTACTATTCTCAATCAAAGTAGACAAAGGCATATCATTAAGATCAGAAGAAACACTCTTAGTAGCAAATAATTTCATAAGTTTATCCATCTTTCCACTCAAAACATTAATTTCTTCTATTGCATGCACTTTTTTATTAGTGGGTCTTTCAGTGTGCCATTGAGAATAATTAACCATAATATTATCTAGGAGTTTAGTAGCTTCTCCTAAAGTGATTTCCATAAAAGTGCCTCCCGCGGCCGAATCTAAAAGATTTCTAGAAGCAAAATTCAATCCGGCATAAATTTTTTGTATAATCATCCACAAATTCAAACCATGCGTAGGGCAATTACGTATCATTAATTTCATCCTCTCCCAAGCTTGTGCAACATGTTCATGATCAAGTTGCTTAAAATTCATAATATCGTTTCTAAGAGAGATAATCTTAGCGGGAGGAAAATACTTAGAGATAAAAGCATCTTTGCACTTATTCCAAGAATCAATACTATTTTTAGGCAAAGACGAAAACCAAGCTTTAGCACGATCTCTAAGCGAAAAAGGAAATAGCTTCAATTTAACAATATCATTGTCCACATCTTTCTTCTTTTGCATATCACACAAATCAACGAATCTATTTAGATGGGTAGCGGCATCTTCACTAGGAAGGACGGCGAATTGATCTTTCATGACAAGATTCAATAAAGCAGTATTGATTTCACAAGATTCAGTATCGGTAAGAGGGGCAATCGGAGTACTAATGAAATCATTGTTATTGGTATTGGTAAAGTCACACAATTTGGTATTATCTTGAGCCATCGTGACAAGCAAGCAATCCAACACACGAGCAAACAAGAAGCAAGCGAAAAAGAGGTGAATTGAAAAGAGAGGGCGAATAAAACGGCAAGGGTGAAGTGGGGGAGAGGAAAACGAGAGGCAAATGGCAAATAATGTAATGCGGGAGATAAGGGTTTGTGATGGGTACTTGGTATGTTGACTTTTGCGTAGACTCCCCGGCAACGGCGCCAGAAATCCTTGTTGCTACCTCTTGAGCACTGCGTTGGTTTTCCCTTGAAGAGGAAAGGGTGATGTAGCAAAGTAGCGTAAGTATTTCCCTCAGTTTTTGAGAACCAAGGTATCAATCTAGTAGGAGGCCACGCACGAGTCCCTCGCACCTACACAAAAAAATAAATCCTCGCAACCAACGCGATAAGGGGTTGTCAATCCCTACATGGTCACTTACGAGAGTGAGATCTGATAGATATGATAGGATAATATTTTTGGTATTTTTATGATAAAGATGCAAAGTAAAGAAAGTAAAAATAAAAACGGCGCCAGAAATAGCTTGTTGTCGGGAGATTAATATGATGGAAAATAGACCCGGGGGCCATAGGTTTCACTAGTGGCTTCTCTCAAGAGCATAAGTATTTACGGTGGGTGAACAAATTACTGTTGAGCAATTGACAGAATTGAGCATAGTTATGAGAATATCTAGGTATGATCATGTATATAGGCATCATGTCCGAGACAAGTAGACCAACTCCTGCCTGCATCTACTATTATTACTCCACACATCGACCGCTATCCAGCATGCATCTAGAGTATTAAGTTCATAAGAACAGAGTAACGCTTTAAGCAAGATGACATGATGTAGAGGGATAAACTCATGCAATATGATATAAACCCCATCTTGTTATCCTCGATGGCAACAATACAATACGTGCCTTGCTGCCCCTACTGTCACTGGGAAAGGACACCGCAAGATTGAACCCAAAGCTAAGCACTTCTCCCATTGCAAGAAAGATCAATCTAGTAGGCCAAACCAAACTGATAATTCGAAGAGACTTGCAAAGATAACCAATCATACATAAAAGAATTCAGAGAAGATTCAAATATTGTTCATAGATAAACTTGATCATAAACCCACAATTCATCGGTCTCAACAAACACACTGCAAAAGAAGATTACATTGAATAGATCTCCACAAGAGAGGGGGAGAACATTGTATTGAGATCCATAAAGAGAGAAGAAGCCATCTAGCTAATAACTATGGACCCGAAGGTCTGAAGTAAACTACTCACACATCATCGGAGAGGCTATGGTGTTGATGTAGAAACCCTCCGTGATCGATGCCCCCTCCGGCGGAGCTTCGGAACAGGCCCCAAGATGGGATCTCATGGGTACAGAAGGTTGCGGCAGTGGAATTAGGTTTTTGGCTCCGTATCTGGTAGTTTGGGGGTACGTAGGTATATATAGGAGGAAGGAGTACGTCGGTTGAGCAACAAGGGGGCCACGAGGGTGGAGGGCGCGCCTGGGGGGGTAGGCGCGCCCCCTACCTCGTGCCCTCCTGGTTGATGTCTTGACGTAGGGTCCAAGTCCTCTGGATCACGTTCGTTCCAAAAATCACGTTCCCGAAGGTTTCATTCCGTTTTTACTCCGTTTAATATTCTTTTTGTGCGAAACTCTGAAATAGGCAAAAAACAGCAATTCTGGGCTGGGCCTCCGGTTAATAGGTTAGTCCCAAAAATAATATAAAAGTGTATAATAAAGCCCAATAATGTCCAAAACATAATATAATATAGCATGGAGCAATCACAAATTATAGATACGTTGGAGACGTATCACCCTCCGCCGCCACGACCACGAAGCCGGCGCGCGTGCGCGGGCGCAGCCGGCAGCGAGGAAGAGTAGTACATGGTAGGTCGCCACCGCTCTGGTCCCAGGAAGGCCACCGCTCCTCCACTCAGTCCACGCCAAGCTTGGTGGGATAAAAATCGGTGGCCGATTAGCCGCTTGACGGCGACGTGGAGGCGGAAATCTACATAACCTTGTGCTCCGGAGGAGGAGGTTATCGAGGCGGATAAGGAGGAGGCAAAGGCAATGGCCGGCTTTCTCAGGTTCATGGCCAGACATGGTGGTCGGGGCCCGGCGATCGTTTAGATTAGGTTTACAGTAGGCTTTAGTATGGTTTGTGCGAAATATGTAATGAATTTCGTCCAGTTTATAGGAAAAGTTCTTGAAATGTAATGAATTTCATCCGGTCAATTTGAAATTTGCTTTGTTTGCACGAATTTCGTTCGGTAGTTCATATAGTTGTTGAAAGGTATGCGGGCAGCATTGGATGGCATCCACCAGTGTCCTCGGACAGATGCTGGTGTAAATTTGAGGGCCAGCGCTGGAGATGCCCTAACTATCATGCTATAATCGCTAACAGTGCTCCATTATTTCACAGGGAACAGTTATCCCTCGATCAAAATCAGATCCGCCGTGTTTCGCACTCCTCCCACGTAAGAGTGTAGACTCTTGCTTACATAAAAATGGAGCAAGTGGACGGCACTGTAGCACGTCATATCACTCAAACTAGCCCGCCTAATGCACGGGAAAGCACCGCCCTCGTCATTTTGTTTTGGATTTCTATCAATCGATCGCACGAAAATGTTACGCTTTGCAAGTTCAAAAGGAAAAGGTGGCACACTTACAACTCGTACGCGTCGCGTTCACGTCGCACCCCTGACAGTCCGGCTCGCACGCCGCTCACCAGAGGGGACACGCTTGTCTTGCATTTTCACTGACATGTGGGACTGCAATTGAATAAACTGTCGATAGCCGAAATCTAATCGCTCGGCGGGCGCCGGCTGAGAGGAGAGAGATGGAGGAGGGAGAAGAGATCGCCCGCCCACCGTGCACAGACTCCAAGAAATATCTGGTGATAATGTGAGGTGGGCCATGCGGGAGTCCGCACCGCTTCCAAGCCCGCTTCTTACCGCCCTGGCCCACCAGAACCCTCCCCCACCCCACCACCACCCCGCGCGCGCTCCCCCCTCAGAGGCCAGCTGCCCGCATTCATAGCAAGTAGTACCAGTAAAATTCTGGTCTATAAAGGGCATGTACAATGGTTGATAAGATAGTCTTATCATAAGTCTTGCATGTAATTTAGAGATGACGAAAAAACATGTGTACAATGGATCATCTCTTAGCCTTATCTTCAATAACTAGTTATTCCTAAAAACATGGTGAGACATATTGTGCTAAGAGATCATCTCTTGTCTTCTCGACAAGCCCGCTTATGTGGAGGAGAGAGAGGCATTGACAAAGTCAAGGAGTGGGATCTGCAGGAGCTCGTCTCTACACGTGCTCCTAGGTATAAAAAAACTAATTCTAAAAAAAGAGGCATAAAAACAATTGTGTCTAAAAAAAGAAAGGTAAAAAACATTTGAGAGGAAATAGATAGAGAGAAAGTGAGAAAAAGTTGTAACCTTATATTCAACACTATGGTAGTATTACATGAGGAAGGAGGGAGTGGTGCACATGCCAAGTTCACTGGGCTGCCGTGTTTCACACTCCTCCGGCGTAACAGTGGAGACAATAGGTTTCATCAAAAATAAACAATGAATACTCGTTGCTCGTCCACTATATCGGAAAGAATACTTTCATTTGCCGACATGTGGTCGACCATCCTGGTCCACCTGCCATGCACAAAATTATCCTGGTCCACCCCGGTTGTAGCGCAGGCTCAACCTTTCCCACTGTAAGTTAGTCGGACGAAGGAACCATCATGACTTCGTTGAATTCCGCTTCTTCAAGAAAACTTACTCTACCCGCAGTACTGCTACCACACGCGAAGACTGGATGACACTGTACCACGTCATATCACTAAAACCCACTAGGCCAAACTAGCCCGCCTAGGATCTGTACTCCCTCCGTTTCAAAGTTAGTAGTACAAAGTTGACTCATCTATTTTGAAACGGAGGGACGTCTCTGTACTGCTATGATTTTGTGTTGTACGTCTCTGTACTTTTGCTACGATGTTCCTAATCTATGAACCAAATGAGGCCTGAATGTATCCGTGTCGACTATTGTCTGATCAATCGCTAAGCCTACAATTTTAGGAGCTTGGGCTATTGGCCGATCGACGACGGATCAGTATAAGCGTACCACGAGCTCATCATCCCCAACATTTCTCTTCGGTGAGTGTTTTGCAAGTACTATAGCTCGCACAGTAGCTAGCCTACTAACACCAAGAATCATCAAATAAGCCCTGCTGATATGATAAACAGTTCAAACTTACATCTAAGCATGCCATATATTACATCAAAAGCTGGTGAGGATACATCTGTTTCCATAACTCGGAGAGGGTTCGCATGATTCACTATCAAACAAAAGTAGCAAGTACCGCCCACACAAGACAGTGCACTAGCCCTAAGATGGTTTGGTAACACGCATCGTTCTGGTAATTAAACACAGGGCAATGCAAACTACCCTGAAGGATTAGCGCGACCAACTATTTCTTGTCATCGATCTCTCGGGCAATGACCACAGCACGGACAGCGGCATGGGAATCGATCTCTGGGGCGATGTCCACAGGACTGACCGCGACATCGGAATTGATCTCTGGGGCGATGTCCATAGGATGGGCAGCGGCATCGGAATCGATCTCCGGGGCGATGCCAACAGGACGGACCGCGACATCGAAAACGATCTCTAAGGGCATTGTCCACAGGACGGGCCGTGACATCGGAATCATCAAGGACGTCCACCGGCACCTGCACAACCCTAACATATTAGCAAGCACATTGCAAATAATCAAAAACCACAACTTTCGGTAATAAGCCATTATTTTTTTACCTTGTGCAACTCACCGGGGGATCCCATCCCTCCAGGGGCCATCTCCTCGTCCTCGATGGGGGCCATCACCTTGCCAGGGGAATACTGCTTCTCAACGGCGACTATCTCCTCAAACTCGGCCTTGAGCCTTGCAAAGGTGGCCATCAGAGTTTCTGGGGTAGGCACGGTGGGGCCCTTGCTGTTCTTCCAACTTTCTTTGAGGAGTTCGTCCACCAACGTCGTCAACTCTTTGGCCAGTGCTTGTTTCTTGGAGTTCTTCGTCTCCATGGGTTGGCCCGCCAACATGGTCAACTCGTTGGTCGGTGCTCGCTTCCTGGAGATTGCTGTCTCCAGTGGGTTGTCCGCCGGCAACTCTTTGCCTAGTGCTCCAGGATCCATCAATGAACTGACAAACAAAAAGCAATCGAAAGGAAACCACAATCGCAATGAAAACGGGAAAAGAATAGGCTGTGAGAATCGGTCGGTGCTTCGCAAAAAGAATATTCTTGGAATGAAAATATAGCAGCATCACTGATTCGCCCACCTTTCCTTCATCGGTACAGAAGAAAAATGGCAGAAGTGAGTAGCCTGGAGTGAGGTTTTCTTCAAGAAAGGGGAGAAAGGGCTTCAATGAGCGTTCCAGTGAAATGATGGTTGCTTCGTCCAGTCCAACTTCGAGGCCACTTTACCACTGCTGGTAAAGGTGTGGGTTTTGTGATATGACGGGTCATGACGGTCACACCGGGGTGACTGATGAGTTTCGACTGTAGCACCTCGCTGTGATTTGGTGGATGGCACGCGGGCCCGGATGCTTTGATGTCCCACATGTAGATAGAGCGGCTAGTCATATAGGAGTGGTCAATATTGTGCACCGCGACCAAGGCGGAGAGGAAAACGAGAAAACTACGTAATTAATGCATGAGTTTAATTAGGGTAGTTTTGTAAAGTACGAGATACATACCTCCAATCGCAAAATGCCTTGGTTGATGAGATTTGAGATTTGAGCCCTATAAACCGGAAGGGAGATTTGAGATTTGAGATACTGCACGTGGTGTAGTCTAGTCACTTGTTGGAATCTCTAGAAAGACTTATACCGCATGATTCTTTGCTTCTTCTTACTACTACGTACTACTTTGCCGACATGTGGGACAGCCAGCAGCATCCGGGTCGACGTAATACGTGTCATGCACCAGATTAGAGTGCGGAACGGAAGGGGGGCATCACCCCGGTCGATGGCCAGCCTCGACGCGGAGCAGTCGGTGCACCGGGAAGCGGCGCTCTCTCGGCCGTCGCGCCGCTTCAAAGCCGGCGCCAGTGAGAGGTCGCCTCCGCTCTGGCCGGGCATTAATGCGGCACTGACGCTCCAGGGCGACGCTAACCGTTTCACGCGGGAAGCACGCGCTAGCAAGGGAGTATAGGTTTTGAACCGTTTCATGTGTAGTACTGGTAGTTTGCAAAACTACTCAATTATTGCACTCAGTTTCCTAAGAAATTGTGGTAAAAACGTTACTCCACAGCCCGCTTCCCTTCTCCTTCCTCTTCCACCGCCCGCGCACGTCCGCAGGAAGTGACCGGTTAACCCTTATATAGGAGTGCTAGCACAAAAAGATGCATGCATGACCACTAAAATTTCCAGATTAAACAGCCGCTCCGGCGGGAGTATGGTGTATGTTGTTACCTTCGGCCGGGCCATGGCTACCGGGCGACGGCGACCCGAGAAGAGGCGGCGGGAGGGGAATGAATGTAGCTACTGTTTGGGTTCGTCGTCCGGCTTAAATAAATGCGCAACATCACGTGTACCCGCGGGTGCACAAATTGTAACATACGTGTGTGCTTAAGTGGGCGTCACGTAACTGGTGTGTGTGTGAGAGAGAGATTCTGAGAGACAGAGTGTGTGTGTGCGACTCTACTCTTCGGACATGTACTCAACCTTTTGCATCGGGATATAAGTATAATGGTATTTACTTTAGCTAGTGATTTACGTGGCCATGTTAACGTGGTTGTGTAAAAAAAAGTCACTTCCTGCTCGTGATTTGCGTTATATAATTACAAGCAAGATGCTCGTGCATTGCACGGAACATCAATATGCATTTTTTTTACAAAACACATGTTGTGATTTACCCATGCAGGAGTAATCCCATGTGTAAAAAAAATGATATTTCAAGAATTTTATCGGAAAACTGGTATCTCGAGAATGTCATCAAAAAAATGAAAGATGAGAGATAAGGTGAGGAGGAGTGGAGCGTGGTGGTGACTGGTGGTCGGAATGGGCGGAGGCATGGGGATGGACGGCGCCGGCAGGCAGCAGCGGCCACCATGCTTGATTGTTCCGGAGACTTTCTTTTTTAATTGCTCAGCAATGAGGTGTGGGAGATAAGGATGTGGAGAGAGGTGCGGCTATCTTTTGTGAAATTATCATAGTTTGCTTTCTATCCGTCAGATATAGATCAGACGGTCTATATTACAAGATGGCAGGCACACCATCATCGCCAACTCGGTTTTTTATAAGGGTACAAATGATAAGTTTGCTAACTACTAAAGTAAAGTGGAATTTGTCCATGTTATACAAGTAAATTAAGGTGATTGTTTATCATACGGGTAAGGGTGGATGAAGGGTGGTAGGAACAAATGCTCCGCCTAGAGCATGTGTATGTGAGATGGAGTCTCAGTGTGTGTGCGGGGGGGGGGGGGGGGGGGGAGATGGAGTCTTAGTGTGTGTGTGTGTGTGTGATGGAGTCTTACTGTGTGTGTGCGTGCGTGTGTGTGGGTGGGTGGGTGGGTGGGTGCGTGTGTGTGTGTGTGTGTGTGTGTTTGTGTGTGTGTGTGTGTGTCGCGGGGTCCTCGGTGGTGGATGTAATTTAAGTGTGCATGGCTTCATCATAGAGAGGTGATGTGTATGGCAGAGGCCACCAACGATGGGGTGCGAGAGAGAAAATGCCCGTAGAGAGGGAAGAGAAGGTGTGTGCGCGTGAGAGTAGTCGACATCGAGAGAACGTGTTTGTTCGAGAGACACCAAGGAAGACTACTATATATCGATGGTGCATGTAGGCGGGAATTAAACGAAGGGATGGTCTTACTGGTTTCGGGGATATAGGGGAAGAGTGAGAGGGGGTAGCTACAAGGAGATTATTAAGTGTGAGTGTGTGTTTTACCCATCCAGGCGGAAGTTATGTGGACACAAGAAGAGAACGATTCGATGTGGTGTTAGGGTTGAGGGTAATTAACTACGTATGGAGACATAGAGACCTTCAACGTGCATGTGTGAGAGGTATACATGTATACGTGGGATGTGTGTGTGCACACGCGCGCATGATCGAGATAAAAGAAAGAAGACAAAAGTCATAAGCTAAGATCAACGACATGGGAGAGACGGATCGGTATGACAATATGCATGCATGCGAGAATGCAGGGAAGAAGGCCCGACAATTCAGCATGTGTTTTTGTCTTTAAGAGATAGTGGCGTGGGCTGGAGCATGCATCTATGGCGAGCAGAGGGAGTGAGGCACAACGATTGTGCAAAAGAGATCAACCTATAAATGAAAGAAGGTTGATGGAGAAACAGATAAGTAGAAAGATACAGATGCTAGCTAGTGTACGTTAGAGATAGGAGTCGACTGGATCAGAAGGCTGAGTTATGGGTGTGGGTGTGAGAGAGATGAAGAAAGGGTGCATGTGACTCACATACAAACAAATATCGGAGAGAAATGAGATCCCGAGAGACGGAGTTTTGTGTCTGCGAGAGAGAAAGATACGAGAGTGATAGCTAGAGAAACATATGAGGGAACGCAAGATATCTCTAGGGAGAGACAGTGTGTGTGAGCGACATGCAAGAGAACAGTGGAGAAATATGAGACCCTGGGAGACAGAGTTTCTGTTTGTGTGTGAGAAAGAGATATTTAAGAGGAAGAGTCGTAGGTTCTCATACCTAAGGAGCGAAAGACATCTCTGTATTAGGGGAGTGCGAGTGGCACACAGGGGAATAGTAGAGAGAAATGAGACCCCGGAAGACAAAGTTTTGTGTTTGTGTGAGAGAAAGAGATTCCACATGGAGAATCATAGTTAGAGAGACATAACAGGGAGCAAGATATACTTAGAGAGAGATAGAGTGATGAAGGTCGAGGGAGAGAGTACCGTTAGTGTGTTACGAAGATAAAAGATCATTGTCAACATACAGGTAGCACGAGAGATGCCCGAGAGACGATGAACGCGTATAGGTCTAGAGAGATAGTCCTATATAAGCATGAGTGATAGTTATATGAGACGAATATCTGGATTAAATGGGATTCAAATATTTAAACTGGAGATCACGACATCGATAATATCATAACACGAATTGGTGCATCAAACATGCATATTCATTTGAATTTGGGGACACGTGTAATGTTATATAGTTTATCAATATTGGTGATCCATAGATTTTTTAATTAGAAACAATGCATGGTTTATATGCAATTAATGTCTAAACGGGATACACTATATGTTGCGTGTGTGAAACACATTATACATGTTTGAGAAGTAAAAAAACCCCGCATGAAACACACATTAATTGGAGACAGTTAGCGAGGAATGCATACATTGGATTTCAACATAAAGTGGTTTCAAAAATTTGAAAATCCAAATTGATGGATACAACCTTATGAATCTGAGATCATGCCATTTGTAAACCATATTTATGTATAAAGGGTGTTGTGCTTTTGAAAATATATATATATAATGATGTATATAGAATTTTATTCCAATCGAAAATGGATCCCGCCCGAAAAAACTAGAATACAAACGGGATTCGAATTGAGTTGGCACGGTAAACGTGCACTCTGCAAAATTTGAACGAAGCGGGGAAAGTCGCAGTAACCGCCCGAAACCAAAATCTGCGAGATGGAAATTACGCAAAGCCTATCTGCTCGATTTCTGTAGGTTTCGATAGGGGTAGGTTTGTAATTTCACTCAAACGTGACATAACCGCCTCTCACCCGGATTCATACACGGTGGGCGCCAAAACACAGTGTGTCCTCGGCCGAAATCAACTCCCTCCCCGATTCATACACGGTGGGCGCCAAAAACAAACTCTCGTCGGCAAATATTCGGTGTATGCGAGATTACCGTCCTATCCCCAACCGACTAATATTGCTGTGATGTAGGAAATTTGAAACGGGGGCTAAGTTTGTAAATTTCCTCGCATTTGAGACAAGCGCGCCCTGAAGACATGGTTCCCCCTTCCTCTACACCTCCATTTCCCCATTCGTACTCCGTGGGCGCCAAAACACCCTCTCCACCCCAGCCTCCTCCGTCCGCCACCCCATCCACCGTCGTCCTCCTCCACCATGCCGGAGCTGATACCCCGACGCCGCCGTCCATTACAAGAGATCGACCTCTCTCATCCACGGCTTCGGACCGGGATCCTTGCATCCCGTCCTCTCGCTTCATCCCCGCCGTCGTCCACCTTGCCGGCGCCGCTCCTATGACCGTCTCGTCCACCGCGCCCCGCCGCCACCGTCTACCCTCCTAGATCTGCTTCCACGCCGCCGATAGCCATCGCTACCGCAGCACCGTCAAATTCTCAGCAGATGCATACACGGCGCCGCACCAGAGGCAGTACTCTTTTGTATCTGCTCAACTTATTTATCGCAGCAAGAAAATAGATCGCCACTGCTTTACTCTGATTTCTTGTCCATCACTTACTTGCTAGTTGAGAGCAAACATTGGTTGCGAAATTGCCTTTGTCCAGTTTGCACCTTCAGATCCGCCATGGCACGCTCAACACTATACTCCCAATGCTTATGGTTTTCCCCTTTTATATTCCACACTAGTTAAATCACAGTAGACTAAATTTCAAAATTGGGTCAGTCTATTTTTCAGAGCTCGCCGAAGTTCGCCGGTGCGAACGAAGGGGCTCGGGCGGGGACTTTGGTTGGGGGGCGGTGGTGGGGCCTCGCCGAACGAAGAAAACTCGACGCGGGTGGGGGCGGGGGTGAGGGGTGGGAGTGGTGGAGGAACACAGGCGGTGGGGGCCGATGGTCCGGCCGGCGGCCCGTGCGGTGTTCTGTATGGGAAGAATCAGAGACGAGGAAGAAAAAGGGTTAGGAGACGTAGGATCTTCATCCAACCGCCTGAAATGGTGGACTGACCCAAATGCAGACATGCCTTTATATTCAGTACCATCATCGTACCTGCTTAGCACTGCTCCTGAATCCATCAAGCTAAACAACGTGCCACTCATAATTCCAAACTTGTTGCTCAAGTACGAATCTGATATGATGCTGATATTACTAAAACAGATAACATTTAATTGGTCAGCTAATGTTCCTACTTTACTTTTGAAAAAGCACGTGCACCACATATAGAGAGATAGCAGGGAGTTGCTTTCTTAATGCACTCTGGTTCATCATGTGTGGGCACTGCGCAACAAACATTTTATTATCCAAAATCTGCTTGCTCTTCTTTACCATGTTCCTATTCCGTTCTTCTTTAATAAGTACTCTCTCCGTTCCTAAATACAAGTCTTTGTATAGATTCCACCATGGACTACATATGGAGCAAAATGAGTGAATCTACACTGTAAAATGTATCTGGATACATCTGTATGTGATCCATAGTGGAAATCTCTACCAAGACTTATATTTTGGAACGGAGGGAGTATGATAGTAGTACAGTATGTTCCTTGTAGTGAAGATGAGCAGGGACATTTGCAGTGTAGAGGTCTATACGGTCGGTTGGTATGGACACTTTGAACTCGTCGGGCCTCTTTGATTCGTAGGATTTTGTAAACATGGGAATATGATTTGTAGTGGCCTGCCCACTTGAATCCTATAAGAATAGCAAGGAAATGCGGGGAGCTGTGTCGCCTTTGAGAGTTACACTGATATTAACAGTACCGCACCTTCAGTTGAAGAGAGCTGGTATCCGAAGCCTTTCTAGCCGTACCGGCAATGCTAGCACATATATTCTAACAAGTTCCACTTTGCTGATTTTACTCTGATGCTTATGGTTTTCCCGTTATATCTACACTATGATTTGTGTAGCTGCTTTGTGTCGCACTAGCAGCAGTCCACTCTTGAAGCTAAACAACGCAATGACTTACAAAATTGGCACCAAGGCATTGAGTGCCATTCTGGATGCAATGAAACTCATACGCTCCCCACCTGTTGACTCTTGTTCAGAATATGATCCTAATGACTCTTGTTCAAAATTGCCACATATAGAGAGACAGCATGGAATTGCATTTCTTTGGGCGCTGTGATTCATCATGAGTGGGCAACCAACATTGTATGCAATTAAGCGGAACCTCAAGAATATGCTTCCTCTTCTGTTCTTTAACATGTTCCTCTTTTGTTATTCTGTATTTAGTACGTACAGTATGTTCCTTGTCAGGAAGGGGAGCAGGGACATCTGCAGTCAACAACTGATAGAGCTGGCATGTACTTGATCGATAGGCTTTCAATTACTAGCGGCAATACAACACCGTATTTTCAAGCCAGTTCCACTTTCCCGATTTATATATCGTGGTTATGGTGTACCCCTTTTATGTACACTATGATCTGCCTAGTTGTTGTGTGCTCTTGTTATCATGGTTTGGCAATAAACTCTCTATATAATATATTTTGAACCTATCATCTGCCAACTATCCTTACTTCTGAAACCTATTTTTTGTGTACTTGTGCCAGATTATATAAATGCACGCACCATATTACAGCACATATGAGCTCTCTCATCAGAATCCAGTGATAGCACACAAGTGTTTACAGGGGCGCCCCTATATTAGAATATCCTCTGCATTACAAAGATAATCTCACAACTATTTATGTTTTCATGGTTCTCAGATATTATACGTAATTACAGTGAATATCAGAATCCGCGCATCAGAAGAATATTGTGGAACACTGGAATGACTTACAAAATTGGCACCAAGGCATTGAGTGCCATTCTGGATGCAATGAAACTCATACGCTCCCCACCTGTAGATTCTTATTCAGAATATGATCCTAATGACTACTCTAACCTCGAGGAGTCAAAGGCACATGTCCTGTCATGTTCACCCATCAAGGTGCCTGCTCTAATTTGGCAAGGTTTTATTGATTGCGCGTATCTTGCATATGTTGTCTTGCATTTCTTCTACTTTGTTGCACCGCCATCTGCTTAGTTTACTCATCATATATGTCGAGATGTCATGCCCATCCATTATCAATACATATTCCATCTGTCATCATACCATGTTTTTTCACTCAAATGCTGTTCTTGTGCATCAGACATCAAAAAGGAAGAGGGTGATTGCTGAACCTGAAGGAGCACCAGCAAAGTCCTTGAAAAACGTGGTTGTGCCGGAGAAATCGGACAGCACCCCACTTATATTGGTTGTACAACCAGTGACACAAAACGTAGGACCGACTCCAGCAGACTGTACCCATACTTTACTGGCCACACCACTAGCCCCACCACACAGGACCTGCACTCCAGCAAAAGGTATGCCGATTTCAGTTGTCATAGCACCAGCCGTACCACAGAAAAATCCCACTCCAGCAAAAAGTACAGCAAGTCCACCGGCCGAAGACCTATCCCAACTGCAGGGACGGCCAATTCCTGCAGATTGGAACCCCATTCCAGTTATTCCCAGTTTAAAAGACAATGCTTTCAATGTTGTTAGGGACTACGTGCATATATTCCCATCATTGGAAGATTATAGTGAAGACAAACACCATTTTCACATCTTCCTGTCCCACTTACGTGTAAGTGCTATTATTCATGGTGATTATTTTCCTGTTTTCTGCTGATTGAACACATCAATGATTTACATTACATTGTTGTAAGTAGGCGAGGGTCAATCTGGATAGTCATGACGAGCAAAGCTTGCTTGCGCTTTTCAAGGAAGCATTGCAGCAGTATTGGTGTTACGTGAGGAAATCACACTTTGATGGCAAGTCTATAAACGAATTTCTGGTGAAGTCTCCTGTGCTAAATTTAGAAGACATTGAATGGAAAAACCTTGTTATGCACTGGTCTAGTTCCGAGGATGAGGTACTGTCTATGATATCGCATGACAATTTGAACTTCTACTTTTTCGCATGTGCCTTACGGATCTTTTTTGCAGGAAATCTGCTCAAAAAAAATTCCGGTTTGAAAAGAACGACAGGATATCGCAAATATGCTACCCGCTGCTTTGCTCTTGTTAGTACATGTTGTCCTGTATCACTGTACTTGCATACATACCTGGTTCATTATGTGACAGCAGTATGCATGATAGCTTGCTTATCAATTGTTCGCTCCAAATTATCTGATCTGTATGAATGGTTACATTAGTGTAGAATATATCCAATGCCAATGAAAATTTTAGCTCTGCATTGTTCTTGTAAGTACCTGCTGTCCTTTATCAGTGTACTTATATTGACAGGTAGTTGTTCATGTACCATCACTCTGCGGCTTATTTTCCTTTTCCCTCCATTTTCTACACATAAGATCTATATTTACTCTTACCATAAGGTTGGATAACACCGATGGTACTGAAGAAGTTTAGCTCTGCATTGCTCTTGGCTGTACCTTTTGCCTGTATCGATGTACTTACATTTATAGCTACTTGGTTATGTAGCATCACTCTTCATCTTATCTTAAATATTCTCCATTTTTTCTTATATTATTGCATCTATATTTACTCTTAACAAAATGTAGAATAAAGGCAATGCTTATGAAGAAGATTCTGTGGTAAACTTCTTGAATTGCCCCCCCCCCCCCATCAGCATGGACAAGGGCTTTATAGAGCCTGCCTTCACCAATAATGTAAATTTGTCCTTCTTAAGCCTTCAAACTTTGTTGTGTATATTTGGTTAGGCATGACTGCAATAACTGTTTATATTTGGTGTTTGCATCAAATTGCATGTTTAAAGTTTATTATGTACTCCAGTTCATAAACAAAAGTTTGTACTTCTCAATTTAAGTTTTCAGTTGTACAACCAAGTTCCTTCTTCATACCATGTAAATTAAACTATACAAAGCAAGTGATCTTATTTTGCCAATCTGAAATGGGATAAATTGACAGCACACTTGAAAGAACATGCGGTGCCCCCATGTTTGGTTTTGGTAATTGATGACAATCTCTATGGACTAATGGTTGCCTTGAGTTATATTTGAAGGATTTGTCCATAGGCATTTCTTGAAGTTCATGTGTTGGTTTCAAGGAGTTTATGTGGTGACCAAGGTGTTTTTAAGGAATTATCCAAAGATTGGTCATGTGAGAGTTGAGCTTATTGCAAGCATGTCTTGGAGAAGAAGATTGTGTGATCATTCATGTATATCTTCAAGACATCATCCAAATGAAGAGAGTTGAAAAGATTCAAGGTTGATCAAGACTAAGTCAAGAGTGAATCAACTTGATCAACTCACAAAGCGTAGAAGATGTACCGAGAGGGATCAAGCGATCCCATGGTGTGGTAAGCATTGTCAATTAAGCTTTGTGTACTAACCCATGATCTTCGTGAGAGTTCTTTGTGGGGTTAGGTTGCGGTGTGCAAGTTCAAGTGAAGCATCATGAAGAGATCAAATGCTTGAAGCTTGCCGTCCATTGTGGTGACAATGGACTTGTGAAGATGTGCGGAAGAGTGGCTCACCCATAGTGGAGTATGGGGGAGCAATCAACTAGTCTTCATCAAGCCAACACAACCAAGAAAGGTGGTCCAACTTGAGGGAGTCAAGATCGTCATCATCTAGCTCAAGTGGACCATGTGCAAGGCAAAGGTTTGCCCTTGATAGGTTTTCTATTTTACCGGTCTCATGATGGTAGTTGGGAGACCGGGTTATAGGATCGATTGCCGTACTATCAAGGGGGGGCTCTCGATGAGTAACTTGATCGTATCATTCGTAGAGAGATCAAACCATTGCATCCTTGCATCATCTTTCTTGGTTCTTGTTTGGTTTTTCTCTTTGTGAGTTTTGGAGCTTATGGTCATCTTGATGACAAGCTCGAGTTCATCGAAAACGGAGTTCACTCGCATCTTCTATGATGTTTTCGATGTTGGAAGGTTATGCCGGTTCTTCTCGGTTGGAGGTTTCACTCCTCTATTTGTTGGCATACCTTCCTTGCCTCTTCTTACTATAACAAGCTTGAGTTTGCTCAATTCGGAGCTCATATGCAGAAGTTATGGCAGTTTTGGTCTCAGCGGTAGTACCGCGGGCCGGAGCGGTAGTACCGCTTGGGTGCTACAAGCGGTAGTACAGCTCTAGAGCGGTAGTACCGCTCCAGAGCGGTAGTATCGCTGGTAGCCCCCAGCCGTAGTACCGCTGCGGTCTCGTGCTAGTACCGCCTCGATTCGAGGGGTCTTTTTCGTGTCGGGTTTTACGGTACTAGCCGCGGCAGTGGGGGCCGTAGTACCGCTCTGGCCCCAGCGGCAGTACCGCGGGGGGGAGCGGTAGTACCGCTGGCCAAGCGGTAGTACCGCTCTCTGCGGGGCTGGTGTGGGGGGTAACGGTTGGATTGTTCCCCCCACTATATAAGGAGGTCTTCTTCCCCAATGAACCTTATTCTTTGAGCTCGTGTTCTTCCCCCATTGTTGGCCTTCTTCGAGCTTGCTAACTCTCAATCCCTCCATGGATTCTTGCTAGTTTTTGAGGGAAAAGAGAGAGGAGATCTAGATCCACATTTCCACCAATCACTTTCTCCTCTTTGTGAGGGGAACCCCTTGGATCTAGATCTTGGAGTTCTTGGTGTTCTCCTTCTTGTTCTTCCTCTCTTTTGCCTCCTTAGCATTAGTTGCTTCGGTGGGATTTGAGAGAGAAGGACTTGGGCACTCCGTGTGCCCTTGCCATTGCATTTGGTGCATCGGTTTGAGTTCTCCACGGTGATACGTGGAAGTTACAAGTTGAGAAGCTTATTACTCTTGGGTGCTTGGTGCCCTTGAGCTTGTTCCTCTTGGGTGCTTGGGCGCCCTAGACGGTTGGTGGTGTTCGGAGCTCAATCATTGTGGTGTAAAGCTCCGGGCAAGCGTCGGGGTCTCCAATTAGGTTGTGGAGATCGCCCCGAGCAATTTGACGGGTACCGGTGACCGCCCCCAAGGGTTGCCAAAGTGTACGGGTTCGGTGACCGCCCCCAAGGGTTGCCATTTGTACGGGTTCGGTGACCGCCCTCAAGGGTCCCTTAGTGGAATCACAGCATCTTGCATTGTGCGAGGGCGTGAGGAGATTACGGTGGCCCTAGTGGCTTCTTGGGGAGCATTGTGCCTCCACACCGCTCCAAACGGAGATTAGCATCCGCAAGGGTGTGAACTTCGGGATACATCGTCGTCTCCGCGTGCCTCGGTTATCTCTTACCCGAGCCCTTTACTTATGCACTTTACTTTGTGATAGCCATATTGTTTCTTATCATATCTTGCTATCACCTAAGTAGGTTTTCTTGCTTAGCATAAGTTGTTGGTGCACATAGGTGAGCCTAGTTGTTGTAGGTTTTGTGCTTGACAAATTAACCGCTAGGTTTATTCCGCATTTATTCAAGCCTAAACCGTAATTATTTTAAAGCGCCTATTCACCCCCCCCCCTCTAGGCGACATCCACGATCTTTCAACACTAACCATTGATACTTATGAGTTCTTGATCTATAATCCAGTGATGTCGTGAAGCCGCCAACTCCTTCACAATGTCATTTCCTGCCATGTCTTGACCTGACCAATACCATATTGTGTTAAATGCTATTTTAAACTGTGTCACTTTATTCGTCAGTAAGAAATGTGATGAATTGTTAGCACTGATACTTATATGTGCAAAACCTGTCATCTGTCTGCTTGTTTATCTTTCAGAGTGAGGAGGATATAAGTGTCAAACAAGTGTAGTCTCACCAGCTTGCTCAGCTGCTTGCGCTGCAGCTCCCGAGCAGGGCTAACCTTTCTTGAACTCTATTGAAGTGTTGTCGGTTTTGTATATTATTTTGTTGGAGTGTTTAGTTGCACTGGTGGCGATCTTTGATGCCCAGTGTATGTAATCTGCTGTCTGCTTGTGCTTTATTATCATAGTGGCGAATTTTGATGCCCAGTGGATGTAATATGCCGTAATTTCTTTATTGTATAGTCTAGGTTTTTTTTCTTATTCACGATGCTGCAGTTATTTTACTGTATATATATCTTGTCTTTGCAGTAAACTGGCCAAACTGTAAAATTACGGTACATAATCGGGCCGTCATGCAAATCACCATGTATGATCCGCATCATGGGCCCCATCATCTTGGTCTGTTAACAGGCCTAAATGTAAACTGGCCCACTAGTAGATTCGGGCCTTTAATAGGCCGAGTAAACCGCCGGCCCTATTTTCCCAAGAAAACTCAATGGGCCTTTAGGAGGCTGAAAAGTAGGTTGGGCCTGAAACGTGTCGAACAGCTCACGGGCCGGCAGCAGGCCGAAATAGACCCCGGCCCATGAATGTGCCAATCAAATCATGGGCTTATAACAGGCCAAAATTGTCTCGATCCTTGTTTGGCCCAATCAGATTATCGGCTGCGAGTAGGCCGGATGCAAACCAGGCCGTAGTTAGGCCCAACTATATGACGGGCTTTTAACAAGCCGAAATTAATATAGGGCTAAAATGTTAAACGGGCCCTTAACAGGCTGAAACTAATATCAGGCCGAATTACTAAATGTGCCTTTAGCAAGTGGGCCCAAAAGCATAGTGTCAAGTTGACGTGCCGAATCTGATATGGGCCATAATTTAGCCCAAAGCCTCTTAAAGGGCCGGACCAGATCTGTGCCGTAATTTGGCCCAGAACGTGGTAGGCTTTTAATGGGCCGGATCTCATATGGGCCATCATTAGGCCCGGAACGTGGCAGGCTATTAATGGACCGGATCAAATATGAGCCGGCAATTGGCCCAAAACATGGCAGCCAGTTAATGGGCCGGCCTACTAGGGTCCTCAAAATCTTGTGGGCCTACAGCTGGGCCGGCCCATTAATGTCGGCAAAATCTCGTAGGCCTTTAGCTGGGCCGGTCCATTATGGTCCACAAAATTCTTGTGGGCCTTCACCTGGGCCGGCCCATTATGACATGCAAAAATCTTGTGGGCCTTTACCTGGGTCGGCCCATTATGGCCCGCAAAAACTTGCGGGCCTTTAGCTGGGCCGGCCCATTATAGTCCGTAAAATCTTGTGGGCCTTTAGTTGGGACGGCCCATTTAAACTTTATGGGCCACTTTTGGGCCGGTCCACTTGTTAACATATCATAGGCGCATCTCGCTCGTTGGATGATTTTATGGGCCACTTTTGGGCCGGTCCACATGACACCTGTGCCAACACGGAGCTGACACGTGTTTCCTACAGCCAAGATGATTTTACATGTGGAAAATCCCCATTGGTCCAGGCTGTTAACGGGTTATCGGATTCAAAACCGAACCCGATAGCTTAACGGTGTTCCGTTACGGTGGATGCCACGTGTCGGTCACCCTTGACGAAAGCACTTCTGTGATGCGCGATTTATTGTCATGGAAGTGGACACTTCCGTGATGATAATTTTGATAATGTCATGGAACACTTCTACAACAGCACAGGTATGACTATCTTGATTCTGTCATAAATTTGTCATGGATGTACATGCATGACAGAAAACGTGACCTACTGTGACAAACACGTATCATCACGGAAGTGTATTTTTTATAGTGCAACCATGGTTCAGTACTCTCGTCATCTCTTTTCGAGATTTGTTAAGACACCCACCTCTTTAACAGCCACCTTCATATTTTTGTCAGACTTCATATCAATTTCTCGAAGAGATACTATTGTTGTAAAAAAAAACATTTTCTGTCAAGCACTTTGACTAACCATGGTTGGTTTCCACAAATATAATGGCAGACGTTTTCTCTAACTTCATGGGAGGTCGTTCATGTGTATCACCCCTCTAGATTTTTTTAACACGTTCAACATTCCAAAATTGAATGGTGAGAAATCGTTGCACTGAGATAATTAATCATTTTGTTTCTTGTAATCTTCCCATAAATGATCTGGAGGCCACGGTGGCTTCATGTTCAATTGGTAACCCCATCACATTGTTTTTTCCTCTATAAAGCTGAAGTGAGAGGTCTTCCAATGAGCGGAGCGATCACGTGCCAGGGATGGGGGGTAAGGAGGGGGCAAGCGAGCATCTTAGCCACGAGGAGCGCTCTCGAGGCCACGGATGACAAAAGTAGTAAGTGGAAACATGAATGGGGCGCCGTGTTGCAATAAAGTGCATGGGCTTATGGGGTGCGAGTCATGCTTACTGGGCTAAGGGAAGATAGTATTCTTTTCCCATTGCAACTCATGAGCATTTTGCTACTAGATGAAAAGAAAGACAAGTGCCATGCGAGAAGTATCGGTATGTTCGTATGAATTAGTGTGCATCATAAGCTAGCTCCCCCTTTGGACGTCTCATGCAGGTTTCTTCAGAGTTACCTCGATTTCTTGATTGGCATGAGTATTAAACTAAACTGTAACATCGACCCTTGCAAAGGAAAGACGATCTTATCCTACGACCTAGCTGCCAAGTATTCTTGCAGCACGCCCTCTTCAGAAGTTTCCCCGGCATTTTTTTCGAGGGGTTGTTTCCCCGGGTTGGTGCCCTCGTAAGCGTGGGTGGGTTAAGCTGAATTCAGATGGGGTCCTATGTCTTGGACAAAGAGGCCGGTGCCAGCATGATTTTCTTGAATGAAGCAACGGTCATCGTCTTATAGACGTGCATGGAATTGCTCTCTTGTCGGAATGCTTTGAAGGCGTAATTGTGCGCATGTATGGAAGGAGTATTCATTGTTATCCAAAGGAGTGATATCCCTATCATCATTGAGATGGGCTCGCTCACTGCGGTTTGCATGATTCATAGCCATGAGGTGGATAGATGGGTCTACGCATCTATTGTGAAGGAAATTAAGCATTTGATTCGTGCATTACATGGATAATTTATACCCAAAATAAAGGTTCCAGAGTTGACCATGGGTGACTGTAAAAGACAATGTCAATTTGTGATTGAGTAATGGGCAGTGATCTGCGCCGGCGCACCGGCCCAAATTTGAGCCGGTCGGCCCGCAGCCACCCGATTAGATCGATAGGAACCGTTCGATGCGTTTTTATCTTCGTCAACGCACTGGTACGAAGGACCCTTTCTGCATCTCATCGCACCCCTTCCATCTCACCGGCCCTGCGTGTTCTCCCGTCGCCGCCTCTCGCCGGCCGTCCGCGCCGCTGGTCGCCGTCCTCGCCGCTGGTCGCCGTCCTCGCCGTCCGCCCTCGCCGCTGGTCGCTGTCCTCGCCCGCCGTCCTAGTCGCCGGTCGGAGCCCTTGCCGGCCGTGCTCGCCGTCGGCTTTCACCCATGCAACAGATGCATCTTGCTCTTGCAGCTCCGTGTGTAGCTCCGGTGTGCGACGGCCGCCGTTCGCCGGCGTGCTCGCTGCTGCTCATGCTTGGTGCCCTGGACGCTTGCCATCCCCCGTCGCCCATTGTAGCAAAAAAGTGGTCACTAGTTAGTAGCTTTTATGGTTGCTGGCTGAAGCAAAAAAGCAACGCGGTTGTAGCACCGGGTCGACGCCGGGTGATGGCTTGTAGCTAAAAACGAGGCGTCGTTGCCGTCCCAACCGATTCGCATCTCTTTCATGAATGGATGTAGCAAAAATTCTCACCGGTCGTAGCAAAAGTTGACAACGCTTGCAACAAAAAATGTCATCTCCGCCGTCATGGGTCGTAGCTCCACCATGGGCCGTGGATGGATGTAGCAAAAAGTCATCACCGTGGTAGCAAAAAGCCAACACGGTTGCAACTAAAAAATCGCCGCCTTTGGCCGTAGCTGGCGTGCATGCCGTTTCTCTGGCTTGAAGCTTTTCAAGAGAACCGTTGCAACTATCTCGCAGCCGGTTGTAGCTTTTTTGGTTTTCTCGATGGCCTCCTCCCAGCTTCCCCGTCTCTGTCTGAAACTTTTGAAGAAGCCGGTGGTAGCTTTTTTGGACACGGGTTGTAGCATTTTTGGGTACTGCTTGCAGCTTCTCGGCGCCATTTCAAACTCCGCTCTCTGTTTTGGTTCCAGCAAAAATTAGCCCTGGTCGTAGCATTTTGTATCACCAGTTGCAGCTCGGTCGATTGCCGATCGCAGCTCCACCGCCGCCGATTGTTGGTTCCAGCTGGTCAACAGAAAAATCATGGTCTCTCTTGAACAAAATAGCTCGCGGCCATGGCCGTGGAATGCAGCACGCGGCCACACGAGTTCCAATGGCGAGCACATCGGTTGCAGCATTTGAGGGGTGGGGTGGAGGAGGAGGTGGCCATGGCGACGAGCTTTGAGGGAGAGGAGGAGGGAGTGCGACCATTACGCAAGCATCAGGGGGGAGGACGAGGGCGCGGCCATGGCGGAGCGCATCAGAGGAAAGGGAGTTCTAAGGGCGCGTGCTTGTGCAAGCAGCAGCGCCGCCGGTGGGCTGGCGCGGCCATGTCTTGCCGCCGGAGGTAGCGGCCATGGAACTCCAGGGGAGAGATGGATAATTTTAGTTGGGAAGCGATAAGGAGTGGGCCTACGTAAGAGGTGATGTGATCGGTTGGATCAGTTTTGATCCCACGTCCAGCGTGTGACCGGCGGAACGGTTTGGCCGGTGCCCCGGTGAGAAACGATTCCCTTAAGTAATACTATGTCTGACACGCACTAATCGCCAACGTATTAAGCACTAACCCTATTTTAGTCCATCGTCAGGATTTGAAACAAAATACGTATATCCACCATCATGTTGCTGCACATGCCGGATCTCGATTAAAAATCTATCTACAGTAAGAAATCATGTTCTGTCACGTATCGTCGAAAAAGAGAAGGAAGAAAACATTGCGTACGGGCCTACACCCACTCGACGTTTCACTGACGCGCGGACCCGCCGCCCACACGTCAGTGAGGCAGCCGTCACCAACTCGTTGGTGACTCCTCTCGCGCGCCACCTCTTCTGTGGTGGTAAGTTAATCCCCTGTGACTTCCTGCCCCCAAACTCTTCCTCACTCCCCGACCTCCACTCCTCCCTCGACGGCGGCGACGGAGCCGCCGGACCTCCGCCGTTCAGATCCCGACCTCCTCTCGCCGGTAAGGTCCGTTCCGCGCAAACGCCCGCCCCGTTTCCCGCGGCGGCGAGAGCGATCCAAAATCGAAATCGGAAACATCTCCGAGAGCTCGGTTGGGCGCCGTCACGTGCCTGACGCGTCCGTCTGTCCTCCTTCTCGGCGATTTGTTCGTGCGGCCTCCGTGATCGATGGCGGTGGCCTCCGCCAGCGGCGGCGCGATGTTCCCTCCGCCCGCCAACTCCCCGCCGCAGAAGCTCTGGGAGGACCCGTCCTTCTTCCGGTGGAGGAAGCGGGACGCGCACGTGCCGCTCCGCTCGCAGGACACGCTCGAAGGTAAACGAAGACCCCCTGGTGACTCGAGATCGATCAGGAAGAGATAAGCCTCTCGCTGTTTTCTCAACTTTTTTTTGCTCTCTGTTTTTAACTGTCGAAAAACAGGGGCGCTGAGGTACTGGCGCGAGCGGAGGAACGTGAGCCACCTGGACGCCGAGGCCGCCGTCTGGGACGACGGCGCGGTCCACGGCGCGCTGGACAGCGCCGCGTTCTGGTCCCGGGGGCTGCCGTACGCGCGGTCGCTCAGCGGGCACTGGAAGTTCCGGCTGGCGCAGTCGCCGGAGACCGTCCCGGACAAGTTCTACGATGCGCAGTTCAATGACTCTGACTGGGAGGCTCTGCCAGGCACGGTTGCTGCTTGCTTGTTCTGATCAGGACTGGTTCTGATTGCTTTTAGTCTGGATGCTGTTATTTAGTAAATTTGTTTTGTTTTGTTGGAGTTCTGTTCTCTACTAATGGACACAAACTTGGTTGCAGTTCCCTCGAATTGGCAGATGCACGGGTTCGACCGTCCGATCTACACAAATGTCACTTATCCCTTCCCCATGAACCCGCCGTTTGTGCCTTCCGAGAACCCCACGGGCTGTTACAGAATGGTTTTTCACATCCCAAAAGAATGGAAAGGTATGCCATCTACTTCTGACATAATCAAAATCTTGCCTATGTGGACAGGTAGTTGTTACACCTGCTCTACTTCTGACAGAATCAGAATCTTGCATACGCAACCAGATCTTCCTCTCCATTATGAATCCATTGATTGCATTGCTGCAGCTAGCATAAACAGCCTGAGTGCTAAGGAGTAAGGAGAATTCTAGATAAAGTGATGATACCTCCAAGGAAATTAGTTTGTTTACTGTGATGATGTTTTGGTTCATGGAATTTATAACTTTCCTGTGCATCAATTAACAATACAGTGAGCAAATTCTTTAAATTACCACAAAAACTCTGGCGGCGACAAACCCTGCTGTCAATTTTTTTGGTCATCTAGGATTTGCCTAATTCACTGTTCAGTTTTTCAAGAGTTTGACTGGTTTAGAGTTATTGCCTATCTCCTTAATTACACACATATAATTTTCTTGCCTTTATGTTTTGTTCCTGTTCTTCTGGTATCTCTGTGCTGTCTCCTGTTATGATAATTATGGCATGTGTTTTCTTTCTACACATTCATAATATTGTTGTCTTTAATGTTGACACTGATGCAACACTTAGTTACCAAATAATATTCCATTCCATTTTAAATAATTCTGAGCTGATTGTGAATTGTGATAGGTCGGAGAATTTTGTTGCACTTTGAAGCTGTTGATTCAGCGTTTCTTGCTTGGGTAAATGGTGTACCAATTGGATATAGGTATGACACCAATAACCTCACTGCTCGTATTTTTTGAATCTCCAAAACTGTGCGGAGACTTATCAAGTTAATATATAATTCATAATACTAAATGAAGTAATGCCCTGTTCATGTAATTACTGCCCAAGGATCTTGTGAAGCATGGTTTCTTGAGTATCGAACTCTTAAATTTGCTTGTGCTCCTTAGATAGCAAAGTGAAGTGTTTTTGGGAGCATCGATTGTTTACATGCAGGATTCAGAAATGATGATTTTTTTAAGTATCATCTTTCACATTACTGGGGATTTTGATTTGCAAGAAGTCTAGATTCCTCCTATTCTTATACTTGTACTTTTTCATTGTGAACTGTTATCAGATTGCTCATCTGTATAAAATCTTTGTTTGCTATGTGAAGTGTGAACAGTGAGTTCAGCAGTGGTACTTTGATATTTTTTTAATAATGATTCATCTTTTTTTTTTAGGCGAGCTGGCTACTTGCTTGATTTTAAAGTTTTGAAGTTTTGTGTGAACAAGTAGTTTACTCTATATCACTTTCAGATGTAGCTTATATATGGACTATGGAGTGCTTATGTTCTTGGTAATGTAATGTCCTAAGTATTTATACAGCTGGTGACTTGTAAGAGATCCTTGCAGTGTTTGAACTGTGCATACCTATCTAGCTAGTTAATCAGTTCAATATAGAGGGTTTGTTTGCTGGTCATCTACTGGAGTTTGCTATTTTATTGTCTAGAAAGTAAATTCCATGTTTTGTGTATTTATGCAGCCAAGACAGCAGGCTTCCTGCTGAGTTTGAAATCACTGATTGCTGCCATCATTGTGATTCAGACAAGGAAAATGTTCTTGCAGTTCAAGTCATGAGGTGGAGTGATGGTTCTTATCTTGAAGATCAAGACCATTGGTGGTTGTCCGGTATTCACAGAGATGTGTTACTATTATCAAAGCCGCAGGTTACTTCTTGAGTTTTGCTCGCATCTTATTGAATGAATTCCAAGCTGTTGTTTTTAACACACCATGAATTTTACACTTGAGTAAAATACCTCATTTCATGAATGAATAATACTCCCTCCGTCCGGAAATACTTGTCGGAGAAATGCATACAAATGGATGTATCTAGAACTAAAATACGTCTAGATACATCCATTCCTCCGACAAGTATTTCCGGACGGAGGGAGTAGTTTGTTGCAGGGATCTATTTGCCTTTGCTGGCTAGCAATGGTCATGTTGTTATAGCTATGTTCAGAAAATCAATAGAGTACCCTTTTTTTTCATCTTTACACTCAGATGCGAAATGTCAGCTGAGAACTTTTTTCTTGTATATATCAGCAGTGACCGGATTCTTATATAATATATCACCCACGTAAGCAACTATGCACAAACATGCTAGTTTTAAGCTTTTGACATGTAAACTGTATTTGTCATTTAATTTGCTTTTGTCTATGATCACCGATCAGGGTAAATTCTTGGTTAGTGAGTTCGTAATTTTTTTCCTTGCAGATCTTTATCACAGATTACTTTTTCAAAGCAACCTTGGATGAGAACTTCCGGGTAGCTGATATTGAGGTAATTATGCTATCCATCTTTGTCAGGTTATAAACTTATGCTACATGATGGAGCTCATGCTGCAAGAAAATAGTGGACAGTGGCATAAACCTTTGGGAATGTAGTGGCTATACGCAAGAACGTTGCACCCATGCTACACCCCCTAAACCTTTCTGGGATGAGAATGCTAATTTAAGCTTCAAACATAGTAACATTCATCATAGTAACAACTATAACTCACAGCCATTTGATTAATTATAGGTGAACTAAACCCAATAACTTTTTTTAAAGTTGACCTCATTTTTCTTGTGAAGAATGGTCTACCCTTTTTTAGTGTCCTTGGCGTCTTATATAATCCAATATTATCAAAACACACAAAAGACGACATGCTTATGAAATGCTTCTGCATGGCTCCCGTGATATATATTTGTATGTCTCGCCCTTTGAAGTTTTAAGCCTATAGTGGGCAAACCATTTTGTACCGTCCAGATGGTATAGCTGCTAACTATGCATTGCTCAAGGGAACATTTATTCTGATGCTGTTCCGCAATTATACTCATTTTTGGTCTTGTTCTATATGTCAGGTTGAGGTGGAAATTGATTCACACAAGCAAGACAGGGAGCATATCCCAACTTTGTCGATTGAAGCAACATTATTTGATAATTCTAAATCATCTGATGATTTGAATTCAGACATGTCAGCTGCTAACATAGTCAACTTGAAGACAAAGCCAGAACCTAAGGGAGGCCCTTGCCATGGTTTTCATGGTTATGTTCTTGGTGGAAAAGTGGAAAATCCAAAGCTTTGGTCTAGTGAAAAAGTAAGAAATCTAATCCTGGGGAGATTCTATAAAAATATTAGTATTTACAGTTGAACTACTATATCTTATAACTGTATTTCCTTTCCCAACAGCCGAACTTATACACTCTTGTTGTTCTCCTTAAAGATGCCAATGGGAAGCTTATTGATTGCGAATCATGCCAAGTAGGGATCCGTAATGTGGTCCTGGCACACAAGCAGATGCTTGTCAATGGATCTCCTGTTGTAATTAGAGGTGTCAACAGACATGAGCATCATCCACGTGTTGGGAAGACAAATTTAGAAGCATGCATGATCAAGGTTACTCACCCACTCTTTAAACTGTCATATTTGAAAGCATAGCATGCCATCTGTTCAGTTTGACGTTTCCAGTCAGTAGCTTCAGTTATTTACTGTTTATCTTTTGATAGGATCTGGTCTTGATGAGACAAAACAACATCAATGCTGTTAGAAACTCCCATTACCCCCAACATCCAAGGTGGTATGAGTTATGCGATATTTTTGGTCTTTATGTAATTGATGAAGCCAATATCGAGACACATGGCTTTGATGAAACTAGCCATTTCAAACATCCTACACTAGAACCCATCTGGGCAAATTCTATGCTTGATCGTGTCGTTGGCATGGTGGAGAGGGACAAAAATCATGCGTGCATAATTATTTGGTCCTTGGGAAATGAAGCCTCATATGGACCAAACCACTCTGCTATGTCTGGTAAGCGGTAAAAAGTTTTCTGCGATGGCGGTTCATGTCTTGCAGTTTTTTTTATGATTTTGTGAATCATAATCTTGTAGGGTGGGTTCGTGGAAGAGACCCAACAAGGCTCATCCATTATGAAGGAGGTGGCTCCAGAACATCATCCACAGATATTATATGCCCCATGTACATGCGTGTCTGGGATATTCTCAAGATTGCAAATGACCCATCTGAAAACAGGCCCCTCATTCTTTGCGAGTATGGTAACTGTGGCACCACATGTGTACTTGATTCCCTTTGTTTTTATATTCATATACCTGAAATATTAAATAAAACATTTCCCTTTGTTTTCAAGATATTCACATGCTATGGGGAACAGTAATGGAAATATTGACGCATATTGGAAGGCGATAGACAACACGATGGGACTCCAAGGAGGTTTTATATGGGACTGGGTCGATCAGGTTATGTTCGAATTTACTCTCGTCTTATCCTTAACCTTCTTTTTTACTGGGAGCATGCTATGCCAAAATTTCTGTTTGTATGGTTGTACTTGTGTTTATTCATGATTGTAGTGTACATGACATACATATCGGACCAGTGTTGGCCCATTTCATCGAAAAAAATATTGACTCATAGACCCATGCCAATCTAGTATAGAATACACAAAATTTAAATGCGAACATAGATCATGGACTTTGTTTTTTTATTGTTGTAGTGTCTTAATTTTGTTTCTCCACTACGTCCTTTTCAAAAATATTCAGGGTTTACTGAAGGAGGATGCTGATGGATCTAAATCTTGGGCATATGGTGGTGACTTTGGAGACACTCCAAATGACTTGAATTTTTGCATTAATGGCATTGTGTGGCCTGATCGGACGCTTCACCCTGCTGTTAATGGTAACTGGAAATACCAGTCAATTGGAAAGAAATTTATTGCTGTTTTACGTGTACTTAAAATCCTGATAATCTATTACTTCACGAAGTTGTTACACTAAGATTTTCGTCTCACTAGCCTCTAGATGTCAAACTTACTCGGTTAACTATTTCTGCTTGCAGAAGTTAAATATCTTTACCAGCCTATCAAAATATCGCTGGTGGATAATATTCTTAAGGTAACCTCTGATCAATATTCGTCAAGTTATTTCATTATATAGGATTAAAAATTTATCTAATAGATGCATTATTATCGTCATGCAGATTGAAAATGGACAATTTTCTGAGACAACAGAGGCTTTGGACTTCAGCTGGATTCTTCATGGGGATGGTAGCGTTTTGGGCTCTGGTTCATTCAGTGTTCCAAACCTAGCACCACAAAGTAGCCATCTTATTAACATGGAATCATCACCTTGGTTTACTCTTTGGAGTACCTGTGTGGCAAAAGAAACTTTTTTGTCTGTACACGTGACACTGAGGGACCCAACACGATGGGCTAAAGCTGGTCATGTCTTGGCTTCAGCACAACTTTGTTTACCTCAGACAAAGGGCTTTGTTCCTCATGTATGTTTCCTCTGACTGATCTTGCTGATTCCTGTTTCTTCTCATTTGTCTTACTGCTCACCAGACGCTACCATCTTCAGGTGATAGCATTGTCCAAGAGCCCTCTGATCTCTGAGCAGGTTGGTGATGGCGTAATCATTAGCAAGAACCATGAATGGCAAATCAAAATAAACAGTCAGTTGGGAACAATTGACAGTTGGAAGGTATGTTGTTGTTGTCCAAAGGAAGTTTGATTTGCTTTACCTTTCTTTTAGCATATTTGAGCCTGCATCCTAGATCTAGGAGGCAAGTACCTGATAAACTTCTAAGAAGTTCGTATGAGATTATGCTCAAAACCATGAAAATCTAAATAGATATAAGGTTTATGTCAAGTGACCTGTTTAGTTTTATATGGCCTTGGGCGCTTTCCGCAAACAAAAAAAGTTGCCCTGTTTAGTTCACAGTTATGTAGCATCTGTCAGTATTTTAAAAAGGTGTTCCACGCGTCGCTGTAGTTTGTGGTACATATCTTCCAAGAATTGTATGGTCCTGAATAGCGACTGGCTTTGTACAATGCAAGTTGCCAGCCACCGAATATGGTTCAATATTTTATCAGGGTCAGTGCTATTTTGTTCATCAAAATGTGGAACTCATGATACTTCTGTGAACAACAGATCAACAACGTCGAGCTTATGAGCAAGGGAATATTTCCTTGCTTTTGGCGTGCACCAACCGACAACGACAATGGAGGCTTCTACACCAAGTCCTATGCCACAACATGGAGGGAAGCCTTCCTCGACAACGTCTCCTTCTACAGCAGCCAGTTTTCAGTGAAGGAGCTGCCAGACCACACCGTCGAGGTTTCTACCACATATTACGGCCTTCCTGGGCACCTGCCAAAACCGGATGATGCCGCTCTTTCAGAAGCTTCTGAGTCCGTGCTTTTCCGGGTCCATATGCGCTGCCGGATCTACGAGTCCGGCGACGTGATCCTCGACTACGAGGTAAACCCCAAGAGCGACCTCCCCCCTCTCCCGCGGGTGGGCGTCGTGTTCAATGCAGAGAAATCCCTGAACCATGTCACATGGTACGGGAAGGGCCCGTTCGAGTGCTACCCCGACCGCAAGGCCGCGGCGCACGTCGGCGTGTACGAGAGCAGCGTGGAGGACCTCCATGTGCCCTACATCGTCCCGGGCGAGTGTGGCGGCCGCGCGGACGTCCGGTGGGTGGCGCTTAAGAACGCCGACGGGTTCGGCCTCTTCGCCTCGACCCACGGCGAGTCCCCGCCGATGCAGGTGAGCGCGAGCTACTACGGCGCCGCGGAGCTCGACCGGGCCACCCATCAGCACAAACTGGTCAAGGGAGATGACATCGAGGTCCGTCTCTGAAATTGACAGTGTTGAATTTCTGAAACTGTTGGAGCTGTGATGGCAGAGTGATGCTGAAAATGGTCTGGATTGTGTTGTTGTGTTTGCAGGTGCATCTTGATCACAGGCACATGGGAGTGGGCGGGGACGACAGCTGGACGCCGTGCGTGCACGAGGAGTACCTGCTGCCGCCGGCGGCGAGCTACAGGTTCTCGCTGCGGCTGCGCCCCTTGTCGCCTTCGTCGTCGTGCCATGACATCTACAGCTCCCAGCTACCCAATTGATCGTCCCATCTGTCTGATGTGGCCGTCAGAGGTGCGTCTGAGAGAGAAAGAACATTCGAGAGACTGAAACAATAATGTCCGAGTCGCTCTCGCTCGTGTAAACGTAAGAAGGCTGTAACTGGACAGGTACCTGTCAATAAGAGAAGCGAGCGTGATGTGCTGCTCTTCAATAAAAACGACGTCTGCTTCTGCTTGTGGACCTGTTTCGATCGCATCGCATGGATTTCTTTTTTCTTGATGAAGGCATCGCATGGATTTCACATGAGGCACGGCTGTGGGAGTAGGGAAAAACATATGGATGAGATCGTGATAATATACCCCGCCCCCCAGTGGAAACTTTAGAAGACGCGAGCTGCTATGGTTCGCACGAAAGAAAACAAAAAAAAAAGTTACGATTTCAATAATTTTTTTTCGATCGAAAATACTACAGTAGGTATGACTTATAAATTGAAAAGAATAAAAACGCATTTGACCTGCATTTCTTGGATGTAGAATGCGTTTGACTTGTAGAGGTTCATATTGGCCTCTCTCTTCCAGATTTCAAGTTCCTGAAGATTTCCAAATGTGGAGAGAACCTAAAAAAAAGAAAAAAAGATTTCAAGTTTCCTGAAGATTCTTCCCGATTCATTTGCGAGATGTGCAAAAATAACAAGCTGAAGCGTTTAAAAGAAGATTATTTGCTGATATTATTTGAGAGAGACCGATACCCGCCGACCCCAGCTGAGCGCGCAGGGCAGCCACCCACCCCAGCGGCCAGTCCGCCACCATGGCAGCCCCGAGCGCCCTCCTCGCCGCCGGCGCCACGGCACTGGTCGCCGTCGCGGCCGTCTTCCTCCTCCCTGACCCCGCTTCCCGCCTCCCATGTACGCGCTCCCCTCCTCCTCCCTCCCACCCCCCCTGTTTTCCCGCGGAGGGAAGCTCAGCTCAGGCTCGTGCTCAGCTCGTCTCCTCCCCTCGCAGGGGCGCCGCGGGGACGCTTCGCCGACATGATTCTGGCCAACGCCACCATCTACACCGCCGACCCCGCCCGCCCCTTCGCCGCCGCCATGGCCGTCCGCGCCGGCCGCGTGCTGCGCGTCGGCACCTACGACTCCCTCAAGGTCGCCCTCGGACCTGCTGCCCACCTTCCCTCAAGAGATTATCTGTAAAAAAAATATCTGCTCTTTTCTGCCTGCGGCGTCACTGTAACCGCAACTGCAACTGCTACTGCGGGCGCATATATTTTCTGTCTCCTGCGGTTGCTCAAAATTGACTGCATAGACTGTAAAGTGCAGGAATTCAAGGGCCGAGACACGTATGAGCTGAATCTCAGTGGCAATGTGGTGCTCCCGGGATTCATCGACTCCCATGTGCACCTAATCGATGGTGGCCTGCAGGTACTGCTTTGCCTATCTGCCTCCCCTTGCAGTACATGACATGACATGGCCTGCCTGTGAAATTACAGTCCCAATATTATTACAGTTGTGTAAATTTAACCTCTGAACTTTTCTGCAGTTGGCGAGGGTCCCGCTTCGAGGGGTTAGAAGCAAAGATGAGTTCATCAGCAGGGTGAAGGGAGCCGTCAGAGGTTTCGATGAACTATGCTGCTCCTTCTCTTAGTTTAGCAATGCTGTTTTTAATCATCTTGTTGCTTAGTACTCCCTCCGACCCAAAGTTATTTTGGGACGGAGGGAGTACAACAGATAAGCATCTCTGAGACTTATTTTCCAAACAGATAAACATCCTGGCGAGTGGGTACGAGGAGGAGGTTGGAACAATGATTTTTGGGGTGGTGAAATCCCCACTGCTGCTTGGTTAGACGATATATCTCCTGATAATCCAGTGTGTTTTCAATTCAATCTCGCGAGTTCGACCTCTTTTAAGAAGCCATTACACAGGGACAGCCAGTGACAAATTTCAGTTGCAGGTCTGGCTCTCACGCATGGATGGTCACATGGGATTGGCCAATTCACTAGCTATGAAGATTGCTGGGATTGACAAAAACACAAATGACCCAGTTGGTGGAACTATTGTAAGAACAACGGAAAGAGGTAAAGTGAAGTAATTGACATACACCTTTATCTTTACGGACCTGAAATTACTTCTTAAGTTAACCTTGAACCAATATGAATCTCTTTATCAAACACGGAGTGTTCAAATTCAAACATAAATACGCTCTTACCAAACAAAAAAAGGCTTAGAAGCAAACCATTAACTGTTATAATCAAGGCAGTTCATGATGAATTATAATGTTCATGTGTATCTGTTAAAAGAAACTGTATATATTTTTCACCATATTCGCATGGATTCATGGTCTCCCCACATTATACTGTTTTTTTCCGATAAAACCCACGTTAAGCTGTTGGTCATACATCATTTATCAACTAACACATATACACTGATCTTTCGTAATGTACTTTCAAGTGCAAACATTGTCATAAATATTAAGATAAGAATTAATAATTTATCTGATCCACACTATTATTTGTAGAGCCCACTGGTCTGCTGGTTGATGCTGCTATGAAGCTTGTATTTAATGTGATTCCAGAAGTATCTGTAAATGATAGAAGAGAGGCTCTCCTTACAGCAAGCAGACACGCCCTAATGAGAGGGGTGACTACTGTTGTTGATGTTGGAAGTTATGTCCCTGGGACCTCAGAAGAACAAACTTGGCAAGATTTTTCAGGTATCTTGTGCCACTTTTGCTTGTAACATTGAAGACAGCAAACACAGATATAAAAGACCTCACAAATATCTACAGTAAAAAACATAACATATTTGTAGTTCCATATAGATGACTGCATTATGCTCTGTGGAAGTTATTTATAGGGGCATGCCTGTTGTTGATGTCTTTGTGTTGAAACAACAAATGGCAAGTTCTCTCCATTATACGTTTTTGTTGTCATTATTGGGGTTTGTACCACCAATTTATAATTTTTTTATTGATTCTGTTAGACATAAAGCTAATCTGCTTGATTACTCTGCCTATTCAAGTAAAAGAACCATACTGCTCAAGTCACGATCAAATGTTATGTAGAGCTGGACGTTTCTTCCGTTGTTTGGATGACTCCTAATGAATTTCAATGTGATTCACCCGTACCTTTCTTTTGAAGGACCAAGGATCTACTTTTGTAGTCTTTCATCTATAACCCTTTTTTTCGGACTGGAGCCTTATTTGTTCTGAAGTATTGTCTTACATCACAACAGATGTCTATGAATGGGCTCATTCTATGGGAAAGATGATGATTAGAGTCTGCTTATTCTTCCCAATGCCGACATGGCCTCGTGTTTCTGTAAGTTATGTTTCATGAAATATACCAAGCTCTTCTGTTCTAAGTGCTTAATATTATGCGAATACTATTAACACTTATCTGCATATTATCTCTTGTAGGATCTTATTCATGAAAGAGGTCGATCCTTAAGTGGGTGGATTCATCTAGGTGGTGTGAAAGCTTTTCTTGATGGTTCTTTGGGTTCCTCAAGTGCATGGTTCTATGAGGTAAGTAGTCTTGAGTATGGTTTGAGTACCTATCAGACATGTTGTTAGTGTTAGTGCATTTATATATTGACGGTCTAGAAATTTATGTCCATAGCAATGCTGTCTTTTTGTGGTTAAAGCTTCACAAATACTCTGTTTTATGCTCGTGCGTGGAATGCGATACATCATGGTACTAGTTTGTGATTGGTCTGGTTATGTATAAAGAAACCAATATGATTAGCCCGATCAGTCTCTGTTTCTGCAAGAAACTGTAAATTGAGAAAGGTTGTGTCAGCAAGTACATTTAACAAGTCATTCTCATATCTACATCATATTTTTTATGGAAGAGATGCACATCATATTCTTATCTAGAGGGTTGATATTTTACCACTAAATCTTCTTTGCATTTCTGGATGTAAATTTGTGGTGGTCCATTAGCAAATAAGGTTTTGATTTTTTTTAGCGTTGTTTTAGAAAGGTATCTGCTTTTGGTACTTATTCATTTGGTGGTGGAAACTGTAAAGGTGTACAATTATCAATCATTTCCTTCTTTTTGCTGAACTAAATACTCAGACTTCTTAAGCAATAGCTTGCCAATATATATAAAGCTTATCCCATTTTTTATTATAAAATATGGGTGTTTGGGGGAGCAAATGTCTAATCTAACAATCTAGGCTTTTCACAATTTTTTCCTTTACTAATTTGTCCAGCCAGGCAGTTAATTTCGCCATAAATGCAAATAATAAACTGTTATGTTCTGGTTTTCAAGTGTTTCATATATATGGTCAGCCTTATGAGGATGTTCCTGGCGATTATGGTCTCCAATTGTTAGATATGGATGTTCTGCTCAATGCAACATTAGAATCAGACAAATCAGGACTTCAGGTACACGTTTTCCATTTGTGCACATGCTTAATCATGTTTACCATCATCTGAGAAAGTAATATTGTTCTTTTTAAGGTTGCCATACATGCAATTGGAGATAAAGCTAACGATATGCTGCTAGATATGTTCGACAAGGTTGTTAGTTTGAATGGAACAAAGGACCGTAGGTTCCGGGTATGTTTTTCTGCTAGCATACTGAACAAGAGATTATGCCCTCAAATCATTTTTGTAGTAACGAACTAATGAGTTGAATATAACTAAACTTGCTTCATGTGAAATCAGATTGAGCATGCACAGCATCTATCCCCAGGTGCAGCAACGCGCTTCGGAGAGCATGGTATCATTGCATCTGTGCAGGTCGATCATTCTCTTCCATTCCTATATATGTTATATAATGCTCGTAATGATGGTCTCTGTTTCTGCATAACAACACAGGAGTCTGAAGGCTCTGGTATCTTGTTACAGTTCTCTCCATAGTTACTTGGAATTATCTGAAATGCTACTCTGTCTTCTGAAAGATATGCTTGTTTTTGGCAGCCAGATCATTTGTTGGATGATGCCGACTCTGCTGGAAGGAAGATCGGGGTAGAACGAGCTGAGCGGAGCTCCTACTTGTTCCGATCACTACTTGCCGGTGGCGCACATCTGGCTTTTGGTTCTGATTGGCCTGTATGTATTTCCTGGAAATCCTTGAACTATTGTAGCGATTTTTGCTTGGCGGGAAAATTACATAGGCAGCTCTTTTTCCACGCGCGGAGATATAGGCAGTTAACTGTATGTGTGTCTGTTATCCAGGTTTCAGATATTTACCCGTTGCAAGCTATTAGAACCGCGATGTCCCGTAAGCTGCCTGGATGGGAGGCGCCCTGGATCTCCGCAGAGCGCTTGCCCCTGGATGATTCCTTGAAAGCGTGAGTCTCTTTGCAGTCATGTACGTATGTTCCATTTGGTTACACTCTGTTTCTGAAATGCCATGGAATGCCTCACTGATATCTGGTCCCCTGAGATCTTTATATAGCAGACTTTGCAAGCAGAGTCTGTCGATACCGCCGCTTGTTTTACAAATGTGGATTTCGCTCTGTTTCACGGAGTAATGTACTTGCTGTATATGCGTCTATGAAGTGTGACTTACTGCCGGGAACTTGCTATATTTTCAGTCTGTACTAATGAAGCTCTTTCTGCACGAGCTGCAGGCACACGATATCTGCCGCCTACGCCTGCTTCCTGGACCATGTCCTGGGCAGCCTCGTCGAAGGGAAGTACGCCGATTTCGTGGTCCTGCCGTCCACCTCGTGGCGCGAGTTCGCCGACGACATCCCGGGGCACGTCCTGGCGACGTATGTGAATGGCAAGCAGGCCTACCCATAGCCCCCGTCCGAGGCAACGGCGCTCCGGCAGCCTCCAAGTCCAGGCCGGATTCAGATAGATAGAAGACGCACATGTCTTAGCAGCACAAACCATTGTCAGTTAACTCTGGAAGTACTAATTGTCATACCAATCTTATTCAGTGGTACAAGGATTACGTTGGATCCAGGTATATTTTTTTTCGTACATAATGAATCGAGCACTTGTGGGTAGCAGACTGGTAGTGTATGATTTCTGTACGACAGTATTTGTATGATTTCTGTAGGAAGCATGAAACTAGCTATCTGGCCCGCCGTCACACCGCAGTATGCGCCTATAAAATGAATCACTTCCTTTCTGTCGAGCATCCTCACCTCGCTTCTGAACCTCACCCCACGATTGTTGCATCAATCTTCTAAACTGTGCTTGCACGTGAAGGGAACTTGTGCTCTTGAGTAAATCACAGTTGTGCTCTATGCAAGAGCACACCTGTGAACAGAAAAACCAAAAAAAGAAAAAACTAAAAAAAAAACTCCATCCGTTCTCAAATATAAGTCTTCTAAGAGATTCCAACAAATGACTACATACGGAGCAAAATGAGTGAATCTACGCTCTAAAATATGTCTACATACATCCGTATGTTGTAGTCCATTTGAAATGTCTAAAAAGACATATTTAGGAACGAAGGGAGTAGGAAAAAAACCGAACAAGGAAAAAACCAAGAAGTCAAAAACCAAAAAGGAAAAAGACGTTCCACTCTGAGATTGTTCTAGCATGCGACGTCTAACGACGCTAGGACGCACAACTTGGAGCGCTGGAGGGCGCACGCGGCCAAGAAAAGTGCCCCCCGTGGAGGGCACCCTCCAATTAGTCCCTCGTCATATGACTCTGCGCAAGCTCTCTGCTGCTCAAGGCGGGACCTCCTAGTCAGCGCCCCTTGCGCTAGGTAGCGGACCGGTGCTCACGCGAGCGGTGCGTGGCCAGCCCTACAAACCGGCTCTCCACTCGAGCTTGTGAGCTAATTCTTGATGGTGATGATGTGTCCCAGCTTGGGGTCTCTCACCACGTCGCCTCTCGGCCTGATGGGATGGGACGATGACACCCATGTCGGTTCCAGAGAAGGCCACTTTGGAAGACCCATGACGCCTAAGCAAAAGGCTCTAGAAACTTGTCGTGTACGCCAAGGTGTTGGATTCGTTGAAGACGTTGTTTCCATGTATGTAGCTGACTAGGATGTTGTAACCCTAGACACTCGGTATCTATATAAACCGAGGGATAGGCCTCATAGAAGGGACACAACAATCTCAGGGCAGGTCATTTGTACTTTGTACTCCAACCCAAAGCAATAAAACAGAAGCAAGATGTAGGGTGTTATCTCCTTAGAGAGCCCGAACCTAGGTAAAAATTTGTGTCATGTTACCATCTTGTCCAATCGTCTAGCTAGGAATCCCCTACCCCAAGATTTGCCGGATTTAGCTCCATTGGTGTCCCATACAAGTCCCACTAAGCGATCACTACGATAGGATGGGAGTAAAGATCAACGAGCAAATCAGCACCGTCGCAATCTTCGAGCCGGGACAAATCTTCGTCTTCGGCAACATCGTTCTCCTCGCTAACTGGACTGGCCATGTCGTCCACATAAAAAATTTGCTCAATGCCGGGTCGTTGTATTCGGCGGCACGGAGCACTCCACACTCCGCGGATTCCCGTAGTGAGTTGGTCTTCACGAGTTGGGTGTCACAGCCAGCCGAGAATCAGTTCGAACCGTCGACCCTGAGCCCGATACTAGGTCCGGCTCGGGAGGAGCGTGAAAATCCATCGTCGGACCCGACCTTCAGCCGGAGCCTAAAATCACCTCCCACGGCTCAGATGTCAAATCAGGCTGAAGAAGAAGGTGAAGAACCAAGATCCATGTCAAATTGGACCTCGGAGAAGCTTCCTCTGGTCCCGATATCATATCAGGTCCGAGAATAATGTAAGAAACTCTTTCTGAACGAAACATTATGTCAAATCCAGAAGCTCGCAATTGCGGACGATCCGATCTCAGTGTGCAATTGGATACAGAAGTCCCCGAGAAAGGTCGGATTTTTTGACCCACCCGCCACCCATCTCGTCTCCACCATCGAGGAGTTAATCAATGAGGGTCAGGCCGAGAGTCCAATAAAGCAGGATATGCAGCCAATGAATATTCGACGGCTGGACTAGTGCCAAGTCTGGGAAAGTGGGTCCATAGCATTGCGCATGCATGGCACCCACCCGCACGGGCGAACAACGATTTGTTCAAATCCGAGAACGCCAAAGGACACAATTCCCATAACAAATACCGCCCTGGGAGCATTAGGCCTCCAAACGTGTGGGACTTGTCCCTCGTCCGACAGCTGCCAGTTGAAACAGTACGACAGTTTTGGTCGCGAGTCCTGGCAAGGAAGAACGAGGACAAAGGATCTGAATGAATTGCATTCGCTTTAGTGAGCCACTAACAGTAATGTCATGATATGACTGTTGCGGTCCTTAGATAATGGATGGTACACCTAGCATACATGACCATCCAATGTCAATGACTTGTGGGCAGAAGTTTTAAGTGGAAATCTCATGGTAGCTAAATATTTTGGGAATATAGGAAAAAATCTTGGCGTGTGCCTCCTGGATTTTGTTGTATCATTCTCTTGCCGAAACATATATTTTTAGAAAGAGAGTTCTACTTGTTGTCCAACGTGTCGAATGAAATAAAATTTCTTCTTTCGTCCTAATCGTACACGTATGAAGACTTGGCCAGCTGTGGTACTACTAGCGTCGCATGGCTAATTTTGCGGTACAGGTCACCATAGAGAAAAACTATCATACCCGGCTGCGGTGTACTATTGATAGCTCACTAAAGTAAATTTCTACATAGGTGCTGAGATTTCATAGGGGTAGCTAGTTTGCGCCAACTATTTGCTAGGCTTTTTGAGGTGCGAGGGAGCGCTCGATGGACGTGTAAACAAGTGGTGGGTGGTTGGGTACATGAAGCACTTGATAGCAAATGATGTTTTTACCCCCTCCCCGACGGTTTCAACACAATGAGGGCTCCCTATTTAATGAGACTATATGCCGCCCTCCCTCCGCCACCACCAGGCCCACTCTAGTACTCGCCGGACATTTAAAATTTTCGATTACGACTACCGCTTTCTCTAGAAGCACCATGGTGACTGCGATCATTGCCATGGTGGGCCTTACGGAGAAAATATGTGTATTCACTCATAAGTTTTCATTATTTTACGAGTTTTTGTTCCTTTTGTATTTGGTTTGAGCTTTTTTAATTGTGAAAACTATTTCAACAAAATATGTAGAAAATATATATTTCTCGATATATATTTTGTTTCGATATTCGCGTACAATGTGATAATTCAGGTGTCTAGTTGTAGTTAGGGTAGAGACGACTAAATGATACACAACCGAGTCACGAACGTTACAAAACCGATGCAATTAATCAAACGCGTATCATTTATTTAGACTAAACTTTTTTATTTTTATAGTTATATTTCATTATTTTGACATAGGACCTTAGTTGATATATTTTCAAGTTTTAGCAACCGCGTATTAATATAGCTAAATATTGAGATACAATAATTTTATTCTATATTCTCATAAAAAGCCAATGCCATTGAACTAAAAACATGCTCTATATCACAAGGAGTTTAACGTAGTTTTTTAGACGTGGACTCTTTTTATTTTGGTTTAACTCAACTATTCTTGATTAGAGAAAATTGGAAAATAACAAAATCTCAAGTTTTCACGCATTATTTTGAGCTACTTAGATGGATTGGAAATGTATGTTGCCGTTTCGTGAGAGCTATAAAGTTTAACGAAGGGTTCTGGAATGCATTATTGTCCAGTTTATGTGCAAGCAAATAACATGAATAATTATCTTATGAGAAAATTCTAGAATACGAAAATCTCTATGAACGCCTTTTCCTGGAACTATTGCATTGTTTGTTTACCGGTTCTTCTGTGGAGAATGTATCTTTCATGCTCTTGTTTCAACAACCAGTTAGAATCCCATGCATATTTTGCACTTGGTCTTGAGTCACCACCATCCAACTCAACTTGCATCAAATGAGTCTAGCTTTTTTTGGCTTTATACACAATATTTGTAAAAATGCGTTCTTTGCAAATGGTAAACATTATCACTTCTAAAAGGTTGCATGGGAATTTATGCATTTTTTTCTTGGTTTGATATGTAGTCTGCATAACTGTGGGCAATTTAACCCCAAAAATTAATGGGGACCTGTGAATCTCACTTTATCTTGCTATCAAAATCAATCCAACTCATCAAGATTTATGCAATAACCTTATGACTTTTAAAATTATTTGGAAATACACAATTTTGTATTAGTTGGATCTACTGTCATGATTTGTATGCCTGATAGGATCAATAAGGTGGGGAAGTTGGCGTTGGTGGTGGTGCAACTTCTGTTTGTTCGTTGAGACTGATGCCCGTGTCCCGTCCGCGGGCTACAAAGGTCGTTGAGGAGAGCCCGTGGGTGGTGGTGAGCTCTTCGTAGCCGCTCCTGCGTCATCGTCTTCTGCCACCCTGCTTCGTGTGCAGCGGCCTCCAAGGTGCGCGGTTGTAGGTGCAGCTGCGTGTTCAACTATGATACGGGGAGGGCCTCCAATGCCTTGGAGGCCGCTGCATCTCACTACTCCACTCACAAAATGCCTTGGTTGATGAAATTTCAGATTTAAGCTCTATAAATCGGAAAGGAGGGAGTACCTCCATAGTGTAAAGTAACATAATAGTAGTGTCATAGATAGTTTCATTTATTAGCTTGTAGACTCATCCTTTCTCGAAAAGCGCTATGTTACAGTAACATATTATGTTAGTACTCTAAACAACACTCTCCTCATTAACTACATGCCACGTAAGCAAAATTCTCTTGGAGTGCGCTATGTTACTACCTAAGGCTAGTCATAGTGGGAGTAACATAGATGCCGCATAAGCAAACGAGATGATGTGTCATGTAATTAAAAAGGAGAGGGACAAATAGAGTAACATAATGAGTCTACAAAGCAATAAATGAAGATATGTATGTTATTGCATCTATGACACTTCCCACTATAAAGGTAGTAACATGGACTAGTAACATATGTATGTTACTAGTCTAAGTTACTCCCCACTATGACTAGCCTAAGTTACTCTCACTATGACTAGCCTTATATGGCCCCAGAACAACTCTAGCAGACCCCTATATCTCGTGAACCCGTATAATTCCGGCGAGTATACGGGCTTGGCCTAATTTTCTGGCCAGAACAAAGCCTGTATACTCGTCCGGTCCGTAAAAAGTTTTACCGCGGCCCACAAACCGCCCCCCCCCCCCGAAGCCGTATATCTACGGGTTTGCAGGGCAGATACGGGTCAAAACCCTATCCGCCCGCCGCCGCGTTTCCCCTCGATTCCCCACTCTCTCCCCCGCATTTGTCGCTGCCGGCGAGCCCTCTTATGTCTCCAAATGCCATGTGGGGCCGTATCTGGAACTCCGGCCGTAGCTCTGGCGGCAGCGGCGACCCCGAGTGCGAGTGGTGTGTCCGCGTGGACGGCGCGAAGAAGCGCGCATCGAGGAAGTGGACGAACAAGGGCCTCGAGCCGCCGTCAACGCTCCTCCGTCGCGAGACGAGGAGTACAACCGCCGGCACGGGCGGTCGCCCTCCTTGGCTGCGGGCTCTTCCTCTGCCGCGAGGGGCCCTTCCGGCGCGACGCTTCTCCCCGTGAAGAGGGAGTGGTCGGAGGTGCCGGAGGAGATCGAGCTCGTCGCCGTCAATCAGGAGCCGGAGGAGATCGAGCGCCGAGGCATCATCGGGCCCAAAGATTTCGTGGCCGATGTCGACGCGATTGCGTCCATCATTGCCGAACGGAGCTTGCGCGAGGAGGCGGAGCGCCGGCGCCACGACGAGGAGCTCGAAGACCTCATGCTCAAGCAGGCGGTCGCGGCCTACCTTGCCGCGAAGGACAAGGACGATGAGTGGCGGTGCATCTGCGAGGAGCAGAGGCAGAAGTTCATCGATCTCGTCAACTCCGATGAGGAGGACTGAGCTCCTCCACCGCGCCATCCTCGGCCGCGAGCTCGTCCATTTTGGTACATCGACCTCGGCCTCGCTGATGAGATCGTAGTCCTTTCGATAAGTAAGAGTGTCGAACCCAACGAAGAGCAGAAGGAAATAACAAGCGGTTTTCAGTAAGGTATTCTCTGCAAACACTGAAATTATCGGTAACAGATAGTTTTGTGATAAGGTAATTTGTAATAGGTAACAAGTAACAAAAGTAAATAAGGTGCAGCAAGATGGCCCAATCCTTTTTGTAGCAAAGGACAAGCCTGGACAAACTCTTATATAAAGGAAAGCGCTCTCGAGGACACATGGGAATTATCGTCAAGCTAGTTTTCATCACGCTCATATGATTCGCGTTCGTTACTTTGATAATTTGATATGTGGGTGAACCGGTGCTTGGGTACTGCCCTTCCTTGGACAAGCATCCCACTTATGATTAACCCCTATTGCAAGCATCTGCAACTACAAAAGAAGTATTAAGGTAAACCTAACCATAGCATGAAACATGTGGATCCAAATCAGCCCCTTACGAAGCAACGCATAAACTAGGGTTTAAGCTTCTGTCACTCTAGCAACCCATCATCTACTTATTACTTCCCAATGCCTTCCCCTAGGCCGAAACAATGGTGAAGTGTCATGTAGTCGACGTTCACATAACACCACTAGAGGAAAGACAACATACATCTCATCAAAATATCGAACGAATGCCAAATTCACATGACTACTTATATCAAGACTTCTCCCATGTCCTCAGGAACAAACGTAACTACTCACAAATCATATTCATGTTCATAATCAGAGGGGTATTAATATGCATAAAGGATCTAAACATATGATCTTCCACCAAATAAACCAACTAGCATCAACTACAAGGCTACTAGCAACCCACAGGTACCAATATGAGGTTTTGAGACAAAGATTGGATAAAAGAGATGAACTAGGGTTTGAGATGAGATGGTGCTGGTGAATATGTTGATGGAGATGGACCCCCCTCCTGCTGAGAGGATCGATGGTGATGATTTCCCCCTCCCGGAGGGATGTTTCCCCGGCAGAACAGCTCCGCCGGAGCCCTAGATTGGTTCTGCCCAGGTTCCTCCTCGAGACGGCGGTGCTTCGTCCCGAAAGCTTCCTTCTGATTTTTTCCAGGGCGAAATACTTCATATAGCAAAAGATGGGCACCGGAGGCCTGTCAGGGGGCCCACGAGATAGGGGGCGCGTCCAGGGGGTAGGGCGCGCCCCCACCCTCGTGGACAGGGTGTGGGCCCCCTCTGGTTGATTCTTTCGCCAGTATTTTTTATTAATTCCAAAAAGTGCTCCCGTGAAGTTTCAAGACTTTTGGAGTTGTGCAGAATAGGTCTCTAATATTTTCTCTTTTTCCAGCCCAGAATTCCAGCTGCCGGCATTCTCCCTCTTCGTGTAAACCTTGTAAAATAAGAGAGAATAGGCATAAGTATTGGGACATAATGTGTAGTAACATCCCATAATGCAATAAATAACGATATAAAAGCATGATGCAAAATGGACGTATCAACTCCCCCAAGCTTAGACCTCGCTTGTCCTTAAGCGGAAGCCGGTAACGAAAAATATGTCCATATGTTTAGAGATAGAGGTGTCGATAAAATAAAATATGGACATGAGGGCATCATGATCATTTTTATAACAGCAACATATATAAATATTGTCATATGATTTCTTATGCTAAAGTAACAATCTATTCACAATGTCAAGTATGAATCAGAAACCTCATTGAAAACTAACAAACTATAATCTCGGTCACTGAAGCAATTGCAATTTATCATAACATCGGAAAGAGTCAATATAAGATATTTTCAGCAAGTCCATATACTCAACTATCATTTAGTCTTTCACAATTGCTAACACTCACGCAAAACTTATGGGTATGGAGTTTTAATCGGACACAGAGAAAGATAGGGGCTTATAGTGTTGCCTCCCAACCTTTTACCTCAAGGGTAATGTCAACAATAATAATTCATGATGAGTTACATCCAATTGGATATATATATAAATTGGATCTTTCCAACACAATGTGCTTGCCAAAGGATAAAATGTAAAAAGGAAAGGTGAAGATCACCATGACTTTAGTATGAGGTATAAGACAAGAAAAAGATAGGCCCTTCGCAGAGGGAAGCAGAGGTTGTCATGTGCTTTTATGGTTGGATGCACAAAATCTTAATGCGAATTAAAGAACTTCACTTTATATTGCCACTTGTGATATGGACCTTTATTATGCAGTCTGTCGCTTTTATTTCTTCCACATCACAAGATTGTATAAAGCTTATTTTCTCCACACTATTAAATCATACATATTTAGAGAGCAATTTTTTATTTCATACAACAATGACAACTTACTTGAAGGATCTTGCTCAATCCATAGGTAGGTATGGTGGACTCTCATGGCAAAACTGGGTTTAAGGATATTCGGAAGCACAAGTAGTATCTCTACTTGGTGCAAAGAATTTGGCTAGCATGAGGGGGAAAGGCAAGCTCAACATGTTGGATGATCCATGACAATATACTTTATTTCGGATATAAGAAAACATAACCCATTACGTTGTCTTCCTTGTCCAACATGAACTTTTAGCATGGCATATTTTAATGAGTGCTCACAATCATAAAAGATGTCCAAGATAGTATATTTATATGTGAAAACCTCTTTCTTTATTACTTCCTATTAATTGCAACGATGACCAAAACTATGTTTGTCAACTCTCAACAACTTTTATTCATCATACTCTTTTATATGTGAAGTCATTACTCTCCATAAGATCAATATGATCTCTTTATTTCTTTTTATTCCTTCTTTTTCTTTTATTCCCTCAAGATCATAGCAAGGTAATCAAACCCTTAACTCAAAACTAATCTTTATTATATATAGCTCACGGACTCGATTACATAGAAGGATCATAAAGCAAAACTCAAAACTAGATCATACTAAAACTTTTATTCTACTAGATCAAGATATTACCAAGAGGATCGAACTAAAAAAAGGTAAATATAGGAGTGTGATGGTGATACGATACCGGGGCACCTCCCCCAAGCTTGGCAGTTGCCAAGGGGAGTGCCCATACCCATGTGTTTATATCTCCTTCCTCGGAGGTGGTGATGATGGAGTTGTTGATGATGTAGGCTTGTCGTCCATCTTCCAAGGCATAGGCTCACCATCATAGAAGGATGATCAAGTCTCCGGAATCCTCAAATCTGCAGCCAAACTCATCATCTTGAATCTATATTCATACTCACAGTTTTGGTTTTGCAGGTCATAGATCTGGGCTTGGAGGTGCTCGATTTTTTTGTGAAGCTTGAAGATGGCCTCCCCAATATTCTTGGCATCCAGCTTGTGGTTGTTGGTGAACTCCGTGATCATTATGTGGTTGCCGTCGAGTCCACGTTCCACCATCTCCTGGCACTTGAAAACTTGTTGCTCCATTTCTTCGAGTCTTGTCTCCACGCTTCCGGTCCTCCTTGGTCCCTCAGCATCGCGGATGTGCAGCAACCCCTCACACATCTCAATGGTTTGAGGGTGTTGCAACACCTCCGCGAGGTAGGGGTTGATGACCTTCTCGAAGAACTTGTTCTTGGGGGCGCTTGGAGACGTCATGGTAATCTAGATCTGTCAGAAAAACAGCTCGAAACAAAAACAGAGGATATTTGCGTGGTACGGTGGTCAAAACTTTTGAGAGATTATATAATGAATTTTTACTGACCAAAAGAAGTATCGTGCAAGAAAACGGAGTCCGGAGAGCACACGAGGTGCCCACGAGGCAGGGGGCGCGCCCAGGGGGTAGGGCGCGCCCTCCACCCTCGTGGATGCCTCGTGTCCTTCCCGGACTACTTCTTATTTTCCTATTTTCTTAAATATTCAAAATGGAGAAAAATTGCTATTAGAACTGTTTTGGAGTCGGTTTACTTACCGTACCACATACCTATTCCTTTTCGGACTCTGAAACGTTCTGGGAAGTGTCCCTTATGTATTCCTCCGGGGTCACGGTTTCAATAACATTAGTTTCAACATTTATGGGATTACCTAAGATATAATGTTTGATTCTTTGACCGTTCACCACCTTCCGATTTGTGCCTTCGAAGTTGTTGATTTTTATGGCACCGGAACGATAGACCTCCTCGATAACGTAAGGACCTTCCCATTTAGACAGAAGTTTTCCTGCAAAAAATCTTAAACGAGAGTTGTATAGCAAAACATAATCACCTACATTAAACTCACGCTTTTGTATCCTTTTGTCATGCCATCTTTTAACTTTTTCTTTAAACAGTTTGGCATTCTCATAAGTGCGGGTTCTCCATTCATCAAGTGAGGTAATGTCAAATAGTCTCTTCTCACCAGCAAGTTTGAAATCATAATTGATATCTTTAATGGCCCAATATGCCTTATGTTCTACTTCGAGAGGTAAGTGACATGTTTTCCCATAAACCATTTTATACGGAGACATACCCATAGGATTTTTATATGCAGTTCTATAGGCCCATAATGCATCATCAAGTTTTTTGGACCAATTCTTTCTAGATCTATTAACAGTATTTTGCAAAATTAATTTGATCTCTCTATTACTCAATTCTACTTGACCACTAGATTGTGGGTGGTATGGAGATGCAATTCTATGATTAACATCATACTTAGCAAGCATTTTACGAAAAACACCATGAATAAAATGTGAACTACCTTCAGTCATTAAATATCTAGGGACTCCAAACCTCGGAAAAATAACTTCTTTAAGCATCTTAATAGAGGTGTTATGATCAGCACTACTAGTTGGAATAGCTTCTACCCACTTAGTAACGTAATCAACAACAACTAAAACATGTGTGTACCCATTAGAGGAAGGAAACGGCCCCATATAATCAAAGCCCCGAACATCAAATGGTTCAATAACAAGCGAATAGTTCATAGGCATTTCTTGACGTCTACTAATATTACCAATTCTTTGGCATTCATCACAAGACAAGACAAACTTACGGGCATCTTTGAAGAGAGTAGACCAATAAAAACCTGATTGCAATACCTTATGTGCAGTTCTATCTCAAGGGTCGTGTCCTCCATAAGCCTCGGAGTGACACTTGCGTAGGATCTGTTCATGTTCATGCTCAGGTACACAACGTCTAATAACACCATCTACTCCTTCTTTGTAAAGGTGTGGATCATCCCAGAAGTAATGTCTTAAATCATAGGAAAACTTTTTCTTTTGCTCGTATGTGAAACTAGGTGGTATAAATTTAGCAACAATGTAATTAGCATAATCATCATACCATGGAGTAGTGCGAAAAGCATTTATGATAGCTAATTGTTCATCAGGAAAGCTATCATCTATAGTTAGTGGGTCATCAAGAACATTCTCTAACCTAGATAAGTTGTCTGCAACGGGGTTCTCAGCTCCCTTTCTATCTATAATATGCAAATCAAATTCTTGTAGCAAGAGAACCCATCTAATAAGTCTAGGTTTAGCATCTTTCATTTCCATAAGATATTTAATAGCAGCATGATCAGTGTGAACAGTTACTTTTGAATCAACAATATAAGGTCTGAACTTATCACAAGCAAATACAACCGCTAAAATTCTTTTTCAGTAGTAGCATAATTTCTCTGGGCACTGTCTAGAGTTTTACTAGCATATTGGATGACATTTAATTTCTTATCAACTCTTTGTCCTAGAACAGCACCTACAGCAAAATCACTAGCATCACACATAATTTCAAAGGGTAAATTCCAATCAAGTGGCTGAATAATAGGTGCAGAAATCAAGGCTCTCTTAAGTATTTCAAATGCTTCTACACAATCATCATCAAATATAAAAGGAACATATTTTTGCAAGAGATTGGTCAGAGGCCTAGAAATTTTTAAGGAGTCTTTAATGAACCTCCTATAAAAACCCACATGACCAAGGAAACTTCTTATACCTTTGATGTCCTTAGGACACGACATCTTTTCAATAGCGTCAACTTTAGCTTTATCAACTTCAATAGCTCTTTCAGAAATTTTATGCCCCAAGACAATACCTTCATTAACCATAAAGTGGCACTTCTCCCAATTCAAGACAAGATTAGTTTCTTCACATCTCTGTGAAACTCGATCAAGGTTGCTTAAGCAATCATCAAAAGAAGTTCCATATACGGAGAAATCATCCATGAAAACCTCAACAATCTTTTCACAAAAATCAGAGAATATAGCCATCATGCATCTTTGAAAGGTAGCAGGTGCATTGCATAAACCAAAAGGCATACGTCTATAAGCAAAGGTACCAAAAGGGCAAGTAAAAGTGGTCTTTTCTTGATCCTCTTTTGACACAGGTATTTGAGAGAAACCAGAATAACCATCTAGAAAGCAAAAATGTGTATGTTTGGATAATCTTTCTAGCATTTGATCAATAAAAGGTAAAGCGTAATGATCCTTTTTAGTAGCTTTATTTAGTTTACGGAAATCAATTACCATTCTATAACCTGTAACAATTCTTTGTGGGATCAATTCATCTTTATCATTAGGAACAACAGTAATACCTCCCTTCTTAGGAACACAATGGACAGGACTTACCCACTGACTATCAGCAACGGGATAAATTATACCTGCCTCCAGAAGCTTTAGTATTTCTTTTCTTACCACTTCTTTCATCTTAGGATTTAACCTTCGTTGGTGATCAACAACCGGTTTAGCGTCTTTCTCCAATTTTATTTTGTGTTGGCATAGAGTGGGACTAATGCCCTTAAGATCATCAAGAGTATATCCAATAGCAGCACGATGCTTCTTCAGAGTTTTCAATAATTTCTCTTCTTCCTTCTCTGAAAGGTTAGAACTAATAATAACAGGATATATCTTCTTTTCATCAAGATATGCATATTTAAGAGTATCAGGGTTTAAGCTCAAACACGGGATCACCCTTGGGTGGAGGAGGATCCCCTAGGATTTCAAAAGGCAAGTTGTGTTTCAAAATAGGTCCCTGTTTAAAGAATACTTCATCTATTTCCCTTCTTTCATTCATAAACATATCATTTTCATGGTCTAGCAAATATTGTTCTAAAGGATCATTAGGAGGCACGGCAATAGAAGCAAGACCAATAATTTCATCTTTACTAGGCAATTCTTTATCGTGGGGTTGTCTACGAAATTTAGCGAAATTAAACTCATGCGACATATCCCCTAAACCAATAGTAACAACATCCTTTTTGCAATCTATCTTAGCATTAATAGTATTCAAGAAGGGTCTACCAAATATAATGGGGCAAAAGTCATCTTCTGGGGAACCAAGAACAAGAAAATCAGCAGGATATTTAACTTTCCCACACAAGACTTCAACATCTCTAACAATCCCAACTGGTGAAATAGTGTCTCTATTGGCAAGTTTAATTGTAACATCAATTTCTTCTATCTCAGCAAGTGCAATATCATGCATAATTTCTTTGTATAAGGAATGAAGTATTGCACTTGCACGAGCCCCCATATCACACAAGCCATAATAACAATGATCTCCTATTTTAACAAAAATAACAGGCATGCCTACAATAGGTCTATGTTTATTTTTAGTATCAGGTCTAGCAATTCTAGCAGCTTCATCACAGACGTAAATAACATGCCCATCAATATTATCGGCCAAGAGATCTTTAACCATAGCAATACTAGGTTCAACTTTAATTTGCTCAGGGGGTGTAGGTGTTCTAGTATTACTCTTACGAACCACAGTTGAAGCTTTAGCATGATCCTTTATTCTAACAGGGAAAGGTGGTTTCTCAATATAAGCAATAGGAACAATAGGATCAACATTATAAGTGATAGTCTTTTCTTCAACTTTAATAGGTGCAACTACTTTTACTTCAATGGGAGGATTATATTTAAATCACTTCTCCTTAGGGAGATCAACATGAGTAGCAAAGGATTCACAGAAAGAAGGTACTATCTCAGAGTCAAGTCCATATTTAGTGCTAAATTCACGGAAAACATCAGTATCCATAAAAGATTTAACACAATCAAACTTAGGTGTTATACCTGGCTCCTTACCTTCGTCGAGATCTCAATCTTCAGAGTTGTGTTTAATTCTTTTCAATAAATCCTATTTGAATTCAATAGTGTTCATCATAAAAGAGCCAGTACAAGAAGTATCGAGCATGGAGCGATTATTGAGAGAAAGCCGAGCATAATTTTTTTGAATAATAATTTCTTTTGAGAGCTCATGATTGGGGCATGAATATAACATTGACTTAAGCCTCCCCCAAGCTTGAGCGATGCTTTCTCCTTCGCGAGGCCAAAAGTTATATATATAATTACGATCACGATGAACAAGATGCATAGGATAAAACTTTTGATGAAATTCCAATTTCAATCGGTTGTAGTTACATGATCCCATATCATCACATAGCCTAAACCATGTCAATGCCTTTCCCTTCAAAGATAAAGGGAAGACCTTCTTCTTGATAACATCCTCGGGCATACCTGCAAGCTTAAATAATCCAGAAACTTCATCCACATAGGTTATGTGTAAATCGGGATGTACTGTTCCATCACCTGTAAAAGGATTAGCTAGCAGTTTCTCTATCATACCCGAAGGAATTTCAAAGTAAACATTTTCAGTAGGTTCAGTAGGTTGAGGAGCAACTCTTTGCTCTACTGGTCGGGGTGAAGATACCCCGAACAAGCCCCTCAAAGGATTACTTTCCATAGTAACAAGTGGCAGTAAATTTTAGCACACTATATAATTTTTTCCTTACCAAATTCCACTTACCAAAGGCGCTTCACTCCCTGGCAACGGCGCCAGAAAAGATTCTTGATGACCCACAAGTATAGGGGATCTATCGTAGTCCTTTCGATAAGTAAGTGTGTCAAACCCAACGAGGAGTAGAAGGAAATGACAAGCGGTTTTCAGTAAGGTATTCTCTGCAAGCACTGAAATTATCGGTAACAGATAGTTTTGTGATAAGGTAATTTGTAACAGGTAACAAGTAACAAAAGTAAATAAGGTGCAGCAAGATGGCCCAATACTTTTTGTAGCAAAGGACTAGCCTGGACAAACTCTTATATAAAGGAAAGCGCTCCGAGGACACATGGGAATTATCGTCAAGCTAGTTTTCATCACGCTCATATGATTCGTGTTCGTTACTTTGATAATTTGATATGTGGGTGGACTGGTGCTTGGGTACTGCCCTTCCTTGGACAAGCATCCCACTTATGATTAACCCCTATTGCAAGCATCCACAACTACAAAAGAAGTATTAAGGTAAACCTAACCATAGCATGAAACATGTGGATCCAAATCAGCCCCTTACGAAGCAACGCATAAACTAGGGTTTAAGCTTCTGTCACTCTAGCAACCCATCATCTACTTATTACTTTCCAATGCCTTCCCCTAGGCCCAAACAATGGTGAAGTGTCGTGTAGTCGACGTTCACATAACACCACTAGAGGAAAGACAACATACATCTCATCGAAATATCGAACGAATACCAAATTCACATGACTACTTATAGCAAGACTTCTCCCATGTCCTCAGGAACAAACGTAACTACTCACAAATCATATTCATGTTCATAATCAGAGGGGTATTAATATGCATAAAGGATCTAAACATATGATCTTCCACCAAATAAACCAACTAGCATCAACTACAATGAGTAATCAACACTACTAGCAACCCACAGGTACCAATCTGAGGTTTTGAGACAAAGATTGGATAAAAGAGATGAACTAGGGTTTGAGATGAGATGGTGCTGGTGAAGATGTTGATGGAGATGGGCCCCCTCCCGCTGAGAGGATCGATGGTGATGACGATGGTGATGATTTCCCTCCCGGAGGGATGTTTCCCCGGCAGAACAGCTCCACCGGAGCCCTAGATTGGTTCTGCCCAGGTTCCGCCACGAGACGGCGGTGCTTCGTCCCGAAAGCTTCCTTCTGATTTTTTCCAGGGCGAAAGACTTCATATAGCAAAAGATGGGCACCGGAGGCCTGCCAGGGGGCCCATGAGACGGGGGCGCGCCCCCACCCTTGTGAACAGGGTGTGGGCCCCCTCTGATTGATTCTTTCGCCAGTATTTTTTATTAATTCCAAAAAGTGCTCCCATGAAGTTTTAGGACTTTTGGAGTTGTGCAGAATAGGTCTCTAATATTTGCTCCTTATTCAGCCCAGAATTCCAGCTGCCGGCATTCTCCCTCTTCGTGTAAACCTTGTAAAATAAGAGGGAATAGGCATAAGTATTGTGACATAATGTGTAGCAACAGCCCATAATGCAATAAATAACGATATAAAAGCATGATGCAAAATGGACGTATCACTCGCCTCCGCGAGATCCCCCACGCCCCTCTAGTAGTAGTAGTAGTAGAATGTAGTATGTATGATCATGTAGTATGTGATGAACTAGTGTGGTTGCAATTTCTCCCGCGAAAGATTTTTTTTTTTCCAATTATACAGTTTCATATACAGGGTCTACTCTGCCGCGCCCGATTTCGACCCGCAAAACATATGTTTGTTGAACTGTAAATGCCTTATGCGGGTCAAAATTATACGGGGTCTGCTAGAGATGCTCTCAGACTGGGAGTCTTCCTTGGATGTTGGCTTGCTATCTCCAGTCTCCTCGGATGGCTCCCACTCGCTCCAGGAGCCTGGGCTCGGGGCTTCCAAAATAGTGGGTAGCCCCGCGTATTCGTCGTGGTTGGTGAGGGAGATCATCTCATACTCTACTCTCATCATCTCCGAGCGAGATGTCGTCGACCAGGTTGGTGCTGCCGTCGGAATATGAGCCATCGATGACGCATTCATGTGGTGTGTGCTTTATGAAGCAGTTGCTGCAAACCATTGCGCCGAGGTGCGAGGTCGGGGTGGGCTGGTGGAGATGTGTGAGGTCACCGCAATGTCCCGCAAGCTGCCTGGGTGGGAGGTGCCTTGGATCTCCACAGAGCGCTAGCCTCTGGATGATTCCTTCAAAGCGTGAGTCTCTTTATTTGGCCATAGGAACTGCGCCGCAGGGCACCGGAAGAAAATGTGGTTGCAATCTTCCGGTACCAAGAAAATGGGACAGAGACCGTCTCCAGGGCCATTGCGCTTACGCACCTCGGTGCCCGAGGGCAGACGACCTTTGACCCATTGCCAGAGGAATATGCGGATTTTCAAGGGGAGTTTGATCTCCCATATCGCAGAGAGCTCGATAGGCCCGGGGGTGGGCACAATTGCCCGGTAAAGGGACTTAGTAGAGAATCTGCCATTGGGCTCAAGGTGCCAGGTTAGCGAGTCGGGCTCAAGGGAGGGGTGTGTAAGGCAATACACTCAAGCATCTCCTCCCACTGAGCGATCTCCACCATCCCAAAGGTACAGCGGAAGACAATAGCGCCTATGTCAGCCAATGCCACGCCCACCGAAAGTTGCGGGCGGGCGCATATGAAGAATAACGCGTAGAATCGCTCTGCAAATGGTCTAGTTCCGGCCCATCTATCGAGCCAGAACAGGGTACCGGAGCCAGTACCCACTGTAATAGAGGTCCCAATTCGTAAGACCGGCATCAGCTGGATCACCGATTGCCAAAATTGGGACCCTCCAGATCTAGAAGCGAACGCCAGAGGCTACCCTCTAAGGTACTTCGTGCGGATAATCTCCAGCCACAGTCCACCTTCGCCAGTCTGAATGCACCAAAGCCATTTGGAGAGGAGGGCAATATTCATCCGCTTAGATAAAATGACCCCAAGGCCGCCCTGATCCTTGGGCTTGCAACTTTCATACCACTTAACCATATGGTACTTCTGTTTATTATTCTCTCCGGCCCAGAAGAATCTAGAGAGAAGTTTAGTGACCTCTTGATGAAGGGATTTATGTAAACTATAAAATCCCATAACGTACTCACTCTGTTCCAAATTACTCGTCGCAGATGTACAAGTACATCCATTTCTGCGACGAGTAATTTGGAACGAAGGGAGTACATCAAGAGGCTAACAAGGAAGGAGTTCATGAGAACTACCCGAGCGGCCTTGGAGAGCCACCTCCCTTGCCAAGGTTCCATCCTTGATTGGAGCTTGAAAATTATTGGGCGGAAGTCTTTTTCCTAAAGACGGACATCGCTAATCGGCATGCCGAGGTAAGTAGTTGGGAAGGATCCCAAGCGACAGTTTAAGCGATTGTCAATTCGCTGGGCCTCCTCCTCAGAATACCCAAGCACCATCACCTCGCTCTTAGCGAAGTTGATCATGAGATCCGACATCTCCTCAAAGCCGAGGAGGAGGAGCATATGTGTGTTTATGACGTATGACACTTGCCGGAACTCGCTATGTTTTCTGTCTGTACTAATCGAGTTCTTTCTGCACGAGCTGCAGGCACACGATATCTGCCGCCTACGCCTGCTTCCTGCTTCCTACGAGCTGTGGGCAGCCTCGCCGAAGGGAAGTACGCCGATTTCGTGGTCCTGCCGTCCACCTCGTGGCGCGAGTTCGCCGACGACATCCCGGGGCACGTCCTGGCGACATATGTGAACGGCAAGCAGGCCTATCCGTAGCCCCGCTCACTGCGACGGCGCCAGGGCCGGTCCGGATTCAGATAGAAGACGCACATATGTTAATTAGCACCAACCATTTGTTGGTTAAAATTCTGGAATTACTTGTCATAGTACCAATCTTATTTATTGATACTGTTGTGACATGAGGATTATTACGTTGGATCCAGATATTTTTTGTACATACATTACGAACGGAAAGCTTATATGACTGGCGGTGTGATGATGCGCGCCCAATTTTAAATTCCAGCGTTGAACCCTTTCAACTCCGGCTGAATTTGTCTCATCGCGCGACCGGCCGGTCCACAGCTACCATTGCTTTCCTTTAGCCTAGTTTGAAATGTTCGTGGTGGTTGGTCCGTGGATGGACTCACTCCATCGGCCGGAGGAACGGCCGACGACTACGACTGACGAACTACCGCGGCTGAAGCCTGAAACTACCTGGCCAGCCATTGGCGCCCCACGAAACTGCCCCCGCTGCTTGGCGGCATGGTAAGGAGGAAACCTGATCATAGGCAGCACGGACCGATGACGCGGCCCAAAATACCCAGGCCGGGCCGGGTCGGGCTTGCTTCTCACGCTGGGCTCGGCTTTGTTTTAATGCAAAGAGAGCCTAACGACCCGAGTTCAATTCTTAGAATTGACAGGTGATGCACAGGGATTTTTTCCATTTATTGAGGATCAAGTTTGGTGTGTGGAAGATCCATGTATCAAAAAATATCTTGATACTTATTTAAAAAATTCTGAGTACCATGTTTATCTTGGACCCTAGTTGGTGCAGAGGCCGGGGAAGTGAAATTCTCCCCAATAAACAGATACTGGACGTCCCCCGTGCCGCTCCCGCGAGCTGCCCGGGCGGAACCCTAGATCGCCGCCGCCGCTCCCCTCTCTCGCCTTCCTTCTCCCTCGCGGTCGCCAGGGGACGCCGCCAGGCAAAGCCCGCGCGTGCGTCGGCGGCGGCGGGGCTCCCTCCCTCCTCGCGAGGCTCCTGGGCGGCGCGGGCCGGCCGGCCCTCGCGGCGGCGCTCGGCTCGGCGGCAGGTCGGGACGCCGGCGGATCTGCGGGGCTCCCCTTTGGTGGCGCCGCGGCGATGGCGGCGGCGTGGTCTGCGCGGGGCGGCGAGGCGCGGGCTCCTCCTCCTCCCGATCTGATGGCGCCGCGGTGGCGCCGGCGCTCGGGCGTGCGGCGGGGTCCGCGAGGGTGGTCGGCGCGCGACGTCTTCCTCCCCGATCTGATGGCTCCACGGCGGCGCCAGTGCTCGGGCGGCGGTTGGCTTCGGCAAGCGGTGGCGGGCGCTGGGCTCTCGGCGGCGCTCCGGCGTGTGCAGGCGGCGGCGGTCCCTGTGCGCGGTCGGCGGCTCCGTCTCTGACCCGGACGGCGCGGGGGATGGCAGCGGCCTGGCGTGGCCGGCGATCTGGATGCGGTGGTGTCGGCGGCTCGCTGATCTGCCGGTACTCCAGGGTCTGCCTGGTGGTGCTGGTGGTGACGGCGGCCCGTGCACGAGAGTTGGATCCCTTCGAACTGATCTGGGTGAAAACTTGCCTTCGGCTTCTGCTAAGGCCGGCGGTGGCGGCACTATCTGCGTCGTTTCCTTCTTGAAGGCATCGCCGTGGAGAAATTCAAGGCCACTCTCTGCTACCTCCGGGGGAAACCCTAGATCGGATGATCGGATGACGGCGGCGCTCTGGTGTCGTTCCTCCCTTGGGGACGTCATTCTTGGAGGTACACACGTGATCGAGGGACCAGAGGACGGATTCTTTGGTGGAGCGGTGCTTCATCCTACACACTGATGGCGACGGATCTTGACGGCGTGGCGCAGTGCAGATTCGGAGTTCGCTGTGGGAGGATGGTCTCACGCAGGAGGACGACGCTGTTGGGCGTCGTGGTGGCGTCGATGGCAAAGAGACCTGGCACGGTATATGCAACAGTACAACTCTGAAGATGGATTGGTGGCAGGTGGCTGCGGCGGCCTCATACCCAGCAGGCATCCTGTTTGAGGAGTGCGCCGGACTGGTAGGTTCCCCATACCCGGCAGGCGTCCTGGTTGGGACCTCAGGTCTTAGATGATTAGGTTTGACTGCGATGTCTGTTTGGTATTAGGCCCAGACTATCTGCGCCCCTTCATTAATTGAATAGGTGTAGCGACAGTGGTTGCTTAGACGGTGGCTTTAGTCTTGCTGTTGTATGGCTTTGTAAGGTCTTGTGATAATAATTAATAAAGTGGCCGTATGCATCTTTCAAATATAGAGGCCGGGGGTCATCCTCCTTTAAAAAACAAAAATATATTCAGGTTGAGCTTGGGCTTTCGTCTTTGCACTGGGCTTGCCCATAACAACACTGAGAAACAACATTCGGGCTGGGCTTTTAGGCTTCAGGCCTATGTCCGGCTGGGGGTCGGCCTTGAGAAAGTGTGTCTTCTGGGCTTCGAGCGGGGCTTGGGCTTGAAGTTTGGGGTTCGGGCTTTTTGAAGCCTGGCCCAAAACCTGTTTCTGCCCGACCCGATATTGATCAGGTTTACTAAGAAGTTGGACAAGAAAAGCTTGGCCGAAAGTAACCTTAGCTTCGCCACCTGAAGGCATCTTGAACAGATCCTCATCCCTGAATAAAACATATATTGAAAAAGTTTGAAAAAACAAAATAGCTCCAGTAAATCCCCAGAATGTGAAATTAATTGGGGACCCATAGTATTCGGTCTACTTCTCAATTATTAAGGAGAAAACGAACTTCCCATAAACCTTTCCTAATACATGGCACGGGAAGCAAACACATAAATTTTCACTCTCGTCTGCATGACGGGCGGTCAGCTGCGGCCCCGCCGCCCCGGTAGCTTCTCCACGCCGTAGCGGCCGACCCCCAGCCACCCCGGCTGCCTCTCCTCTCAATCCCATCATGGCGGCCGCCTCTTGGACGCGTGTCCCCACGCACGCAGGTCAAATGACCGCCGTCTCTCGGTTTTCGCCTCCGGACTTTTCGAGCTCAGGAGACCTCCACCAACCTTCCACCTCTTCCTCTCATTGCGTCACCTCCGGACGCCCGCAAGGTGTTATATGAATTTCCTCACCCATCTTTTATCTCCCAAATAATTGTCATCGAAATTGTAGATGCTTATTTTGTAGATGAACCTTTTGTCGAGTTGTTTTTCGAGATTCATCGTTGGATGAGATGATGACCTGGATACGGTGATTGCTTTACGTATGCAGACACGGTGGCAAACAAGAAGCCAAAGCATGAAGATTCCGTGCCTGGGCATATTGTAGTTCATTGAAACAAGCAACTCGGTCATGATAAGCTTATGGAGGACTATTTTGGAGAGAATGTGGCGTTTGGGCATAAATATTTCAGGAGAAGGTTCCGAATGTCGAAGGATTTGTTCTTGCTCATTTTGAAAGCATCGGTTGCATGCATTGAAAGTGAGAGAATTGCCCTACAATATTGCACAAACAATTTAAAGGAAAAGGTAAAGATGCAACCATAATTCTAGAAGCCGTGGCATCAAATGACCTTAAATTTGGCATTCATATTTTGGTTTGCAAGGATCTCACATTGACCTGAATGTTTGGAAAGATCTCATTTGTTTTCAAGGCTTTAAGTTGGGGAGGCACCATCGGTGAACTTTGAAGTCAATGGGATCCATACAATATGGGCTACTATCTGCTATTGGCATATATCCTTCATGGTCTATGTTTGTGAAAACAATATCAAACGCTCAAGGTAACATGAGAGTTCATTTTGCGAGGGGTCGAGAAGCACGTAGAAAGGATGTCGAGCGACCATTTGGGGTTCTGCATGCTCTTTTTCCCATCGTTGGTGGCCATGCAAGATTTAGACACCAAAGTATTTGTGACGCATCATGACCGCATGTGTGATCCTACATAACAATGATCATAGAGGATGAGCGGTGAGAGCTGCAAGACATTCGTTATGAGAAGATCGAAAATTTATTGAAATGCATCAACGGATCGAAACCAAACGGCGTGACGATCTTGTTGAGTATTTGTGGGCTGTCCTTGGTCAATAGACTTCTTTATAAATCGTTTTACTTTGAATGATTTGGATCAATTTTTATGTTTGCTTTATATAGATTGGGCCATCTGTTATGTTCAAATTTGCATTTGAATATTCAAATATACATTCATCAATTGTAGATCTAAAATGATGTTCAATTACGTGTGCCCAAAATATAATTATTTGAATAATTATGTTGATAGAATAAATATAGACATGCATATACCATTTGTATACAAGTTTGAAAAGAAATAGAAAAAATATTATGTAGATTTGTTGGAATCTGCTATAAAGACATTTCTTAAACTATTAGTAATGCTACACACACATGGGATGGTTCTTACGGATTCAATGGAATGTGATTAGGTGGACGTTTCTGATTGAAGATTAGGAGGAAGGCGGGGGCCACCCCCATGAGAATAGGGGAAGATTAATTAACGTTGTTGATCCCGTGAGATGTCCGTAACTATCCGTGCGTCTAGGATTATTTGCACACCTTCAGAAACCATTTATTGAAAGAGTTCTACGGGATAAGCTGGAGATGCTCTTGCTTGCTGTCACCGTCGACTGATTTATCCGTAGTAGCAGTTGGTTAGGGATGTGCTTGCCACTTGGTGTTTCTGGAAGCACCATTGTTTCCGATTTTGCGGTGCAGACATGTAGTGGGCTGGTCAAACGGTCCACTTTGCTTGTGTCTTCTTCCTAAGAGCAGTTCGGCAACGTCATGCAAAAACAAATACTACTAACATGCCTATTCTCTTTAGAACAAATGTATGACTTGTCCTCGCATAAAACGGGGGAAATAGAAGTAGTATAACATGTAGGCGCCCAAATCAGAGAACAACAAGGCTGCACGCCCATAGTTTTGCCTGCGTTGAAAGCTGACTGGTGCGTAGGAGTAGTTCAGCGAGAACAGTCAGCAACAAGATTAGTTGAGCAGAACATAGACCATGGTAGGATGCCGGACCGTGGATCGGCTATGCAAAACCAATGTTTAGAATCCTACTTGAGGTGCATGACCTTTGAAGAACCCAGAAAATGGTGCTCATGGTTGCCACTAGCTGAGTGGTGGTATAACACCACTTACCACACAGCCACTAAATTTACCCCCTTCCAAGCTCTCTACTGCTACCCCCACTAATGATAAATGAAATAGCTGTGCCTGGACCTACAGATGCTGATGCCCAAGATTTTCTAAGAGAAAAACAGCACATGGTTTCCATTCTCAAGGAACACCTGGCACAAGCTCAAGCTCGGATGAAGAAATATGCTGACAAGAAACGCCTTGAGAGGACTTTTGAAGTGGGAGATATGGTTTATCTACGGATGCAGCCCTACCGAATGGCTGCCTTCGGCATTCGACAAGCCATGAAGCTGACAACTAAGTTCTATGGCCCCTATCGTATCTTATAGAAAATTGGCCATATAGCATACAAGCTCCAACTTCCCCAGCACATTGGCATTCCTCCGGTCTTCCACGTCAGTCAGTTGAAAAAACACCTGGGCGCACATGCTGTCCCGAGCAAAGATCTTCCATTAGTGGACAGTACAGGCAAGATTAAAACAGAACCACTAGCGGTGTTGGAAACTCGCTCATTACCACGCAATGGCGTCCTGGTCACCCAATGGCTGATCGATTGGGAAAATCTCAAACCTGAAGAAGCGGCGTGGGAGGATGCCAACTTCATCAAACAAACCTTCCCCGACTTCTTTGCCAGCACGCTCAAAAGTTGGTTCCCAGAGAAGTATACTTGAGGACAAGTATGTTCTCAGAGGGGAGCATTGTCAGCTACCTGAAGAATAGCTGCAGCATTGTTCGTGAGATTCAGTTATCGGCTTCAGTATCGGCGTACCGATTCGACCCAGTCAAGGCAATCCAATGGTGAACGACGACGAGCTCGCGATGGAGGGCCATGATGGACTGATGCCCTGATTTATAGTTTACTGTTGTTTTCTTCAGAAAAGTGCTACTCACTTTCTTCTTTCCAGCTAGCGAGTGACCGGCCATATAAGCGCCTGCGTGCGTGAGGTCAGGCATCAATCATTTTATCCCCAACTATTGTAACCCTAGTTTTCTAGAGAAAGTAGAAATCCTCCATTAATAGAAGGGGTCTCCGCTATCGGGAGTTCATCTTTGTTCAAAATTTGAGTACACAGTAGCTTAGTTCTGTCAATCCATGTCGGGATTTGACAATTGGTATCAGTAGCAAGCGGTCCTTGGCGGCGCGGTGACGGAGAGGACCCAGGCAGCGCAGGCGGCGGTAGACAGTTCGCGTGCAGACAGGCAGTTGAGGTACGGTTGCCGGCGAGATCCACTCTCCCGGAAGTAAAATCCCGTGACCCAAGCCTGTTGGTGCACGAGTGGCGGCGCGGAGCTCAAGTGGCGGCAGGGATTCGGGATCCGACGAGGGTTCCAAGGCCAGTCCTTGGGTAAAATTCCGGTAGTCGCTCTCGATCCAGATGGTGAAGTCAAAGGGGGACAAAAAGGCAAACGCCGCGGAAGTGGCGGCGCTCAAGATCGACGTGGAGCAGCTGGATGACAAAGTCGACCAAATCCACACCGAGGTTGAGGGCATACACACGGAAGTCACTGGCCTCAAGACGCAGCTGTCACATCTGGAGGAGCTAATGACCCTCATGGCAGAACAGCTCAAGGCGTCCCCAAGAGCAAGAGCAGAGACGACTGAAGCCGAGGGCAGCGCCGCACAACAGCATCAGCGCTCGCCTCCCCAACAGCCGCACCAAAATCTGCAGCAACCACCACCTCCCCAACCACCTCTTCAACAAAACTCGCAACAAGGAGAAGCTGGTACTGCTACAGCCCGACGGTCACCATTGCTCGATCGTGGGATGCCAGTTTGGAGGCGTCGTGGTACTGAAATTTTGCCTCCCCAGCCACCCCAAACTAACATGCATGAGCAAGCAGACAACCAGTACACCCAACAGGTTCAGTTTAAGGAGTACGCGTACACTGATACTGCAGGGCCAACACAATATCCCGGATGCCAAGAACAAACTGCAGCTGGCTGGAGCTACCCTCCCCAACAAATGTACTCCATGCCACGTCCTCCACTCCAACCCCCTTACAATCACTACAATCCTAACCAATATCAACAAGAGTACTACCAGCACTACCCTCCAGAACACCAGCAAACATACTATCAGCCAGAACCACCACGCATGCATGTTCCCTTTCATGCACCACCAGCAGGGCAACCCACACAACAGTATGGGTATGGTACACCAGGATATGATTATAGCAGAAGCCAAGATAGAGATGCCCAGTTCTACAGGTCAATTGCAAGAGCACCAAAATTTGAATTTCCCAAGTTTGATGGCTCTAATCCAATGGAGTGGATCAGAACGACCAAAAAAATTCTTTTCTATGGTGCATGTGCCGGAGGAAGCAAAATGTGATTATACACAAATGTATCTAACTGGAAAGGCTGACACTTGGCTCAGGAATTCTGGAGTGTTAGAAGGGCACTTGACTTGGGAAGACTTCTGCAATGCACTTCTCAAGCGATTTTCAGGGGACAGCTCCTATGAAGTTCTAGAAAACTTTCACTCAATCAAACAGGGACAGAGCTCTATAGCTGAATACACAGACAAATTTGAGGAGAAGATGGTCTCCTACAAAACAGAAAATCCAGGAGTCAATGATAGCTACTATGTGAAATGTTATATTAATGGCCTTCAACCAGAAATCAAGCACTTCCTAAAACCATTTAAGCCCTCAACACTGTATGCCGCTGTTGAGACACAAAGAGACATGGAGCTAGGAGCACAACTCTCACAGAAGAAAAGCACCGAACTCAGCGGATACCAGAAGAGCTACAACGCTACACCACCTCCTCCAAGACCCAGATGGGTTGACAGTAACAACACGAGAAAGGAAGGGGAACTCAAAAACAATGTCAGAACAGAAAAGCAGTACAGAGAGCCGGGTACTTGTAGATATTGTGGAGGCAAATGGTTCTTCGGACATAAATGCGCCCAATATAAAACGCTCAACCTGATGGCCATAGAGGAAAATGCAGATCAGGAACAATCAAATGAAGATCCCCTCCAAGTTCATGAGCAAGAAGATGACACGGCAGCACCTGCAACTACTCCTACTGAAGAAGAACAGTGCATGCAAATTTCCTTGCAGGCCCTCAGTAAGAAACCCCCTGCAAAAACCTTTACCCTGCAAGTCAGCATGGGAGGCAAGTGTGGCATCGCCTTAGTCGACTCTGGAAGTTCCCATACCTTCGTTGACATGAATTTTATTGTCAAAACCTCTTGCCCAACTGTCAATAACCCCTTGGAAATAGTTGTAGTGGCAGGAGGGGGTACTCTCCAGACTGGCTCTCACACAGTAGACACACCATACACCATACAAGGCCACAAGTTCAACAACTCCTTTAGAGTACTCCCTCTCAAGGGTTTTGACATTATTTTGGGCTGTGATTGGTTGGAGAAACACAGTCCCATCACAATGGATTTCATCACCAGGAAGATGCAAGTACTTGTAGATGGCAAGACTAAAGTGACTCTGAAAGACAACAATAGAAGAGGGACTGTGGCACTCATTTCCTTAAATAGAATGGAGAAGTTGTCAGCTACTGGGGTTTCAGGCTACTCATTGTCTCCTAATAAGCAACAAACTCAACAACCTTGTGCTGAAGTAGAAGATCTATTGCACGAGTACAAAGATGTTTTTGAGGAACCTAAACAAATGCCTCCATTGAGAGAGTGCGACCATGCTATACCCCTCAAGGAAGGCTCTGAACCACCAATGCTGAGACCCTATAGAGTTCCCCACATGTAGAAAATAGAGATGGAGAAGCAAATCAAAGAATTGTTAGATGCTTCAGTCATCAGACCAAGCGAGAGCCCCTATGCTGCCTCGGCCATCTTAGTCAAGAAGAAGGATGGTACATGGAGACTGTGCGTTGACTATAGGAAGCTCAACACCCAGACAGTGAAGAACAAATTTCCCATTCCTATTATTGAGGACCTGTTCGATGAACTACAAGGAGCACAATACTTCACAAAACTTGACTTAAGGGCAGGCTATCACCAAGTGCGAATGAAGAAAGAAGACATCCACAAGACGGCTTTCCGAACATACTTTGGCCATTATGAATTCTTAGTGATGCCATTTGGGTCGACTAATGCCCCAGCCACCTTCCAAGCCCTGATGAACAAAGTGTTTGCTAGATATCTCAGGAAGTACATCTTGGTGTTCTTTGACGACATCTTGATTTTCAGCAAGACTCTAGCTGAGCATTTGGACCATCTCAAGACTGTCTTGCACACATTGAGACAAGAGCAGCTATTTGCTAAGATGAGCAAATGTATCTTTGCTGCACCACAAGTGGAATACCTCGGACACATAATATCTGGCTCCGGAGTACAAACAGACCCTCATAAGATTGCAGCAGTGACAAATTGGCCTATACCACAAAACACAACACAATTGAGGAGTTTTCTAGGATTGACAGGGTACTACAGACGGTTTGTGCAACATTATGGCTTAATTTGCAGACCTCTCCATGATATGCTCAGGAAAGATGCTTTCCAATGGACTGATCTGCAAACACAAGCTTTCAACCAACTCAAACACAGCCTCACCTCTGCTCCGGTACTAGCCCTACCCGACTTCTCCCTCCCTTTCCAACTGGAAACTGATGCTAGTGGGACTGGTTTAGGGGCTGTTCTTATGCAACAAGGCAGGACCCTAGCATTTTTCAGCAAAACACTTGGGCCCAAATCTGCAGCCATGTCAACCTATGAAAAAGAAGCACTAGCAATTTTAGAAGCACTAAAGAAATGGAGACATTATCTTATTTGCAATGAGTTGCTTATCAGAACTGACCAAACGAGCTTGAAGTTCATGACTGATCAAAAGGTCTCCGAGGGGATACAACAAAAATTGCTCTTGAAATTGTTGGAATTCAATTACAAAATAGAGTATAAAAAGGGGGCTGACAACAAGGTGGCAGATGCTTTGAGCAGAAAGGAAAACATACTCATGGCTACTAGCATAATCACTCCCACTTGGATTGAGTCTATAGAGCACAGTTATCAGCAAGACACACACTGCCAGGAAATATTACAGAAACTCCTCATTTCCGCTGACTCTGAAAAAGATTACACTGTCACTGCTGGAACCATAAGGTACAAAGGCAAGATAATACACATTGGCAACGACCCAGATCTGAGACACCAGCTCATCGAATCCGTGCATGCCTCTGCTATCGGTGGTCATTCAGGCATGGTGGCCAATTACCAAAGAATCAAAAGATTGTTCCATTGGCCGAGACTCAAGAAAGATGTAGAGAAATTCATATCAGAATGTCCCGCATGCCAAAGAGCCAAAGCTGAACGTTGTCACTACTCAGGACTTCCTGATCCCCTTCCCCTACCAGACATGGCATGTACCCATCTAACAATGGATTTCATAGAGGGTCTGCCCGAATCCAATGGGAAAGAAGTAATCCTTGTTGTAGTTGATCGCTTTACCAAGTATGCTCACTTTATTCCACTACCCCACCCATATACAGTGCATACCGTGGCTCAAGCCTTCTTGGAAAATGTATTCAAACTCCATGGCCCACCCAAGAGCATTGTAACAGACCGCGATAGAATCTTCACAAGCAACATGTGGCAATGGATCTTCAAAGCCATGAAAGTCAAGCTCAAGCTCAGCACTGCATACCATCCCCAAAGTGACGGGCAATCTGAGCGAGTAAACCAATGTTTAGAATCCTACTTGAGGTGCATGACCTTTGAAGAACCCAGAAAATGGTGCTCATGGTTGCCACTAGCTGAGTGGTGGTATAACACCACTTACCACACAACCACTAAATTTACCCCCTTCCAAGCTCTCTACTGCTACCCCCCACCAATGATAAATGAAATAGCTGTGCCTGGACCTACAGATGCTGATGCCCAAGATTTTCTAAGAGAAAAACAACACATGGTTTCCATTCTCAAGGAACACCTGGCACAAGCTCAAGCTCGGATGAAGAAATATGCTGACAAGAAACGCCTTGAGAGGACTTTTGAAGTGGGAGATATGGTTTATCTACAGATGCAGCCCTACCAAATGGCTGCCTTCGGCATTCGACAAGCCATGAAGCTGACAACTAAGTTCTCTTACAGAAAATTGGCCATGTAGCATACAAGCTCCAACTTCCCCAGCACATTGGCATTCATCCGGCCTTCCACGTCAGTCAGTTGAAAAAACACCTGGGCGCACATGCTGTCCCGAGCAAAGATCTTCCATTAGGGGACAGTACAGGCAAGATTAAAACAGAACCACTAGCAGTGTTGGAAACTCGCTCATTACCACACAATGGCGTCCTGGTCACCCAATGGTTGATCGATTGGGAAAATCTCAAACCTGAAGAAGCGACGTGGGAGGATGCCAACTTCATCAAACAAACCTTCCCCGACTTCTTTGCCAGCACGCTCAAAAGTTGGTTCCCAGAGAAGTATACTTGAGGACAAGTATGTTCTCAGAGGGGAGCATTGTCAGCTACCTGAAGAATAACTGCAGCACTGTTCGTGAGATTCAGTTATCGACTTCAGTATCGGCGTACCGATTCGACCCAGTCAAGGCAATCCGACGGTGAACGACGACGAGCTCGCGATGGAGGGCCATGATGGACTGATGCCCTGTTTTACAGTTTACTATTGTTTTCTTCAGAAAAGTGCTACTCACTTTCTTCTTTCCAGCTAGCGAGTGACCGGCCATATAAGCGCCTGCGTGCGTGAGGTCGGGCATCAATCATTTTATCCCCAACTATTGTAACCCTAGTTTTCTAGAGAAAGTAGAAATCCTCCATTAATAGAAGGGGTCTCCGCTATCTGGAGTCCATCTTTGTTCAAGATTTGAGTACACAGTAGCTTAGTTCTGTCAATCCATGTCGGGATTTGACAATTGGTATCAGTAGCAAGCGGTCCTTGGCGGCGCGGTGACGAAGAGGACCCAGGCGGCGCTGGCGGCGGTAGACAGTTCGCGTGCAGACAGGAAGTTGAGGTACGCTTGCCGGCGAGATCCACGCTCCCGGAAGTAAAATCCCGTGACCCAAGCCTGTTGGTGCACGAGTGGCGGCGCGGAGCTCCGGTGGCGGCAGGGATTCGGGATCCGACGAAGGTTCCAAGGCCAGTCCTTGGGTTAAATTCCGGTAGTCGCTCTCGATCCAGATGGTGAAGTCAAAGGGGGACGAAAAGGCAGACGCGACGGAAGTGGCGGCGCTCAAGATCGACGTGGAGCAGCTGGATGACAAAGTCGACCAAATCCACACCGAGGTTGAGGGCATACACACGGAAGTCACTGGCCTCAAGACGCAGCTGTCACATCTGGAGGAGCTAATGACCCTCATGGCGGAACAGCTCAAGGCGTCCCCAAGAGCAAGAGCAGAGACGACTGAAGCCGAGGGCAGCGCCGCACAACAGCATCAGCGCTCGCCTCCCCAACAGCCGCACCAAAATCTGCAGCAACCACCACCTCCCCAACCACCTCTTCAATAAAACTCGCAACAAGGAGATGCTAGTACTGCTACAGCCCGACGGTCACCATTGCTCGATCGTGGGATGCCAGTTTGGAGGCGTCGTGGTACTGAAATTTTGCCTTCCCAGCCACCCCAAACTAACATGCATGAGCAAGCAGACAACCAGTACACCCAACAGGTTCAGTTTGAGCACTACGCGTACACTGATACTGCAGGGCCAACACAATATCCCGGATGCCAAGAACAAACTGCAGCTGGCTGGAGCTACCCTCCCCAACAAATGTACTCCATGCCACGTCCTCCACTCCAACCCCCTTACAATCACTACAATCCTAACCAATATCAACAAGAGTACTACCAGCACTACCCTCCAGAACACCAGCAAACATACTATCAGCCAGAACGACCACGCATGCATGTTCCCTTTCATGCACCACCAGCAGGGCAACCCACACAACAGTATGGGTATGGTACACCAGGATATGATTATAGCAGAAGCCAAGATAGAGATGCCCAGTTCTACAGGTCAATTGCAAGAGCACCAAAATTTGAATTTCCCAAGTTTGATGGCTCTAATCCAATGGAGTGGATCAGAACAACCAAAAAATTCTTTTCTATGGTGCATGTGCCGGAGGAAGCAAAATGTGATTATGCACAAATGTATCTAACTGGAAAGGCTGACACTTGGCTCAGGAATTCTGGAGTGTTAGAAGAGCACTTGACTTGGGAAGACTTCTGCAATGCACTTCTCAAGCGATTTTCAGGGGACAACTCCTATGAAGTTCTAGAAAACTTTCACTCAATCAAACAGGGACAGAGCTCTGTAGCTGAATACACAGACAAATTTGAGGAGAAGATGGTCTCCTACAAAAGAGAAAATCCAGGAGTCAATGATAGCTACTATGTGAAATGTTATATTAATGGCCTTCAACCAGAAATCAAGCACTTCCTAAAACCATTTAAGCCCTCAACACTCTATGCCGCCGTTGAGACAACAAGAGACATGGAGCTGGGAGCAAAAGCACAACTCTCACAGAAGAAAAGCACCGAACTCAGCGGATACCAGAAGAGATACAACGCTACACCACCTCCTCCAAGACCCAGATGGGTTGACAATAACAACATGAGAAAGGAAGGGGAACTCAAAAACAATGTCAGAATGGAAAAGCAGTACAGAGAGCCGGGTACTTGTAGATATTGTGGAGGCAAATGGTTCTTCGGACATAAATGCGCCCAATATAAAACGCTCAACCTGATGGCCACCGAGGAAAATGCAGATCAGGAACAATCAAATGAAGATCGCCTCCAAGTTAATGAGCAAGAAGATGACACGACAGCACCTGCAACTACTCCTACTGAAGAAGAATAGTGCATGCAAATTTCCTTGCAGGCCCTTAGCAAGAAACCCCCTGCAAAAACCTTTACCCTGCAAGTCAGCATGGGAGGCAAGTGTGGCATCGCCTTAGTCGACTCTGGAAGTTCACATACCTTCATTGACACGAATTTTATTGTCCAAACCTCTTGCCCAACTGTCAATAACCCCTTGGAAACAGTTGTAGTGGCAGGAGGGGGTACTCTCCAGACTGGCTCTCACACAGTAGACACACCATACACCATACAAGGCCACAAGTTCAACAACTCCTTTAGAGTACTCCCTCTCAAGGGTTTTGACATTATTTTGGGCTGTGATTGGTTGGAGAAACACAGTCCCATCACAATGGTTTTCATCACCAGGAAGATGCAAGTACTTGTAGATGGCAAGACTAAAGTGACTCTGAAAGACAACAATAGAAGAGGGACTGTGGCACTCATTTCCTTAAATAGAATGGAGAAGTTGTCAGCTACTGGGGTTTCAGGCTACTCATCTTCTCCTAATAAGCAACAAACTCAACAACCTTGTGCTGAAATAGAAGATATATTGCATGAGTACGAAGATGTTTTTGAGGAACCTAAACAAATGCCTCCATTGAGAGAGTGCGACCAAGATATACCCCTCAAGGAGGGCTCTGAACCACCAATGCTGAGACCCTATAGAGTTCCCCACATGCAGAAAACAGAGATGGAGAAGAAAATCAAAGAATTGTTAGATGCTTCAGTCATCAGACCAAGCGAGAGCCCCTATGCTGCCCCGGCCATCTTAGTCAAGAAGAAGGATGGCACATGGAGACTGTGCGTTGACTATAGGAAGCTCAACACCCAGATAGTGAAGAACAAATTTCCCATTCCTATTATTGAGGACCTGTTCGATGAACTACAAGGAGCACAATACTTCACAAAACTTTAATTAAGGGCAGGCTATCACCAACTGCGAATGAAGAAAGAAGACATCCACAAGATGGCTTTCCGAACATACTTTGGCCATTATGAATTCTTGGTGATGCCATTTGGCTTGACTAATGCCCCAGCCACCTTCCAAGCCCTGATGAACAAAGTGTTTGCTAGATATCTCAGGAAGTACATCTTGGTGTTCTTTGACGACATCTTGATTTTCAGCAAGACTCTAGCTGAGCATTTGGACCATCTCAAGACTGTCTTGCACACATTGAGACAAGAGCAGCTATTTGCTAAGATGAGCAAATGTATCTTTGCTGCACCACAAGTGGAATACCTCGGACACATAATATCTGGCTCCGGAGTACAAACAGACCCTCATAAGATTGCAGCAGTGACAAATTGGCCTATACCACAAAACACAACACAATTGAGGAGTTTTCTAGGATTGACAGGGTACTACAGACGGTTTGTGCAACATTATGGCTTAATTTGCAGACCTCTCCATGATATGCTCAGGAAAGATGCTTTCCAATGGACTGATCTGCAAACACAAGCTTTCAACCAACTCAAACACAGCCTCACCTCTGCTCCGGTACTAGCCCTACCCGACTTCTCCCTCCCTTTCCAACTGGAAACTGATGCTAGTGGGACTGGTTTAGGGGCTGTTCTTATGCAACAAGGCAGGACCCTAGCATTTTTCAGCAAAACACTTGGGCCCAAATCTGCAGCCATGTCAACCTATGAAAAAGAAGCACTAGCAATTTTAGAAGCACTAAAGAAATGGAGACATTATCTTATTGGCAATGAGTTGCTTATCAGAACTGACCAAACGAGCTTGAAGTTCATGACTGATCAAAAGGTCTCCGAGGGGATACAACAAAAATTGCTCTTGAAATTGTTGGAATTCAATTACAAAATAGAGTATAAAAAGGGGGCTGACAACAAGGTGGCAGATGCTTTGAGCAGAAAGGAAAACATACTCATGGCTACTAGCATAATCACTCCCACTTGGATTGAGTCTATAGAGCACAGTTATCAGCAAGACACACACTGCCAGGAAATATTACAGAAACTCCTCATTTCCGCTGACTCTGAAAAAGATTACACTGTCACTGCTGGAACCATAAGGTACAAAGGCAAGATAATACACATTGGCAACGACCCAGATCTGAGACACCAGCTCATCGAATCCGTGCATGCCTCTGCTATCGGTGGTCATTCAGGCATGGTGGCCAATTACCAAAGAATCAAAAGATTGTTCCATTGGCCGAGACTCAAGAAAGATGTAGAGAAATTCATATCAGAATGTCCCGCATGCCAAAGAGCCAAAGCTGAACATTGTCACTACTCAGGACTTCTTGATCCCCTTCCCCTACCAGATATGGCATGTACCCATCTAACAATGGATTTCATAGAGGGTCTGCCCGAATCCAATGGGAAAGAAGTGATCCTTGTTGTAGTTGATCGCTTTACCAAGTATGCTCACTTTATTCCACTACCCCACCCATATACAGTGCATACCATGGCTCAAGCCTTCTTGGAAAATGTATTCAAACTCCATGGCCCACCCAAGAGCATTGTAACAGACCGCGATAGAATCTTCACAAGCAACATGTGGCAAGGGATCTTCAAAGCCATGAAAGTCAAGCTCAAGCTCAGCACTGCATACCATCCCCAAAGTGACGGGCAATCTGAGCGAGTAAACCAATGTTTAGAATCCTACTTGAGGTGCATGACCTTTGAAGAACCCAGAAAATGGTGCTCATGGTTGCCACTAGCTGAGTGGTGGTATAACACCACTTACCACACAGCCACTAAATTTACCCCCTTCCAAGCTCTCTACTGCTACCCCCCACCAATGATAAATGAAATAGCTGTGCCTGGACCTACAGATGCTGATGCCCAAGATTTTCTAAGAGAAAAACAACACATGGTTTCCATTCTCAAGGAACACCTGGCACAAGCTCAAGCTCGGATGAAGAAATATGCTGACAAGAAACACCTTGAGAGGGCTTTTGCAGTGGGAGATATGGTTTATCTAAGGATGCAGCCTACCGAATGGCTGCCTTCGGCATTCGACAAGCCATGAAGCTGACAACTAAGTTCTATGGCCCCTATCGTATCTTACAGAAAATTGGCCATGTAGCATACAAGCTCCAACTTCCCTAGCACATTAGCATTCATCCGGTCTTCCACGTCAGTCAGTTGAAAAAACACCTGGGCGCACATGCTGTCCCGAGCAAAGATCTTCCATTAGTGGAAAGTACAGGCAAGATTAAAACAGAACCACTAGCGGTGTTGGAAACTCGCTCATTACCACGCAATGGCGTCCTGGTCACCCAATGGTTGATCGATTGGGAAAATTTCAAACCTGAAGAAGCGACGTGGGAGGATGCCAACTTCATCAAACAAACCTTCCCCGACTTCTTTGCCAGCACGCTCAAAAGTTGGTTCCCAGAGAAGTATAGTTGAGGACAAGTATGTTCTCAGAGGGGAGCATTGTCAGCTACCTGAAGAATAGCTGCAGCACTGTTCGTGCGATTCAGTTATCGGCTTCAGTATCGGCGTACTGATTCGACCCAGTCAAGGCAATCCAACGGTGAACGACGACGAGCTCGCGATGGAGGGCCATGATGGACTGATGCCCTGTTTTACAGTTTACTGTTGTTTTCTTCAGAAAAGTGCTACTCACTTTCTTCTTTCCAGCTAGCGAGTGACCGGCCATATAAGCGCCTGCGTGCGTGAGGTCGGGCATCAATCATTTTATTCCCAACTATTGTAACCCTAGTTTTCTAGAGAAAGTAGAAATCCTCCATTAATAGAAGGGGTCTTCGCTATCGGGAGTTCATCTTTGTTCAAGATTTGAGTACACAGTAGCTTAGTTCTGTCAATCCATGTCGGGATTTGACACGGGCCCGCCACCACCACGGCCTATGCAAGCGGTAGCGGCGGAGGGAAGGCCGCGTCGTGGTTGGATGCTGGTGGTGCTTGAGATCACCCCCTGCCGGCGCCCTGGGGAGGCGTCGCGAGGGGGTCGGGAGTCCATTCCCGTGGTTAGCTGTGTTGCCGACCGTAGCTGTCTGCATTCTCTCGTCATTATGCTGTCCATCTGCTGCTTGTGATTGTTTCAAAACAAAATTTCCAGCCTAGTTTGAATTGAAATAATGTTTGTTGTAGTTGACCCATGGATCGACTCACTCGATCGGCCGGAGGAGAGGAATGGTCGATAGCGAAGACGACAGGCCGGCACGGCTGAAGCACTATCGATCGATCCTTTCCGGCCTTGCGCCGCACACACGCTGGTCAAAGTCAAACAAATGGCCACCTTTCTGTTTCCTGCGACGTCGCGTAAAAACTACAGTACTCGGATCATTATTCAAGTAGTACTTGTCCCGGCGAAACCGGAAAAGATGTTATAGCATAACCTGCATGGGCCCCAAACCAATGAACAACGATCAATAATTTGACCTGCGTAGACTGACTGGGTGGCGGTGCCCAGGAGTAGTGGTTCAACGACCATCTGCAGCAAGATTAGTATTTTGTCCTTTTGTTTGTTTTTAACTTTTGCGGCGGAGCAGCAAGGTTGATTAGTTGACGGGGAGAACACGCACGGACCGAGGGGTAGGATGCAAGCAAAAAACTCTGCTCGGGTCTGTTCGTTTAAAGCTTGCAAGACCTCATTAACATACTACAATATGTTATAGCCTACGAGATGATGTGGGTGATTTTTACAAAGGAAGATGATAGACTACAATTGTGCTCGTTTGTTGCCTTGTATAGGCTAGGTTGGGTCAATTAGATTGAGTAGATGGGTTGAGGTGCCACAGAAAAAGGCCATCACATAAAATAATAATATGTGTTGTGATGTACTAACAAGTTTAAAGAGCTGCTTGTGAAATTCGTTTAGTTTGACGAGCTGAAATCAGTGAATGCCTCTGTTCATTAAGAAACAAGCTACGAGCTTGATCAGTCGAACTATCAAGAATTCATTAAACTTGCGAGCTACGAGCTTTGGTCCATCCCTAATATCACATACCATTGCGGAGAAAGCCTCGTCAAGGTAGCACATTGGTGTAATCGTCATCACTTCATTCCAAGCAGTAGCATCGGCCTTCCTTTACCCTTAGCAAACGACTCTAACTTCGCCATTATTCATGACCTTGCTAGATTCTGACACCCAAGGATTTGTGACGCATCATGACTGCATGATCCTGCATAATAATGATTACAGAGGAGGAGGGCCGCAAGACTTCCGTTATGAGAATGAGGGGAACAAATTTTATATACCACCCGTTGTGTCAGAGAGGGATGAACAATGAGAATTTATTGAACTGCATCGACGGATTGAAAACCGAGCGGCGTGATGATCTTGTTGAGTATTTGTGGGCGGTCGTTGTTTAATAACTTCTCTATAAAATGTTTTACTTCGAATGACTTGGATAATTTTTTATGTTTACTTTGAATAGTTTGAACCATCTGTTATGTTCAAATTTGCATTTGAATATCAAATATACATTCTTCGATTGTAGATCTAAAATTATGTTTCCCCGCAAAAAAAAAGATCTGAACTTATGTTCAATTACGTTTTTTTTATAAAAGGAGAAAGACCCCGGCCACTGCATCTGGGCGATGCATGCAGCCACTTTATTAATTATTTACAAAAGACCTTACAAAGAAATACAACAGTAAGTCTGAAGCCACCGTCTAGACAATATCTGTCGCTACTCATATCCAGTTGATGAAGGGATGCTGATAGTCCAGGCCTAATACCACAGACCTCGCAGCCAAGCCTAACATCTAAGACCCGAGGCCCCAACCTAGCCACTTGCCGGGTCTGGGGCACACACCGGTCCGGCGCGCTCTCAGAGGCTGCCGCCGCCAACTGCCACCGTTCCATCTTCAGAACTGTACTGACGCATCAACCTTGATCGGTCTAGCTGTCGTCGATGCCACCACGGCGCCCAACGGCACCACCTCCCTGCGCGCGAACAGCTGAGCACGTCGCGATCGCCATCGATACACCTCAGCACCATGCCGCCAAGTACCACCAGCCGACACAGCTTGAAGTCTTTGGAAGATCAGTCGTGCGTAGCACCTGCCGACCAGGCATGACAAAGCGTAGCACCTGTCGGTCAGGCATGACTTGACATCTCCGCCGAAGCTCCGTGCAAAATGAAGCCAATCCACCTCCTGCCTCTGACTTCCAGCGCTGCTCCATGAACGATGCTCCCAAAAGAGAAACGACACCGCAGTGCCACCATCGCCCGATCTGGAACACCAGATCCTAGGGTTTCCCCCGGACAACACGAGTGCAATAGTTACACGACGATGCCTTCATCAAGGTGACGGCGTAGAACGCCGCCATCGCCTGCCGTCGGCTCGGTTTTCACCGGCAACCATGTCTCCCCAACTTGCAGCCAGGACTAGATGATGGATCTCGAGATCCGACCACCCAGCTTCTAGCTGGCCACCTCCGACGAAGAAGATGACCACCACCGCTGGCTACACTGGCCAGAACAGATCTGCCAGAGGTGCCGCCGAGCAGTCCACCAGGCCCTCCACGCCGTCACCGATTGAAAGCCCGATGACGTGCCGCCGCAGACCACATCGCACCGCCTCTCGATCCAAGCCAGCCGCCGCAGGCAGCCGCCTGTGGCCCGAGGCAGGGCCGACCGCCGCCGCCGTCGTCGAAGCCATCGCCACCGCTTCTAGATCGGCCGCACCTCCACACACGTTGGGGCCCCGACACCCCTGAGACGCGGGAGAGAGGAAGGACCCCCGCCACCGCCGTCGGCCTTCGGTTGCAGGCCGGCGGCGTCCTTCGGCGGCGGCGGGAGGAAGGGAGGAAGATGATTTAGCCCCCGGCGGCGGCTAGGATTGGGGTGCCACCTGAGTCGCCCGAGCGGGGGGCGACGCGGGGGTTGGGACTTATGTTCAATTACGTGTGCCAGAAATATTGTTATTTGAACTATTATGTTGATAGAATAGACCTGCATATAACATTTGTATACAAGTTTAAAGAGAAATAAAGAACAAATTATTTGGTATACTTATCGGAATCTGCTAAAGCGCTTCATCAGCAAACAGTCCCTAAATTATCAAGACACCTTAAGTAACCATTTATTGAAAAAGTTCTTATGGGATCAGTTGGAGATGCTCTTGCTGTCACCGTCGACTGATTTATCCGTAGTAGCACTTGATTACGGATATGCTTGCCACTTGATGTGTTCTAGAAGTATCATTGTTTCCGATTTTGCCGTGCAGACGTGTAGTGGGCTGGTCAAACCGTCCACTTTGTCTCTTGGCAGGAGCAGTTCCGCAAGCATGGCTATTCTTTTTAAAACAAATGAATAGTACTTTCTTCGTTTTTATTTACTCCGCGTATTAGCTTTGATCAAAGTCAAGCTTTGTAAATTTTAAAGTTTATAGACAAAAATATTAACATATACAATAATAAATTAAAACCTTAAGACGTTTTTCCTCCTCCTCTCGTCCCCGCGTTGCCTCTGGGCGGCTCGGGCTGAGCCCAACACCGCCGGCGCCTCTTTCCACCCCGCCCCCTCCAGCTCCGCTCGCCGCCGCCGAATGACGTGGCCGGGCTAAGCCGCGCAGCGAACGGCGGCGGTGGGGGCTCTCCTAGCCCACAGCGGCGCGGGCGGCTCTCTGGATCTCGGGCGGCGGCCCGGCTTTCGCGGCGTTTGGCGGCTTCTGCGGCCGCGTGGGCGGCGCAGCGGCGGGGCCTGGTGGTGCTCCTGCCTCTCCCTTGGCGGCGCTCGGCTATAGGGACGTGGTGCTCCGGATCTGGGCGCTCCCCGGTGGGTCTCCGGCTCTGCTCGGCTGGGCGGCGCGGGAGCCTCGGTGGTGCTTCGATGGCCGGTGGGGAGGCTGGCGGACGCTGGATCTGGCCGGGCGTGGCTGGATCCGGGCGGTCTCCGGGGGACCAGCGGGAGGGCTGGCTGCTGCTGGATCTAGCCGGGCGTGGACGGATTCGGCCGGCCAGCGCTGGTTTCCTGCTACGGTGTGGTGACTGCATGGTACGGTGACTGCGGCACAGCGGGGCAACCTCCTGCCCCCGGGCCTGGCGTTGCGATGTTGGACTCCGGGGCGGCGGGGACGGTGGTTGATATGTCAGCGGCCGTGGAGTTCGTGCGGGCGATGCAGCGGCCGCGGTGTGCTTGGTGGAGGGAGGCTCGTCTCTCCTGTCTGGGCAGCTCGGTTGGCTCGGCATCGAGGCGTGGTGGTGGCCCCTGCGTGGCGATGGCGAGGTTGATGTGCAGGTGTGCGCGGGTCAGTGGAGGTGCTAGTGCGTCGGTCATCCACGTGGGAGTGGTGGTGTTGCTGATTCGGGCGAAAGCTTGGCCGGTACTAGCTGGCCGGCGGCCACCGCGCTCGTGGGCGTCGCTTTCTTCCTTGGAGGCGTCGTCGTGGTGATTTGTGCATCCTCATCTCTCAAGTCAAGATCTCCAGGCGAAAGTCGGGGTCCTGGTTGGATCAGGCGGCGGCGGCGTCTCCAACGTCGTTTTCCCTCTTGAGGGCACCGTCTTGGAGGTCTTGGTCCCTTTTGTGCTTCCTGCAGGCTGGACGTGCACGACATCGCGGTTGGCAGGTGCCCGGCCAGCAGTGAGGTTGGTGTGGCATTGCGACGCGTGCGGCAACGACGATGATGGCGAGCAGAGTCGAGTCGTGGCTTGTCCTTTTGATATCGAAGGTCCGGTGCGTCTATGGGTGTGCCCATGCTGGTTTCTGGCGGTGACAGAGAAGTCAGAGCTGCGGGAGGCGGGGCCGCTGCGGAGACGATGACTCCATAAGGGCGGTTTTCATTGTGCGGTGCTCTCCGGATGTTGCGTTAGGTTAGGTCGGTGCGAGGCTTGCAACTTTCTCCTGTGATGCTTGTCAGCAAAATCGAAGCTGCCATGTCCTCGACGTTGCGGTTGACTGTTTGGCATTGTTGTGGCCAGGTCGTCCATGTGTGCCCCTTTGGGGTTTGATCTAGGTTTTCGCCCGGTTTTTCCTCTAATTAACTGGGCAACTCTCTTCTCCTTAATCAATGAAAATGGCAAATTTTTGCCTCGTTTTAAAAAAATTAAAACCTTCATTATTGAAAGTACTTCCACACCATATAATTTGTTATGATAAATATTTATATTTGTTTTCTGTAAACTTGATCAAACATTAGGAAGTTTGAATTCAATCCATTCTAATATGCAGAGTAAATAAAAACGGAAAGAGTACCACTAGTATAACCTTTGACCAGCCAAAATGACCACAACAAAAATTGTATGCGTCCATCACTCACTTATCGATTGAGGCAACATTTTGGAGGCCAGACTCGGCTAGTAAAATTAAGTTTTGGATGATTTTATTTTTAACGTGTACTCTGCCATTCTTTGCCAACTTTCCGTGAGCTCATCCCCTGCAGGCCCCGAAATCAAAGAACTACAAAGGCTGCACGCCCATAGCTTTACCTGCGTTGAAAGCTGACTGGTGCGTAGGCGTAGTTCACCGAGAACAGTCAGCAACAAGATTAGTGTTTTATCCTAAATAGAAAACAAAATTTGTGTTTTAGAAAAAAAACACAAGGTTAGTTGACGAGAACATGGACCATGGTTAAGATGCCGGACTGTCGATCGGCTATGCCAAAGAGTGTGCGCGGCGTGGACTCCGCAGACGGCGTCGTTAGAAACAATTCTAGCTCTGGTTACATCAATTTCTTCAACAAGTATTTTTGGGCATTTCAGAACGAAACTTTCGGCTAGATTGAAATGTTCGTGGTTGTTGATCCATGGATGGACTCTCTCGACCAGCTGGTTGACGGCTACGACCGGCGGACCACCGCAGCTGAACCCTGAAACCGCCTGGCTGGCCCTCGACCCGTTGCAAAACCGCTCCCGTCGCCGGGCGGTCGGCGGCGGCGCGGTACGGAGTTGGACTGCACGCAGCCCGGCCCGAATCCATCTCGGCTTCTTTCTCCTGATGTCACGCGGTGTACGTACCCGATGATGTTCGCTAAACTGTCACCGTAGACGACCGCTTTAATCTTTTCTATGGAGTAGATAGATAGCTTTATCCGTCAGCTTACGGGCATGCTTTGCTTGCCGCTTCACGCCTCACGAAGCACTATCGATCGATCCTTTCCCGGCCTTGCGCCGCGCACATCTTGTCTATGTGCTGGTCAAACAAATGGCCACCTTTCCGTTCCTTGCGACGTCGCGTAAAAACTAGTCCTAGTACCATCACCACTGTTTTTTTTTTGTAGCATCACCACTATTGAAGCATACCTGTCCGCCGAAACCGGAAAAGATGGTTATAGCATAACCTGCATGGGGCCCAAACCAAAGAACAACGAGCCATAGTTTGACCTGCGTACGTACGTACTCCCTCCGTTTCAAAATAGATGACCCAACTTTGTATTTGGGTCATCTATTTTGGAACTGAGGGAATTGAAGAGACTGAGTGGCTGGTGGTGCCCTGGAGTAGTGGTTCAGCGAGGATGGTCAGCAACAAGATTAGTATTTTGTCCTTTTGCTAGTTCTTAACTCGAAATGGCTTCACACACGATGCGATTGCACGATCTGCGAACGATAGACAGTGTGCATGCATCAGCTAACAGGAAACCCAACTGCCTCCTGCATGTACGTGCGCTTCTTAATTTTTGCGGCGGAGCAGCAATGTTGATTAGTTGACGAGAAGAACACGGACCTGGGGTAGGATGCAACCAAAAAGCTCTGCTCAGGTCTGTTCGTTTAAAGCTTGCGAGCGCTCATTAACCGACTACAACATGTTATGGCCTACGAGATGATGTTGGTGATTTTCACGAAGGAAGATGATGACTACAAAATGAATTGTGCTCGTTTGTTGCCTTGTATAGTCTAGGTTGGGTCTATTAAAAAAGGCTATCACATAAAATACGAATATGTGTTGTGATGTACTAACAACTTTAACGAGCTGCTTGTGAAATTCGTTAAGTTTGATAAGCTGAAATCAGTAAATGGCTCTGTTCATTAAGAAGCAAGCTACGAGCTTGACGAGTTGAACTATCTAGCATTCATTAAACTTGCGAGCTACGAGCTTTGGTCCACCCCTAATATCACATACCATTGCGGAGAAAGCCTCATCAAGGTAGCACATTGGTGTCATCGTCATCGCATATCCCAAGTAGTAGGATCGGCCTTCCTTTACACTTAGCAAACACTAGTAGAAAAAGGGTCAAATGTCAAGCACATTAGTGCCGGTTTGCTTTTGAGCCGGCACTAATGTGTGCATTAGTGCCGATTCCAACGGCTAGCCAACCGCTTTCATTAGTACCGGTTCGTGGCCGACCTTTAGCATCGGTTCGTGCCACGGACCGGTACTAAAGTGAGTGGTGGCAGGATGTTGTCAGTCCGGAGCCCCTCCAGCACCTTTAGTACCGGTTCACGGCACGAACCGGTGCTAAAGGTCGTCCTACATAAACCCTTCGTCCACCCGAGCTCGCTCTATTCTTCCCCTTTCCCCTCTCCTCTCTGTTCTTCCCCTCTTCTTCTCGAGCTCATCACACATTTCGCCCAAAATTTGTCAAGATTTGAAGGCCCCCATCCATTCAAATGATCACAAAGGTTAGCAACTTTGTCCTTTCATCTCTCATTGCTAGATTAGCTCTTGCAATGCTTTGTATAGTGATTAATTTATGAGTTTAGTAATTTGGTAGAAAATATATGTGCTAGTATTTGATTTATATGCAATTTGTGGTCAAAACTAACACTTAGTTTGCACATGTAGGTGTGGTTTACTTAGTGCCTTCTAAATCTCCGTCGTAACCACAGTCGATCGCCCGCACCGTTCCGTCGCCGGCATCACCTTGTGGTGAGCCTCTTGTTCATGAATGTTTTACATTACCAAATTGATGTTTGTGTGATTTGGATATATAGTTACTCGTATAATTATCTTACCCGTACGTTGTTTGTTATACATAGTGCCATGGTTTTGATATCCGTCCCCGTCGGCCCTCGTCCTTGTTATGATTCGGATGTGGTATATTCTCTTTTAAAACTAGTTGTTGCATTTCGTGTTTATGACAAATTATGCCCATCAAGTTGACATAGATACTTTTGTCTAGGAGGTTTGTGAACCGGAAATTCCAACCGACCCTATTGTCGATAGGTTAAATTTAGTTGAAAGAGAAAACGAGTATTTGAAAGAAAAATTGAAAAGAATTGAGGGGGAGAAGATGGAATTGGAGTTGCATGTTGCCGATGTCGTCGATGATCACAAGATCAAGATGGAGAAAATGCGCTTGAAGATTAGAAAGATTAGAAAATATGCCATTGATAGTGAGGCTTGGCATCATTATGCTGTTGGATCAATTGTTACCTTAGTTGCGATGTTGATCGCATTTGTTGTTGCATTTAAATTCTTTAGTTAGAGAGTTATTTGTTTGTTGCATTTAAGTCTTGTATGAACTTTATGTATGAACTTGTATTAATTTGGTCTATTCGGTGTTGTGTAATGAAGATGAGCCGACAATGGATGTACGATGACCGATGCTCTCCCGAGTTCATCAATGGCGTGCAAACTTTTCTGCTTGCCGCTGAGGCAAACAAGCGGGCGGATGGTTTTATGCCTTGTCCATGTTTAGTCTGTAAGAATGATCACAATTACTCTACGTCAAGAACCATTCACGTCCACCTGTTTAAGTTTGGTTTCATGCCCCACTATAATGTTTGGACCAAGCACGGAAAAAGAGGGGTTATGATGGAAGACAATGAAGAACAAGAGGATGACGACAGCTATCCTGGCCATGGGTTCCCTGAATATGATGATACAACAATGGGGGAAGAAGCTGAGCTGGCAATGCGGGAAGAAGCTGAAGAAGAGGCATCAGATGAGCCCGCTGATGATCTAGGTCGGGCCATTGCCGATGCAAAGAGAAACTGCGCAAGTGATTTGGAGAAGAAGAAGTTGCAGCGCATGTTAGAGGATCACAAGAAATTGTTGTACCCGAATTGCGAAGCTGACAAGAAAAAGTTGGGCACCACACTGGAATTGCTGCAATGGAAGGCAGAGAATGGTGTATCTGACAAGGGATTTGGAAAGTTGCTGGTAATGATAAAGAATATGCTTCCAAAGGACAACGAATTGCCCGAGAGTACGTACGAAGCAAAGAAGGTTCTCTGCCCTCTAGGGTTAGAGGTGCAGAAGATACATGCATGCCCTAATGACTGCATCCTCTACCGCGGTGAGTACGAGGATTTGAACGCTTGCCCGGTATGCGGTGCATTGCGCTATAAGATCAGGCGCGATGACCCTGGTGATGTCGAGGGCGAGCGCCCCGGGAAGAAGATTCCTGCCAAGGTGATGTGGTATGCTCCTATAATACCACGGTTGAAACATTTGTTCCGAAACAAAGAGCATGCCAAGGCGATGCGATGGCACAGAGAAGACCATAAGAAAGACGGAAAGTTGAGAGTACCCGCTGACGGGTCGTAGTGGAGAAAATTTGAGAGAAAGTACGGGAAGCAGTTTGCAGATGACGCAAGGAACGTATGGTTTGGTCTAAGCGCAGATGGCATTAATCCTTTTGGGGAGCAGAGCAGCAACCATAGCACCTGGCCTGTGACTCTATGTTTGTATAACCTTCCTCCTTGGTTGTGCATGAAGCGGAAGTTCATTATGATGCCAGTGCTCATCCAAGGCCCTAAGCAACCCGGCAACGACATTGATGTGTACCTAAGGCCATTAGTTGAAGAACTCTTACAGCTGTGGAATGGAACAGGTGTACGTGCGTGGGATGAGCACATGGGGGAAGAATTTGACCTAAAGGCCTTGTTGTTCGTGATCATCAATGATTGGCCTGCTCTCAGTAACCTTTCAGGACAGACAAACAAGGGATACCGCGCATGCACGCACTGTTTGGATGATACCGACAGTATATATTTGGACAATTGTAGGAAGAATGTGTACCTGGGACATCGTCGATTTCTTCCGAGCAGGCATCCCGTAAGAAAGAAAGGCAAGCATTTCAAAGGTGAGGCGGATCACCGGACGAAGCCTCGCCACCGTACTGGTGCTGATGTACATGATATGGTCAAGGATTTGAAGGTAGTCTTTGGAAAGGGTCCTGGCGGACAACCTGTTCCGAATGACGCTGACGGACGTGCACCCATGTGGAAGAAGAAATCTATATTTTGGGACCTGCCCTATTGGAAAGATCTAGAGGTCCGCTCTGCAATCGACGTGATGCACGTGACGAAGAATCTTTGCGTGACCCTGCTTGGCTTCTTGGGCGTGTATGGGAAGACAAAAGATACACCTGAGGCACGGGTGGACCAGCAACGTATGCATGGAAAAGACGGCATACATCAGGGTCATGCCAGCTACGCTCTTACCAAAGAAGAGAAGGAAATCTTCTTTGAATGCCTGCTCAGTATTAAGGTACCGTCTGGCTTCTCGTCGAATATAAAGGGAATAATAAACATGGCAGAGAAAAAGTTCCAGAACCTAAAGTCTCATGACTGCCACATGATTATGACGCAACTGCTTCCGGTTGCATTGAGGGGGCTTCTACCGGATAACGTTCGATTAGCCATTGTGAAGCTATGTGCATTCCTCAATGCAATCTCTCAGAAGGTAATCGATCCAGAAATCATACCAAGGTTAGAGAATGATTTGGTGCAATGTCTTGTCAGTTTTGAGTTGGTGTTCCCACCATCCTTCTTCAACATCATGACGCACGTCCTAGTTCACCTATGCGAAGAGATTAATGTTTTGGGTCCTGTATTTCTACACAATATGTTCCCCTTTGAGAGGTTCATGGGAGTCTTAAAGAAATATGTTCATAACTGTGCTAGGCCAGAAGGAAGCATCTCCAAGGGCCATGAAAATGAGGAGGTCATTGAGTTTTGTATTGACTTTATTCCTGGCCTTAAACCGATTGGTGTTCCTGAATCGCGGCATAAGGGCAGACTGGATGGAAAAGGCATGCTAGGAGGGAATAAAAAAATATGTATGGACGGACATTCTCTCACTGTAGCACACTACACAGTTATACAGAATTCCGCCTTGGTGGCTCCGTATATGGACGAACACAAGAATTTTCTACGCTTCAAACACCCGGAGCGGTCTGATGACTGGATTACACGTGAACAAACCAGGAGTTTCGCCGGCTGGTTGCAGACACGTACCATGCATGATGCCTCTATTGAAGATGACATGTACTCGTTGTCTCAGTTACCATCTTCGAATATAATGACTTTCAAAGGGTACGAGATAAATGGTAATACATTTTACACGATCGCCCAAGATAAGAAGAGCACCAACCAAAGCAGTGGTGTCCGCTTTGATGCAACAACCAAGACGGGAAAGGAAACATATTATGGTTACATAGAGGAGATATGGGAACTTGACTATGGACGTGGTTTGAAGGTCCCTTTGTTTCGGTGCAAATGGGTCAATATGACACGATATGGGGTAACGGATAGGGATGGCAATGGGTACCCATTATCCGCGTACCCTGTGGGTAAAAAACCTATTAGGGTAAGGGTATGGGACAAAAAATTACCCATGGGTACTTAAATGGGAAAATATCATACCCATCGGGTAGAGAGGGTACGGGTATGGGATCGTATAACCCATGCCCGCGTACCCATGTACCCATCTAAAATGTTGACAGGTGGGTTTCCGTTAATATTCCAATGTATTCATTTTCCCTCCTAATCATGCTAGGTAAAAACTCTAATGTGTATTCAAATTATCTCTATAATTTATCATGATTTCGTGAACTAAAAGTGTATGCATATGTGTTGTATTTATGATTATGTGTTGTTGTTTAACATTTTTATGTGTCACTTTATAGGCAAGTATTTTTCTTTATGAGAATATGTTGTTGTTACAATATGTTGTTGTACATTGTTGTTTAAAATGTGTTGTTATTAATAATTTATGATTATATGTTGCTTTTTACAACTATTTTCTACTCAATTGATGTGTTGTAAACGCGGTTATTTGTACCCGCGGGTACCCATATACCCTGGCGGGTGACGGGTATGGGAAAAAATTGTACCCTTGACGGGTATGGGCATGGGTGATGGGTAAACTCAGGGCGGACGGGTAAGGGTATGGGGTAGCTCCACCCGTACCCATACCCTGCGGGTGCCATCCCTAGTAACGGAAGACCCGCAGTATGGAATGACAACAGTGGATCTCAACAATCTTGCGTATGCAGACGAACCATTCGTCCTAACTAATGATGTGACACAGGTTTTCTATGTGAAGGATATGTCTACCAAGCCGAGAAAAAGAAAAGATAAGGAAGCGAATGCATCATACGATGAGTCAAAGCGCCACATAGTTCTTTCTGGGAAGAGAAACATCGTGGGAGTGGATGACAAGACAGACATGTCAGAAGATTATAAAAAGTTTGATGAAATTGCTCCATTCACAGTGAATATTGACCCGACCATCCAGTTAAATGATGAAAATTTTCCATGGCTACGGCGCAAAGGGACATACGCGAAGAAAAAGTTTCACACCCAAAGATCTGGGATGTGATCGGCTTCACTATCATCACTTTCTTCTGTGTTTCACACCCAGGAGGGAATCTCTGTAATAGTTAGGGTAGTTATATGTTTTGGCATTTGAAACGCGAAGAAATTTTATGTGCAAACAAATTCTTTCATGCATTTATTGATTTTTTCAACTAAATGACCCTGAAATTGAAAAGCATTTCAAATGAACTCAGAAAAGGTTGAAAGTTGGCATGGTATCATAATTTCACCAACATAGCATGTGCAAAAAAGTAGAGAGGGTTACCGCAAAAACTAGATGCACTTCGTGTATAAAATGGACAATCTCTTTCAAAGTATCACGGTTTCGGACGAAAACTCATCCGTTACAAAGGCATTTCATTTTTTAAATAACCTAAGCATTACCAAATTGAATATAATGATAAAACACACTAATATTAAACATCAAAAAAGAATCACTGAAAATCTATTTTCAAAGTTAAGTTATTCACAAACTAGTGATTCACACAAATTTCAAATAATTCAAAATGTAAACTATTCAAATTTGTAAACTACCGGCACTAATAGAAAGTTTGTAATTTTTTGTACCTAAAGCAAAAATATTCACAAAGAAACTCTAAATAAAGCAAAAAACAACTCAAAAATAAATAAAGAAAAAATAAATAAAGCAAAAAAATAAGAAAATAAAAAAGCCCGCTTACTGCGCCACAGCGGCCTGCATACGACTAGAAACCCGACCTGTTGTTGGGCCAGGATGCAGGCCCGCAAAGGCCCAATAGGCCCACAGGGCAGCATAGAACAGGTAGGCCCACAAGGCCTGCAATAGAGAGGAACTCGAGACAGCTGCCGCAGCGGGGCTTATAAGCAGGTGCGGGCGCCCTTCGGCTAGCGAGGTGGGACTAAACTTGCCCGCACCGCACCTGCGCCACCGCACCCCTTTAGTACCGGGTCGTGGCTCCAACCGGTACTAAGGGGGGTCTTTAGTACCGGTTGGTGCCACCACCTGGTACTAAAAGTGTGCGCTTCCCGCCGCTTCGCCTGGCCAAAACAGACCTTTAGTACCGGTTGGTGGCTCCAACCGGTACTAAAGGTGGGTTCTATATAAGAAAACACTTCAAAAAAATTCGGCAGTTCGTTCTCCCTCTGCTTCTTCTCCTCTGCCCCGTCGCTGCCGCCCCCGTCGCCGCCCCTCGTCGCCGCCTCCGTCGCCGCCCCCGTCGCCGCCCCTCGTCGCCGCCCCCGTCGCCGCCCCTCGTCGCCGCCCCCGTCGCCGCCCCTTGCCGCCGCCCCAGTCGCCGTCCCCGTTGCCGTCCGTCGCCCTCCCCTCTGCCTCGCCGTCCCGTCGCCTCGCCGTCGCCCGCGCTGTGAGCCCCTCTCCCCGGCCCCTCTCCTCCCTCCAATCGAAGCCACCGCGCCGCCGGAGTCGTAGGGTGCACACGCACACGCGCGCGCGCACACACACACGCACACACACACAGAGGCACACAGAAACACACACACGATTTTGTTTTTTCTGTGTTTTATACAAATGTTTTAGATGAATTAATTAATTAATTAGATTAATGTCAAATAGTATATAGAAATGTTAGAAATGTTAGAAATTTTAGAAATGTTTGTTTTATCTAGATGAATTCGATTAATTTCAAATTGTTATAGAAATGTTAGAAATGTTATAGAAATGGTAGTTTTTAGTTTCTTATAATTTTAGTTATAGAAATGTTAGCAATTTTTCTGTTTTTTGGTTATAGAAATATTAGAAATGTTAGTTATATATATATATATAAATGTTAGAAATTTTAGAATTAGTTTTAGCTAGATGAATTAGATTAATGTCAAATTGTTAGACGATGATCGATGTTTTTTTTAGTTTGTTATAATTTCAGTTATCACAATCCAATCATTTAAAAAATGTTACTTTTTGCGGGCATATAGTATTTGTTTTCGACGATGCCCGGCCCGCATCCTCGCCGTCGACCCGTTCGCGACGACGTCCGGCTGACCCATGTTCGGGATTGGGCTCCGCCGGGCTGGCACTGGGAGGTGCTACCTGGAGGGGCGCGCCGCTTGGTGAGGAACCCGGCCTCGGGTCCCGTCGTCAACCCTGATCTCCTTTGGTGGCGTTCGCGTGGGCCACATTCGGTGCAGAGGGAGCCGGCCCCGCCGGAGGTGGTGCGTCGTCGTGTCAGGGAGGAGGATGAGCACGTCCATCGCTACATGGCTGCTATGGACATCAGGTTCTCCAATACCTGGCAGGTTCTTTGGGCAGATGACCGGAGATATGATCCTATGATGGTTCCTTGTCTTTGGGTGTCCACCGCCCGCGCCCCAGGAACCGCGAGTGGCCTAGATTCTTCTATAGTATTCGATCTTTATTAGCTACCTAGCCAATGATGTATTCGAGATTATATATTATTCAAGACGATGTATTCGAGATTATATGTTATTCGAGACGATGCATATTATGTACTATATGATTCAGTTTTCCTTATTGATTGCATCCATGCATTTTAATTTGAATAGTAAATTGTTTTATATTTCTTCGGTATTAGGTAAATAAAAGCTATGGCGGACAATACCGGCAGAGAGGGAGAAGAGGCCCTGTTCGAGATCATACGCAACCCTAGCAGGCCAGATGATCTGAATGAAACAAATGACGGCTCCCAATATCTGAACAATACCGGGGAGGGTGATGATAAGATATTCGATCTCGACGACCGCGCTGATGAAGTCATGAACTATGATTATGATTATGATGACGCAGACAATGATTATGATGACGAATACAATGTTGATCTTGAAATAACAAAGACTACCGGCGAGGTATATTTATATAAGCAGGCATCTATTGATCATCACATGTTTTTTTATTTGAAGATATATTAACGAATCGCTCTTTCTTCTTTCAGCCCTCCGGATCGAGCAAATATGCTTCTACAGACAGCAGGACAAAGCGCGGCCCGGGCAAAAAGTTGAAGGAGGGTGTAAAGTACAACATCGATTCCATCAAAGCTAGTGGCGAACCCCTCACGCCTAAGAACATTGCGAACAAGTTTGTTCGTCAGTGCGGAGTTCTTGTGAAGGACCAACTCCCGATCTCCATTCAAGAATGGAAAGAGCCAAAAACTAAACGTCCAGATGTTACTTGGGTCGACGACACAGCAAAACAAAAGCTTTGGGAATCTCTGATGGAACATTTCACCCTACCAGATTATTTCACTGATGCAGATGTGCAGAAAGTCAAGGACGCTGCTCTTAAGAAGATGGCAATTGCATTCAACACCCACAAGAAAACTGTATGGGCCAACTACCTCGCTGCAGAAAGGAAGACTCCAGAATTCAAGGGAACACTGGAGAAGCAAAGAGAACACTGGCCCGCTTTCATGAAATTCAAGGAATCAGAATTATCTAAGGAACGGTCGAGAAAAAACAAGGCCAATGCCGCAAAAAAGACGCAGTTCCATAGGCTGGGTCCAGGTGGCTACGCGGTGGCAATGCCTAAGTGGGATAAGTCTGAGCAAGAGATGGAGGATGCAGGGGTCACTCCAGTTACTAGGAGCTGGCCCCCCAGGTGCAGAACTTGGTTCTATGCGCATGGGGGGCGTTGGACCCGAAGACAGGCCTGGTTTCGAAGAAGGCAAGTCTAAAAGGAGCAGAACAAAAGTTATTTGATGCAATAGAAGATGCTCGAAAGGGGGTGTTCACGCCCAACAGAGAGAACGACGAGCTTACGCGCGCCCTGGGAAATCCTGAACACCCGGGAAGAACATGAGGCAAGGGCGTTATTCCCTGGTATGAGGGCTTTTCGAAATGGAACGACGACTACAGGACCCGTGCAAGAAAGAAGATGGAGGAGGAGAAGAAGAGGAAGCTGGAGGAGGAGCAGAGGAAGCAGGACGCGGAACGCCTTCAAGGCCTAGAAGCAAGGCACGCGGACTTGGCACTCAAATTCCAGCAGCAGCAGCAGCAGATCGACTCACTTAGCCAGGAAAGGGGGTCTCAGCAGCAAGCGGATGATCATCCAGCATTGGATAGCACCATCCCATCCATGCCGAGAAGCAGCGTTGGTTCCGCCCCGGGCGACGCACTGCTGGATACATACCCTCTGGATGACATCATAGAGAACACTAACTGTGAGCTACACTTCAAAATGAAGAACATATCCATGAAGGTGGCGGACGTCGTTGCTTTTACAATTACCCCCGAAGCAACCTTCCATTGCGCCCCGATTCCAGAGGGCTATGCTCGTGTCTTGGTTGATGAGGTGGTGGACCCATATTCGGGGCTAGATCTTGACATTTCTGGAGGTGACGACGAGCACACACTGGGAGAGGCCATACATCGTATCATCCTATGGAGAAAGGATTGCATCATCTTTCAAAGTCCACCGACACCGCGTCTGCCGACTCCTCCTCGAACTCCGCCACCGTGTCAGCAGACTCCCGCTCCTCCAAGTCCACGAACGCGTGAGCAGACTCCTGCTTCAAGTCCGGCACAGCGTCAGGCCACTCCTCCTGTTTCAAGTCTGACACCGTGTCAGGCCACACCTCCTGCTTCAAGTCCGGCACAGCGTCAGGCCACACCTCCCGCTTCAAGTCCGACACCGTGTCAGGCCACACCTCCTGCTTCAAGTCCGGCACAGCGTCAGACCACTCCTCCTGCTCCAACTAAGCCATGTCAGCCGTCTCCGCCGCCTAAGCAATCGCAGAAGAGACACGCCGCAGCTATGGTGCGTAGCAGTACGAGTCGAGGTAGTACAGAAAGTACAGGCGGAGACAAGCGATATAAATATGGTCCAAGCAGCCTCGCTCCTCTTCCTCACAGGCCTTACGACATGACCGATGAGCAAAACGATGCAATAGTGCGGGCCGAAGTGGACGCTCATTTTTGACCGAAACCGGCAACGCCGCCGAGGGAGAAAGTGCCTGAGGAAAAGATTGACCACTTCATTCGTATGGCTAGACCACCAGCTCCCAAGCCTGTTGACTCAGACTATGAGCGCCAAATCAGGAAGGCACATCGAGCACGACTACAGAAAGAAGCGAGCTCGAGCTCGAGCCAACAAGCAGCTGTCAAAAAATGTGAGAAAACCGTTCCCCAGCTGGGAGAACAGGTGGCGCAATCGACCCCCCCCTCCCGCTTGTTGTGCCAACAACACATGAGAGTACGCGCGCCTAATATTATTGTGGGCAAACCGTTTACGTTCCCGAGCTGGGCGATGTGGTAATAACCGAGGAGCACATAATGCAAGCTGAAATGCTCAAGATCACTGTTGGACAACTCGAGATCGAGCCCATGTCTCTGCTTAGAGAGGAGAAAATAAAACGGAAATATGTCCGGGGCCAAGCTTTGGTCGAGCCCGAGGAGGTCAAGAACCTCCCAACGAGAATGTATGAATTGCATGATTGGTACATGAAAATTACCAAGATTACCAATCGAGAGTCCCTCATGGTGCAAGTCGAGGAAGATCATTACTTCAATAAGAAAGCTCTGTCCGTTGAGTATTCAGAACTATTTCAGTTATTCAATCAAGATGCACTCGACAAATCTATCGTCAGTTGCTATTGTCTGTAAGTGATTTCTTTCTATAATTTAAGTCTCAAGCTAACTCTAATGCTCATTGATTGATCATTAATTACCTGTAATTATATATCCTCACTATATATTCTTTTCTGTGGTATTATGCAGGATGAAGATGTATGAAATGAAAAAAGCTGGACGCTATGGCATTGGGTTCATTGACCCAAATACCGTTAATGAATACACATGGAAATTTGAATGGTGTAGACAAGATGTAGAGAAATGCATGCTAGAGTTCTTGAAGCGCCTCAATAGCAATGAAGATATACTACTTCCTTACAACTTCGAGTGAGTCACACTGTCTTGTACTACAAATTCTGTTTTTGCTTACTAGCTAGATGTTAATAAGTGTATAGGGTTTAGGGTTATAGTTGATTGGTGTTATGCACATGCCCGCTTAATTTATACATGCAAACGTATGCGCATGCAGCTTCCACTGGATCTTCTTAGACATTAAAGTTGACGAAGGAAAAGTTGAAGTACTGGACTCACTACAGCATCGTGAAGGGGATAGTCAACAGGTAATTTCAATCATTATTAACTATATCTCGGCCTATTAAGTTCGTCATTTCCTGATATGAACTATTTTTAATAACCCCTTTATTAATTTTCTTTGTCGGCGGGCAGGGCTTGGGCAAAGTACATCAAGGTGACTCCAGGAAAATGGCGACAAAAGCTATGTTGGTATCGACCCAAGGTAAGTAATTAAGTAGTACTAGCTAGCTAGCTACCATATCTTTAATTCTTGTTTCAATACCATCAATTAATTAACATGCTTGATTAATTATTATCTGATTAAATTTTATTCTCGTAAAGGCCCTGAAGCAAGCGCCGGGGACTGAAGTGTGTGCATACTACGTTTGCGAGAACATTCGCATGATGGCGTCCGAAAGGAGCAGATCTGATAGACAGGACTGGGTACGTTTGCCAGAACACTATTCACAAATCTTACATGATTGTCGATATCTAGTCACACAACTAATACACATGCATATTGATCTCCTTCTTAACAGTTCAAAGAGGTGCGGGGCCAGCTCCTACCAGAGGAGCGCATACGAGCACTTCAAGAGGAAATAGCGGGATTTTTGCTCGACCAGGTCATAGATCCCAAAGGAGAATACTATTACCCGCTACCGCCCCATGAACCACTTGTCATCGTGCTCCGAAGGCACCAAGGCAACATGTAGGAGAAATTGTATATATATACATGTGTATGTGTGAATAATTAATGTGGTTGTGAGACATTCGATTATATATATATATATATATGTGTGTGTGTGTGTGTGTGTGTGTGTGTGTGTGTGTGTGTGTGTGATCGGTTCTACGAGAAAATCTATTTATATATATGCATAACGTGTACAATATGTAGTATCGTAAAATACCAGCAAACAAAAAAGAATTAAATGGCAAACACAAAATTAATGAAAAAATAAAACCAACCCCCCCCCCCCAAACATTTAGTACCGGTTGGTGCTACCAACCGGTACTAATGGTCTACCAGCACTCGGGCCTGGCTCGTGCCACGTGGTGGCACTTTAGCGCCGGTTCGTGCCGAACCAGTAGTAAAGGGGGGCGGGCCTTTAGTCTCCACTCTTTAGTGCCGGTTGCAGAACCGGCACTAAAGGCCCTTACGAACCGGCGCTAAAGCCCGGTTCTGCACTAGTGAAACGACCCTAACTTCGCCATTTTTCGTGGCCTTGCAATATTCTGACACCAAAGGATCCGTGACGCATCATGACCGCATGCGTGATCCTGCATAACAAGGATTATAGAGGAGGAGCGCTGCAACACTTTCGTTATGAGAATGAGGGGAACAAAATTTATATACCACCTGTTGAGTCAGAGAGGGATGAACAATGATAATTTATTGAAATGCATCGACGGATCGGAAACCGATTGGCATGATGATCTTGTTGAGTATTTGCGGGCGGTCCTTGGTCAATAACTTCTACAAATTGTTTTACTTCGAATGACTTGGATCATTTTTTCTATTTACTTTGAATAGTTTGGACTTTGGACCATCTGTTATGTTCAAATTTGCATTTGAATATCTAAATATACATTCATCAATTGTAGATCTGAAATATAATTATTTGAATTATTATGTTAATAGAATAGACATGCATACGCCATTTTTATATACAAGTTTAAAAAGAAATCAAAAAACAAATTACTCGGTAGATCTATTGGAATCTGCTAAAGCGCTTCATCAGCAAACATTTCCTAAATTATTAGGACAGCTTCATTAACCATTTATTGAAAAAGTTCTGATGGGATCAGCAGGAGATGCTCCTACTGTCACCGTGACTGATTTATCCGTAGTAGCAGGTGGTTACGGATATGCTTGCCACTTGGTGTGATCTAGAAGCACCATTGTTTCCGATTTTACGGAGAAAGCCTCATCAAGGTAGCACATTGGTGTCATTGTCATCACTTCATCCCAAGCAGTAGCATTGGCCTTCCTTGGTCAATAACTTCTCTATAAATTATTTGAATTATGATAGATCTGAAATGATGTCCAATGACATGTGCCCGAAATATAATTATTTGAATTATTATGTTGATAGAATAGACATGCATACACCGTTTGTATATACAAGTTTAAAAAGAAATAAAAAAATTACTAGGTAGATTTATTGGAATCAGCTAAAGCGCTTCATCAGCAAACATTTTCTAAATCATTAGGACACCTTCATTAACCATTTATTGAAAAAGTTTTTATGGGATCAATAAGAGATGGTCCTACTGTCACCGTCGACTGATTCATCAGCTGGAGATGCTCCTACTGTCACCGTCGACCGATGGTTACGGATATGCTTGCCACTTGGATGTGTTCTAGAAGCACCATTGTTTCCGATTTTGCGGTGCAGACATGTGTAGTGGACTGGTCAAACGGTCCACTTTGTCTCTTGCCAGGAGCAGTTCGGCAGCGTCATGCAAAAACAAATATTCCCTTCATTTCTATAATATAGTGTCCACCTTTTCAAGATTCAATTTTGATCATAAGTTAGACAAATAATGCATAAATCATTTTACTGAAAATTATACCTTTGAAAACTTCTTTTGAATACGAATTCAAAGGTATCTGTCATGTTCCCGCCCTGTCGTTCATATTGGCTAAATTTATGATCAAAATTAAATCTCGAAAAGCGTGGGCATACTACATTATAAAATGGAGGGAGTACTATTAAAATGCCTATTCTTTTTAAAACAAAATGTATGACTTGTCCTCGCATAAAATGGGGGGAAATAGTACTAGTAGAGTATAATCTGTAGGCGCCCAAATTAGAGAACAACAAGGCAACACGCCCATAGTTTTGGCTGCGTTGAAAGCTGACCGATGCCTAGGAGTAGTTCAGCAAGAACAGCCAGCAAACAAGATTAGTTCAGCAAGAACAGCCAGCAAACAAGATTAATTGACCGATGGCGGACTGTGGATCGGCTATGCAATACAGTGTGCGCGGCGTGGTCACCGCAAACGGCGTCGTCAGAAACAGCTCCGTCATTCTAATATCCATCTGTAGCTTATGATTATTTCAAAACAAAACTTTCAGGCTAGTTTGAAATGCTCGTGGTGGTCGATCCATGGATGGACTCACTCGATCGGCTGGAATGGTTGACGGACCGCCGCGGCTGAATCCTGAAACTACCTGTCCGGCAGGCCAATCCGAGAACTCGCTGGTCACCCCCTCGCGCCCCCCTTGCCTGTGCGGCAGCGGCTAGATCCATGGCCAGCATGGTGCTCTTCCCCTCGGTGGAGTCTGTGCGAAGCCGCGGATCTGGCGTCCTATCCAGGTCCGCCCCGGCGTGGTTTTTTTTTTTCCAGCCGGTGAGTGGCGGCTGGAGGCTCCCCGCTGACGTGCTGACAGCGGCTTTCGTCTTTGCAGCGAGGCTCCGTACGGTTCTAGTCAGCTGCGAGATCGAGGGCCGTGCCTTCCAGTGAAAATCGCGCCGACTACGGTCATGGCGGATGATGGCAGCATCTGTGACGTTGTTCCCTTCTCGAGGCATCGTTGTTGCAGGTCGTGGCATCCCACTCGTGATGCTCCGGCGGAAACCCTAGATCTGGGTGTACCGGATCAGACTATGATGGCTCCTTCGATGCTGTTGTCCCGCTTGGGGGCATCATTTTGGAGCAAGTGCTGACTGGAATGGACAAGAGGAGGAGCGGTGTTACATCTACCACAAGGCTGACGGCGGATCCCGGTGGCATGGCACTGTGGAGGTTCGGCGACGGGCGTGTGTGGACGGATACGTGCAGGATGGTGTCGTTGTCTGGCGCCGTGGTGGCGTCGACGGCAAGCCAGGCAAGGTCGATGTGTCAGTTCCTGCTCTGGAGATGGACCGGTGGAAGATGGCGGCGGCAGACTCTGAGACTGAGAGACTGAGAGTGCGCCGGTCTGGTGTGTGACCCATCCCTGGTATGTGGCTAGGCTAGGGCATCCGGTTTTGGATGTTATACTTTGGTGTGATGTCTGTTTGGTATTTGACTCGGACATTCGGCACCCCTTCATCAAAGGGATAGGAATAGCAACAAGTGTTGACTAGATAGTGGTTTTAGATTTATTGATGTATTACTTTATATGATTTTTATAAATAATTAATAAAATGGCTGCATGTATTATACTGATACAGAGGCCTGGTCCCTAAAAAACTGTCCGGCCGGCCGTCGGCGGCGGTGCGGTGCGGAGTTGGACGGCACGCAGCCCGGCCCGAATCCATCCCGGTTTAAGTTCTAAGCACCCCTGATTAAAGAGGGGCTAAAACTAGTCTTAAGACTAAAAAAATTTAGTTAAGGGTACCCCTACTAAAATGTGGATTAGTCCTCTCTCTTCTCATTTAACTCCTCTTCCGTGATTGAAGGGTTTGGAGGATAATAAATGCTCATTAACTTGATTTTAGTCTCTTTAGTACTTGGATCAAGCATGAGTGAGGCTAGCAAGTTTTAGTCCCACTACTTTTAGTCATGAGACTAAAACGTATCAAGCACCCTCTAAACTGTCACCGTAGACTGCTTTACTACTAATCTTCTATGGAGTAGATAGATAGCTTTATCCATCAGCTTACGGGTACGCTTTGCTTGCCACTGCACGCCTCACGAAGCACTATCGATCGAACCTTTCCGGCATTGCGCCGCGCACATTCTGTCTCTGTCTCTGTCTCTGTGCTGGTCAAACAAACGGCCACCTTTCCGTTTCCTGTGACGTCGCGTAAAAGCAAGCTGTAGCAGCAGCAGCAGCACTATTCAAGTATACCTGTCCCGGCGAAACCGGAAAAGATGGTTGCACGGGGCCCAAACCAAAAACAACGAGCCATAGTTGGACCTGCCTACGTACAAGACTGACTGGTCTGGCTGGGGGTGCCCAGGAGTAGTGGTTCAGCGAGGACGGTCAGCAGCAAGATTAGTATTTTGTCCTATTGTTAGTTTTTAACTTTTGCGGCGGAGAAGCAAAGGTTGATTAGTTTGACGAGGAGAACACCGACGGACCTGGGGTAGAATGCAAGCAAAAAACTCCGCTCGGGTTTGTTTTAGTTTATAGCTTGCGAGCGATCGTTAACGACTACAACATGTTATGGCCTACGAGATGATGTGGGTGATTTTTTGAAAGGAAGATGATGACTGCAGAAAATAGTTCCGGTAGTTTGTTGTATCATATAGGCTAGGTTGGGTCGATTAGATTGAATAGACAGGTTGAGGTGCCACAAAAAGGCCGTCACATAAGATAAGAATATGTGTTGTGATGTATACTAACGAGTTTAACGGGGCGCTCGTGAAACTCGGTAAGTTTGACGAGCTCAAATCGGTGATGGCTCCGTTCATTAAGAAGCAAGCTACGAGCTTGACAAGCGAACTATCGAACATTCGTTAAACTTGTGAGCTATGAGTTTTGGTCTACCCTTAATATCACATACCATTGCGGAGAAAGCCTCGTCACGGTAGCACATTGTTGTCATCGTCATCACTTCATCCCAAGCACCATCATCCGCCTTCCTTTACCCCTAGCAAACGACGCTCACTTCGTTGCAGACAACCACCGACCCAACCCACTCCGAAGTGGTTCTGCGAAGACATATAATGATCATGCGAATCACTAAGATATCCATGACAAAGATAATGCAACTTTTGGAACTTTGTGACTCTGGTCGTTTGCTTTATATATAAAGCGAGGTGAAAAACTCTTTCGGTAAGATAATGCAACTTTGATTCAGATGAAGAACTAAGAAGGAGAACTATGCAAAGTTGCACTGCAGAAAATCACCAAACATGCTACTTGGATGGTTGGACGTGCTAGTAGTAGTTTGGTCTCGTCATGTTAAGAACAAAATAGTGCTCCCTCCGATTCAAAAATAAGTATATCCCATTTTTTTAAAGATCCAGCAAATTGCTTGCTTCAATTAGATTTAGTAGGAAGCAGCGGAAGAACAACATGCGAAGGATCCGAAGATCAAAGAAAAATAGAAGAACGTCAACCCTATTGGTTGTAGAACAAAACTACACTTACAAGGTGGAACACATCCACCCACAGCAAGACAACGCAGCTCCGACTCCATCGGAGAACTAAGCAAGGTTGGCGCCACGGAAGATCACTGAACAGATCACATATCGCCCGTCATCGTACGCCACGGTGGCTCCCCACCACAACTTCGACTTCACAACAACAAGCAGCCGAGGCAATCTCACGACATGCCGGAGAAGAGCCAACTACCATGACCAATGCCACGCCTCGGACAATGCTCACCACCGTCATCGTTGCCATAGAAGCCAAACCGCCCTCAATGCCGGACGGACATAACCAAGCAGTAAGAACGACATCCCCACTTATCGTTGGTCCCTCTGGCCGGTAAGGAGCTCCTGGAACAATGCCCCAAGAGGTCCGACGCACGTCGCCATCATCGTTCGATCCTAGGGTATCAAGGGTTTCCGCCAAGCATCCTTGTGTAGTGGAGCGACCAGGAATACCTCAACGACGCCTTCAAGAAGGGAGCGGCGCCCACAGGCGTCGCTGTCGCCTGCCCTGGCCCAAGAATCGGCAGCAAGTTCTTCACCCGGCGCTCCACTTCCAACCACCAATCCGAGCCAAACCACCATCGCAGACACACGCCTGGCGGCTGCCGGCCCCACAGCCCCAACATCCGCCCCCACGCCCAACGTCTGCTCCGGTGTCGCACGCAGCAAGTACCCTTCCACCGCAGGCCTCCAGAAACCCAGATTGGGTCCTTCCGCCTACGGACGTAACTCCTCTGGCGGCCCCGGAGCAACCGCAGGCACCTTCTCACGCAGGACACCTCCAAGCACACTGGAGGCGGCAACAGATAGGCTGCTCCAAGGCTCAGTCGCGCGGTGTGTGGGGGGGGGGGGGGGGGGTGGTCGTCTTTTCCTCTTGGCCTATTTTTCGACTGTGTTGCCATTTTGAACCGAGAGTGGCGTTTTGGCTCCTATGTGTAGATACACCTATTATGAAATATGTATAATAAACACATTTCAAAATGTTAAAAAATTCGAGAAAAAATCCCACGTGTACATCCGAACATCCTATGTTCACACACAAATTTTCGGTGAGAAAAGACATTTTTTGTGACCACCCGTGCACCGCCGCAAGTCCGCCGCCTCCGGGATCCGCCGCACCGTCGGGAGGGCCGCACCCCGCAGATCAGGACGCCCGCGCCGCCGCGGATCCGGGAACGGGAGGAGAGACCCTCCGCCGCCGCCGTCGCACGCACGGGCTTTGCCCGGCGCCGACCATCGGCAGCGGCGGAGGAGGAGAAGGGCGCTGGAGGGACTAGGCGGCGGCGGCGGCTGAGCCCTCCCGAGTCGCCCGCGGGGGAGGCGACCCGAGAGGGAGTCAAAAAAGAATCTAATGTCCGTATTTACACGCATGATTTTTTCTTGATTTTTTTTAACTTTTTAAAATATGTATTTAGACAATAGGTGTATATTATACACCTATGAGCCAAAGTGGATTTCCGTTTTGGAAACCAAGGTATTTTTAGATCAGAGGGAGTACGACTTATTATCCTTTCGAAAACAGAAGAAGAAGAGGATGTCAGTAGTAGGAGTATAACTTGTAGGCGGCCGAAACCAAGAACGAACGAGGTTGCACGCAAGCCCATACATAGGTTTAGCCGTTCCGAGGATGCGCTGGTGCCCAGGAATGGGTTGGGAGAGAACAGTCGGCAACAGGATTAGTTTGACTGACGAGAACGCGCACGGACAGAGGGCTAGATGCCGTCGACGGACTGTATGTCGATCGGCCATGTGAAACAGCAGACGGGGAAATTAGCCGAGGGCCGCGTTTCAAAAATAAAAATGAAAAACAAAAATTGGCCGAGGAGGAGCGTGGGCCGACGTGTTGCCTCGAGCTACCCTGGCGCAGCGTGGGCACGATATCTCTGCCACATGCACGCACGCACGCGCAGCAATGTCATATATGCTGTGTACAGATCACACGTCGGCGTCGGTGCAGTAGACTGAAGCAGTGGCTGGCAAAAGTAGAGAGCAAAATTTGCCAGGTCGATGTGGGTGGATCCAGGCCCCGGTCCAACCCAGCCACACCAACACCAACGTTCCGCACGCACGCACGCGCAACACCGCCCCCTCGAGCGAGCTGGCCACGAGGGAGAACAATTCGCTGTTCGCACCTCCCACCACCCCACATCCTCTAATGACCCAGTAAGGACCCGCCACGTCGTCTCTTTTAACCACTCCCGTTCTCCTCCCGTCTCCATGGCCGTCCGCTTTGACCATTGACCCAGCCACGGCCACCCGACCGGCCGTAATACAAAACCGAAAATGAATAAACAAGCACGTGTGCACGGAACGACCAGCTGGCCATGGCCCGCTCAGCGGCAGCTCCCGTTGAATCGTCCAACTTCCGAGGTCAAACCCCCGTCCAACCATGGCGAGAGCCCGGAGGGAGGGAATACATATACGCCTCCCCCTCAGATCCACATGCCGCAATTCTCGTGCTCACTGCCCACCCAGCTCATCTCATCTCATCTCACCCATCTCTCCCTCCATCGTCTAGAAGCTTCTCGAAGGCGCTATACAGTCCCCTTCTCCCGCCATGGGCAACGGGCTGTCTCCGTGCGTGAGCATGCCGGCGGTCGCTGAGGCGCCCGCGGCGGCCAGGCTGGTGTACTGGGGCGGGCGGACGAGGGCGCTGCCGGTCTCCGACGACGAGGAGGGCGAGGGCGAGGGCAGCGGTGGCCTCCCCTGCACGGCAGCGGACGTGACGGCCGAGCTGCTCCCGGCGGACCACGTGGTCTGCCCGGCCGACTCCTTCTTCGTCGGCCTCCCGGTCCCCGTCGCGTCGCCGGGGGAGCGGCTGCTGCCCGGCCGGACCTACTTCGTGCTCCCCCGGCGCCTCCTCTCCTCCCCCTCCCCCGGCGGCAAGGCGGCCGTGCTCACCGCGGCCACGCTCGCGTCGCTGTCGGCCGCGCCGGGGGGCAGGAAGACGGTGCAGCTCGCCGGCCCCGGCCAGTGCCCGTTCGAGTACGTCAAGGGCGGCGAGGACGGCGCCGCGGCGCTCATCCGGGTCCTGCCGCAGTTCATCGAGAAGGTCATCACCTGCGACGGCGGCAACGGCAACGGCGACGCTGCCGGCCGGCGCGGGTCGGGCAAGGTGGCTGCGTCCGCGACGGAGCTGTGCAGCACGCCGGAGCTGAAGCGGCACTACGCGCAGCTCGTCGGCGCGAAGGACCGGTCGTGGTCGCCGAGGCTGGAGACCATCTCCGAGCGCAGCAAGAGGAGGATCTTCCCGTCGCCGGCCAGGCTGCTGCTGTCTTCGCAATAATATAATTAGCTAATGAGCTTAGATCGTTTTGGATTAGAGATTAATGGAGATTAATTAGGTAGGGAACACAGAGTTCGATTTTACTTGTACAATAGGTGGAACTGAAATACAAATGCACAAATTTGTCGAAAACATTTACAAATGTATGTAGAATTTTTGGAACTGGGATATTACAAGTCATGACACCCTCTCCCGTTTCCGAATTAACCGGGCTGTCCGCACCGAACGTTTGGGGTAGTTTAAGAGATCCCGTTGTAGATGCTCTTAGGCCATCGAATGGCATTCTCCGAAATCGTTCGATCAGATTGCCCATCTTGTTCTCATCCTTTTTCCCGCCACGTTGCCCACTCTATGAACATGATCGCCACTCTGTAGCCATCTTTTGCAGAACCGTGCTTGCAACCCCCCCCCCCCCCCCTCCCCGTGCGGGTGCGCGTCGGCAAAGCTTGGCACACCACTACTAGATTCAACCCTGCAACTGAACCCTACAACATGTGCAAGACGAGAGTCGCGACGTCGTCAACACGCGTCTTCCCTCGTTGCGGCAACGTCGCTCGCCGTAGCCAACATTGGGGTACCATTCCGGTAGTCGGCGGCCTCGTAGCTCCGTCACCAAACAGTTGCAGCTCTATCGGATAGGTTGCAACACTCATCCGCTTAGTTAGCTGTCATCAGCTCCGTCGCCCCATGGTTGCAGCTCCCGGGCAGGGATTGCAGCACACATCTGCGTTGTCGTGTGGTCTGTAGCTCCGCCTGACAAGAATTGCAGCTCCGCTACCCAACGGTTGCGGCTCCACTCAGCAAGGGTTGTCGCACCACATTGAGTCGCCGTTGATGGGCCGCAGCACCGCTGCCCCGTGGTTCTAACTGCTCCGCCCAGCGGTTGCAGCTCCACCGAGCAAGGGTAGGAGCACCCATTACAATCGCCGTCGGCGGGTCGTAGCACCAGAACCTCGTGGTTCTAGCTCCCCTGCAGATGCGCAAAATTTGATGAAATTCTTTTGCTTAGAACAAATTCTAATCATGCAGCTCCCCTGTAGACAAGCAGAATTCGGTGAAATTTCTTCTAGATGAGCAGAATTAAATGAAATTACTTTGCTTGGAACAAGTTCAAATCACAAAATTTAATGTACGAAAAAATGACACCGGATATTACAAGGCGCATCCAGAAGCACCTGCCAGCTAAGGGCATCTTCAAAGCTGACCTGCAAATATCTCCCGTATATGTTCATTTTTATATACGAACGTGGTCCACGGACATGATCCCGGAGGGAACCATTCAAAGCTATTCACAAATTAATCCTTATTTGTCTGGTTGGGGGAAGAGAGAGGAGAGCGGACCATGCATGCGCGAGAAAAGAAAGGAGGACCACATGGTGGCTTTTTGTTGGTTAAGTGTATGTCCGGACTCTGGTATAGCTCCCCATGTTTGTCTTGGTTTTGTTGAAAAACAGACGTCTGGACCCCTTCGCGGACCGATGAGTCCCTATTAGACGACAAAAGTTAGCACAAACAGTCCGGACACTATAAACCAGATATATACCGCAGCTTTAAGGGCATCTCCAATGGCAGCCCGCAAATTTCCGCCCGCACCCGTCCGCGGACAGGGAGGGGGGGGGGAGGGGGACCAGTCCGCGGACATGGATGCAGGAGGATGCCATCCTACCGTAACCGCATACATTTCAAACTCTTTTTCAAAAACCGGATGAAATTCATGCAAACAAGGCCGGATTTGATATAAACATGACGGATTTCATACAAACTGAACGAAAATAGTTACATTTTGGATACATTTTCAACTAAAAAGGTAAAACTATGTGCACGTACGGTCGTGCGAAGCTCCACTCCCACGACACGGATACACTACACTAGTTTACGGCCGGCTGCGACAGATCCCTTTGTCTTCCCCATGTCCGGCAGCCTGCTAACCGGATTGCCAGGAGTCCCGGAGGCATATTCTTCCCCCGTATCTTCCCTATGTCCGGCCGCATTGCTCATCGGAGTGGCAAAGAGGGTGCTCCAGCCGGAGGGGAAGGGTGCTTAAGTGGAGCTAAGGCGGGTGCCCAGGATGGTCTGAGATATAAAGGAGAACCGGCAGGGTCACCGGCGGTTGCCTTCTGGGGACCGAAGTGGCGGCGGCCTCCCGTGTTCTACTTCCCAATGATGGTGGCGGGCGTGGACGTGCTGGCCGCCACCTCGTCGTCATCCGTGCAGCCGACTTCTTTCTTTGCCTACATGGTGCAGCTACGCACGTGTCGACAGAGGGTGGCGCGGTCGTAGGCACTGGAGGCGCGGTACAACACGGCATACTCGATGGCAGCGACGATGCCCGTGCCGCCATGCTCCCTGCCGTGTCGGGATGGAGCAACTCGCCACTCCTCCGCGAGCAGGCTTGGACCGGCGAGTTGCTGAACCATGCGCTGTGGCAACTTGCTTCATCGGGCTAGGCGAGCGAGGTGTAGCAGCAAGGTGCCTTGCTCGTATCCCCCGGGCACAGCGGGCCACCCAGCTGATTTTTTATGCCGAAGAACTGCTCATCCGACTCATCGGATGCCATCAAAAGATTGGAGAAAATGGTGGAAGGAGCAGATGGGGAGCGGCGGAGCGGTACGATTCTCCGGCTTCTGGCATGGTTTATAACTTTATATAGAGTGCGGACGGGAGGAGCTTGCCCGGCGTTGCGTTTACTGCTGGCCCGCTCTTGAACAGACGTCTGGCCAGAGTAGGTTTCTCGGCTTTCAAGTGGGTTTAATGGAGGCGTTTGAATGCGGCGAGGAGGCGTGTTTAGCTGGGCGTGCAGCGGGCGACACCCTCGGCCTACGCGCCGCTTTAATGGCGGAGGCAGTGAGAGGTCACGTCCGCCCCTGAGCTGCCCTCAATGCGGAGCGACACACTCTACAGCGGCATGAATGCGGGCAGCTGGCGCCGGACGGGAAGCGCGTGCGGGAGGGGAAGCTGTTTTTTTGGGCCAAGGCGGTCAGAAGCGGGCGTGACAGCGGTCCGGACTCCCACAAACCTCCCCACATTTGTGTACGGCTTGCGGGAGAAAACACGTCCGGACCACGCCGCGGACCCATACAGACCCGTATTGGATGGCTTCCGTGATCCGGATGGATGCGGGAGGTGTAAAGGTCGGCGTTGGATATGCCCTAAGGGTCTCTTCTAAAGATGCCATAACACATCACTATCTTGAAGGCTTTCAGGATGTATGCACAGTCACATTCACTTAAGAAGCATGTGTTTCTTAATACGGACGGCTCCATTTCTGAGAGTGCGAAGATAAATTTGTTCCCACGGAAGGGAAAATTTGAGAAGACTGATCACGCATCCTTGCATACATCACAACAAACTTCTGAGAGTGCGAAGCATGTGTTTGTCACGCATCCCGGCGGTGCCCGCGGCCCCCTCCCCACCTCGCCCCATCTCCTCGCCGCCGCCTGAGGCAGCCGCCGAGCAAGCCCGGGGTGCCAAGGATGGTGGCGGTGGGCTCTCGGCTGCCCTCTGCGTGGGGAGTCCTGGATCTGGAGCGGCAGCTCCTTTGGCGAGGCACGGCAGGCTCCGACAAGCAGCCATGTGGGCGGTGGATCTGGCGTCCTGGTCGCACGGGCGGTGGGATCCCAGTGGTCGTTGGCGGCTGGCGGCAGCTTTTGCGGCGGTCGGTGCGCGCGATCTGGCGCCTCCCCTCCTCCCCTGTTCGGTGTGCGGGCCAGTCTGGTCGGGTCGCGTTTCCCTTGGTCGCCGGTTCTGTACAGAAGGTGTTGCTGGTGGCGGGGATCTAGTTCGGGCGAAATCCCTGGCCGGCCGCGCCGACGGCGATGCCTAGGGCGCCATTCTCCTCCTTGCAGGCGTCGGTATGGACTGATCTCCTCACTTCCCCTTCCCCTAGGTCTCCCGGGCGAAAGCCCTAACTTTGTTAGGCGGCGGCGGCGCTCACGGTGCCGTTCCCTTCTTGAAGGCGCCGCTTTGGGAACCTTGGGGTTGGGTGGCGCTTGTGGGTGGTGGGCGACGGCGGTGGTGCGGACCTATCCTAGCATGGATCTACGTCTGTTGCTTGGAGATGGACTCGCGTAGGTGGAGGTCGTCGTTTGGCGTCGTGGTGGCGTCTATGGCGGAGGACCTGTCAAGGCTCGCGTAGGTGGTGGTCGTCGTTTGGCGTCGTGGTGGCGTCGATGGCGGAGGATCTGCCAAGGTTGACACCTCAATCTGCTCTGAAGATGGACCAGTGGAAGATGGCGGCGACGACACATGTGAGTGCGTCGGACCGGTTTGTGCCCCGGACCTGATAGATGCTCCGTCGGGGCCTCCGGCTTTAGATGTTAGACTTAGGTGAGAGGTCTGAGTATGTGGCCCAGCTTGCACCCCTTCATCATATAGATAGGAGTAGCGGCAGATATTGCCAAGATGGCGGATTCAGGTATATTGTTGTTCTACTTTGTAAGATCCTCGAGAATAATGAATAAAATAGCCGCATGCATCTCTCAGATGCAGAGGCCGGGGGGCATCTTCCTTTTTTTTTTTTAAAGGACCGGCCTTTTGCAAGTTTTCATTTTCCTTGGCCAACTATCCGCAGGGCACCGAGCCTTGGGTTCACCGGGTGGCTCACTTTACCAATACAAGAAACCGAGGTGACTGGATCATGTTTCCAGTTTTCTAAAATGGGATCATTTTTCCAGTTGAGTGTACAGTACCACATAAAGAAGTTCTTATTTTTTTTCCAAGAATACGTTAGATGTTTATATTACCCACAGAGAGTTTGCAAAATCAGTCTGCTCTGAACCCATAAAGAAAGTCTTGTTTGCAGAACTAGGGGAGAAGGATCCATTCGCACTTAGGCACAGGGACGAAGCTAGACAAATAGTTTAATGGGGTCATGTATATGACAATGCGGTCATCTTCAATAAATAAGTAGTGATTAGTACTAACCTAGTGAAGGAATTCTTAATTTCACTGGGTCAACTGACCCCAATGCACTAAAAAAAAAACACTTCCGTGATGATACGTGTTTGTCACAGTAGGTCGTGTTTTTTGTCACGCATGTACATCCATGACAAATTTATGACAGAATCAAGATAGTCATACCTGTGCTGTCGTAGAAGTGTTCCATGACATTACCAAAATTATCATCACGGAAGTGTCCACTTCCATGACGATAAATCGCGCGTCACAGAAGTGCTTTCGTCAAGGGTGACCGACACGGCATCCACCGTAACGGAACGCCGTTAAGCTATCGGGTCGGGTTTTGGATCCGATAACCCGTTAACAGCCCCGACCAATGGGGATTTTCCACGTGTAAAATCATCATTGGCTGGAGGAAACACGTGTCGGCTCATCACTGGGACAGATGTCATCCACTCATTGGACAGAAGGCGCCTATGATACGTCGACACGTGGCACGGCCCAACAGTGGCCCATTCCTGTGAAAAGGCCGGCCCGTTTGACTTGGTCAAAAGCTGGCGGGCCGGCCCATGGAAAGCCTGTTAACGGCCTGTTCGCATATAGCCCATTTACAGCCCGCTAACCCAAGGCCGTTACGCCCTATTCGAATTAGGCCCAGTAGCGTCATCTGGGCCATCCAATATGATTCCAGCCCGTTTTCACTTCTGGCCCATGTATGACCCATGACGTCTTTCGGCCCATATGAGGCCCTATATAACTCTTGGCCTATTAACGGCCCGTGCTGAAACTGGCCCGTAATGAACAGTGTATTACTTTACACCCATTAACGGCCCGTGGTGAAACTGGCCCATAATGAACGATGTATCACTTTATACCCATTAACGGCCCGTTATTCCGTTGGGCCGTTTCCAGCCCATGTTATCTTTCGGCCTTCTCAGAGCCCATTTATTCTTGGGCTATTTTCCAGCATTCATTTACTTACGACCCGTTACTGTCATTTTCTGCTTGTGGGCCAAATTCAGCCCGTCGTTACAGTCGGCCCATTTGTGGTCCGTTAATACGTTGGGCCGTTTTCATAGCGTCATCAAATACGGCCTATTAACGATGGCCCGTTATGGTCGGCCCATGAATGGACGATTCCAACTCTAGCCCATTTACGGCCAGAATGCGGTCTGTTTGGCCCATGTTTGGCCAATCGATCATACGGCCCGTATAAGGCCCATTGATGATACGGCCCGTAGAAGGCCCATTGTTTCTACGGCCCGTAGAAGGCCCACTGTTTCTATGGCCCGTAGAAGGCCCACTGTTTATACGGCCCGTAGAAGGCCCACTGTTTCTACGGCCCGTAGGAGGCCCAGTGTCACTACAGTAAATATTAGCCCATGGTTATTGTGGCCTAGTTTTAAAAAATAGGTTATTGCAGCCACTAGCAAACCCTAGCACGGATCGGCTCCACCCGACAAGCCATACCGACTGGCGTCTCCCTCCAGCGCCTCCTCAAGCCGTCCATCAAGCCGTCTCCAGAGTCGGATTCCATCTTCGTACCGCCTGCGCCAGAAACAGCCGGATCCGACTCAAGAAATCCCGCAGGCGGCACGGGGACTCCAACAACTAGCCCGGGGACTGCCGTAGTGGCACCCGGCCCGGGGACTTCAGAACCCGGCCCGGGGACTGCAGCAGTCGGACCGGGGACTGCAACGACACAAGAAGCGGTGGCCGACTCTAATTCAACACCCAACCCACCCACCCGAGTCATGGTGGCCACATTAACAGAAGAAGAAGTCACAGCTCCCTCATGGGCCCAGCCCATCCTCAAGTTCCTAGTCAGCAGAGAGCTGCCGGCTGATGAGATCTCAGCAAGACTAGTGCAACGACGAGCCGCAGCATACACAATAATCAACAGAGAGCTTGTGAAGCGCAGCATCACTGGAGTCTTCCAGCGTTGCGTCGAGCCAGAAAAAGGAGTGGAAATCCTCAAAGACATCCACCAAGGCGAATGCGGCCATCACGCAGCCTCAAGATCCCTCGTGGCCAAGGCTTTCCGCCACGGTTTCTTCTGGCCGACTGCGTTGGAGGATGCTAAAGAAATAGTCAAGGGCTGCAGAGGATGTCAAGTTTTTAGTTCCAAGCAACACCTGCCGGCTTCTGCCCTCAAGACCATTCCCCTTACTTGGCCTTTTGCCGTCTGGGGACTGGACATGGTGGGCCCTTTCAAGACAGCCCGCGGCGGCCTGACACATCTACTCGTTGCTGTGGACAAGTTCACAAAGTGGATCGAAGCCAAGCCGATTAAGAAGCTGAACGGGCCGACTGCCGTGACATTCATCACCGACATCACTACTCGGTACGGCGTGCCGCACAGCATCATCACCGACAACGGCACGAACTTCGCCAAAGGAGCACTGGCACGTTTCTGCGCGACGCAGGGCATCCGACTGGACTTAGCGTCCATTGCCCATCCGCAGTCAAACGGCCAGGTCGAGCGAGCAAATGGACTCATCCTCTCCGGCATCAAGCCCCGACTGGTTGTACCACTGGAGCGATCGGCCGGCTGCTGGCTCGAAGAGCTGCCGGCCGTCCTCTGGAGCCTGCGCACTACACCTAACAAGTCAACCGGCTTCACTCCATTCTTCCTCGTGTACGGTGCCGAGGCTGTCATCCCAACAGACATCGAGTTCGACTCGCCTCGGATCACCATGTACACAGAGGAGGAAGCCAAAGAAGCAAGAGAAGACGGCGTCGACCTACTGGAAGAAGGCCGGCTGTTAGCCCTCAGCCGGTCCGCCATCTACCAGCAAGGGCTGCGCCGCTACTACAACCGCAAGGTCAAGCCAAGATCCTTCCAAGAGGGCGACCTTGTGCTCCGACTGATCCAGCGAACAGCCGGCCAGCACAAGCTCTCGGCCCCTTGGGAAGGCCCCTTCGTCGTCAGCAAGGCACTCGGCAACGACTCCTACTACTTGATCGACGCGCAAAAACCAAGAGCACGCAAGAGAGACGACTCCGGCAAGGAGTCGGAGCGACCATGGAATGCAAACCTCCTAAGACGATTTTACAGCTGAAAAGCAGTATGTATCACGCTCCCCTTTTGTATTAAGTACAAACCACCAGGCCCCCCGAACAGTACTCGGGGACTGCCTTTTTATTACCTATGAATGACGAGTGTCATATCCATGAATGTATTATTACATTTTGAATTCTTGTCCGGCACCGGGTTCGACTAGTCGGCCCGGGGACTGGCCGCCTTGCGCTATATCGAAAGTTCTTCCTGAAGTCAGCAAAGTAGTGCGCCGGCCCCCAAGTCCTCTCTTGTTGAAAGTCGCAGCTCAAAGAACTGACTGTCCGACTAGCAAGAGAGAAGACGGAAAGGATGCCCACACAAAAAATGGCTAAGGAACAACTAACCTATATAGCAAAGAGACGGCCTCCAAACATGCCTGCCGACTGTCAAAGCAGCCGGCTGGCCGGCTTCCTAAAAAACTTAGCTTTAGTCCAGCAGAGCTAAAGTACTTCCTCCTCCCCAATCGGCCAAGCACTCCCCGGCTACAGATTGCAGAGCAACTGTTTGACTGGGGAGGCGGCAACCAAGGGAGGGCGGCAAAGGAAAAAGCAGAAGGACAAAAAGTAGAAGTACAAGGAAAGACCAAATGCATAACTTATATACATAAAAGCCGCCAACAGGCCGGCAACAGACTTAAGTTTGAATACACCCAGTGGGTGGAATTGTGCAGACTTAACCAAACATTGTTCAAAAGTAACAAGACAGGAAAACAAAAGAAAGAAGACTAGGGCGCGACATGAAGGCCGAGCTGGTCGGTGAAGGCGGCCTCGCTGGCTGAAGGAGTGGCTGCCTAGCGAGTCCCGGTCTGACCACCTCCTGCGGCAGGAGACGCACTCGCGCGCGACGTAGTGCTGGAGGCGCGGTCAGGCTGAGGCTAGCCGGCTACTCCACCAGCCGGCTCGGCGTCTTCACCCTCCTCCTCCTCCTCTTCGCCCTCGTCGCTGGAGTCGATCTCCTCCGCCGAGTCCTCACCGTATGCCGGGTCCAGCCCGAACGACTCTTCCGGCTGGGCGACTCCATTGTCGTCCACCTCGGGGGCGAAGACGCTGGTGTCGGTGTAGTCGGCGATCGCCGAAGCCCGCCGAATGATGGCCGGCCGCGCCGGCTCCAGCTCCGTGTCGGCTTGCTGTCGCCAGGTAGCCAGCTGGTCCAGGCTCAGGGTGGGATACCAAGCCTTGACGAACTCCAGCGTCCGCCTGGCGCCGGAGCGAGCCGCCGAGGCCTTCCAAGCCTCGAAGCGGCCGACTGCCACCTCCAGCCAGTCGACGGTCCGACTGGGGGTGCGAGGGACCACTTGGCCGGGCCAGAGGGCGGCCAAGACTTGTGCCCCGGCTCGCTGAAGTCGGCGGAGTAGCCGGTGAGCTGGCTGGATGCGAGCCTGAATTGCCCGAAGCTGTTCCTCCAGCGAGCGGCCGGCGGTTGGCGAGATCTCAAAGCCGGCCTGCCTCTTCGCTTGGCGACGGGCCTCGATGGCCTGGTTGGCGGCAGTTGAATAGCCAGGGAAATACTCTGTGCAAGAAGAAAGGAAGAAAAGAACACCAAAATCAGAAAAGCAAGCCAAAGTGGCAGATGGCAAGAAAGGACGAAGAGGTAGGCGACTTACCGTCAACCAGATCTTCGATCTGGCCATAGCCGGAGACCAGAGTCTGCCTGGCCTCTGCCCAGCCGGCGCCTCCGTCTCGAACTCGGCCTGGAGGGTGGCTTCGCGATCCTGCGCAGCTTTCAGCGCCGCCTTGTGGCCTTCCTCCTGGTCGGCCAGCTTCTTGACCAGGCGGTCGCGCTCCTGCACCAAGGCGGCGAGCTCGGCGTCCTTGGCACGAAGAGCAGTCTGGGACTCCCCCAGCTGTGCCCTCAGACTGGCGTTGGCCGCTGCAGAGACGGCAGAAGAAGAAGAACAATAAGAAATCTTCAAGGAAGATCCGAGCCGACTGCTTAGCAGTCGGCCCGAATCTCGGGGACTACACCCAGTGGGTGCGCTGACGCGCCCCCACATGAGATAAAGATCAAGCCACGTACCTCGGCTCTCAGTAAGGTCGGCAGTCTTCTGAGTCAGCTCCCGAGCCTGGGAGTTGAAGGCGGCTGCTCGAAGGTTGTGGTAGTCCTGCAAGATGGACAGAAGACCAAAGTAAGAACAAAAACAGCAAAGGCAAATCCTCCAAGAAGTTCGGGGACTACACCCAGTGGGTGCGCTGACGCGCCCCCACGGAAGAAATCAAGATCAAGAGGAGAAATCAAGATCAAGAAAAAAGCAAAGTCAAGAAGAAACAAGACGGGAGTACTAACCCGGATGGCTGCCCGCGTTGCGAGGAATTCGTCGGTGAACTGCCTCAGCGCCGCGGCTTGGCTTTGGAGCCGGGTCCGGACGTCTTGTGCAGCCACGTTCACTACGGCTGTCCCTCCGCCTGGCGTCCACCCCGAGGTAGCGCTGGCCGCCTCCGCGTCCCGGGCCGACGAGCTGGAGCCCACGGCCGGCTGCGGCTCCGACGCGGCCTTCCCCGCACGCCGGCTTGGCGGAACGCGGACCGCCACCTCAGCCCCCGCGGCCGGCTCGCCCTCCGCCGACTGTGCAGGCGGCGGATCAGGCCGGCCGCCTTGGGCCGCCCCGGTTGGCGGGGTCGGCTCCGGCCCCTTCTCCAAAATGATGACGTTGTCGCCGCTTCCTCCCAGCCCCGGCTGGGAGCTGCTGGCTCCCCCTGGCGAGGGCTCCACGTCCCCAGGCGCCATGACGCGCAGGGGGGGTGACCATCAAAGCCTCCCCTGCCGCCGCCGCGGCCTCAGCCTCTGCCTGGGCCTTGGCTGCGGCCTCGGCGAGTGCCTTCGCCGCCTCCTCCTCCCGAGCTGCCTGGGCGGCGGCTGCCTTCCGTGCCTCCGCCTCCCGTGCCTCCTGCTCCTCCCGCACCTCCCGCGCGTTCCTTTCCGTCGCCTCCTGGAGGTCGGCGCGGGGGTCCACGCGGCGGGTGGTGCTCCCCGAGCCCCTTGGCGACTCGACAACGGAGCCGGCAGCCGCCCACTCAAGTGACAACGGAGCTCTGCTCGTTGAAGAAAAAGACGAGAGTTCAAGAACCACCGAAGAAAAGAAAGAAAGAGAATATACAAAGAAAGATTCGGACTTACGCCGACACGGTCTGCGGTTGCTTCACCACTTTGCGGAAACGAGCCGCCTTCGCGGCCGCCTCTTCCCGCCTGGTGGCTGCCGCCCCGCTCCTGGGCTTCTTCGTTCGGCTGCCGAATAGACCCTGGGTGGCGCGACGCTTCTGCCCTCCACCCCGTGCAGGCTGCGCGGCGGAGGAGCCCGCGCCGCATCCAGATGCCGGCTGGCGGCGCGGGACGGCTTCGGCTTCATCCTCGTCCGGCCAGTCCTCGAAGGTAGCAGTGAACCCGGAGCCGCCTGCTTCGCCGCCGGCTTGGCCACCGCCCGGCTCGACGGCGTCGTCCATATGGACCGCCCCCAGGTCGGGGTCCTCCAGGTCGTGTTCGGTCCGGTCGGGGACGAAGCGGCGCTCCGCGTCTGACCCGCTGGCCGGCCGAAGCAGAGGGCTCTGTCGAAGAAGAAGCCGACTAACTCAGAGTCGGCCAAGAGATGCTCGGCAACAAGGCTGAGAGAGAGAGAAAAGAAGAGACAAGCGGAGCATACCGTAGGCGGAGGATTGGCTCGGCTATATGGCTCCTTGCCGAACTGCCACTCTTCAGAGAGTTGGCAGTTTGCAAGGTAGTTCACCATGTAGGCGACCTCATGGCGCGGCATCTCCTTGGTGCACATTCGGCTCGGATCGAGCTGGCCGCTCATCTGACAGATCAGATGAGGCCGGCTCTGGAGCGGAAGAACCCGGCGCGTGACAAACGCGGCCAGGAGGTCGGGCCCCGTCAGACCCTCCGACTGGACCATCACCCGCAGTCGGGCGATGGCGGCGTTTCCCGCCTGCGACAGCGTCACGGCCCGGAAGGACCACTGGGGCAGCCTGCCCGCCGGTGGGCCGGCTACGTAAGCCGGCAAGTTGATGTAGTCGCCCCGCGGAGCGATGTTCCGCACGTAGAAGTACGACTTCTGCCACTTCTTCACCGATTGGATCAGCGTGATGACGGGGAAGGGGTTTTCGGCGCCCGATCTTCGCGACGCGATGAAGGCGCCAGTATAAGCCGGCACGCCCTTGCTGCGCGTGCCCAGCTTCGACTGGAAAAGCTCCCCCCAGAGCTCAAGGGTGGGGAGGACGCCTAGATAGCCCTCGCACAGGGTGACGAAGGTAGACAGCAGCACCACCGCGTTGGGGGTGAGATGGTGCGGCTGGAGCTGATAGAATTCGAGCCAGGAGCGGAAGAAGGCGCTCACTGGCAAGCCGAAGCCGCGCAAGAAGTGCGAGCGGAAGACCACCCGCTCGCCCTCCTGCGGCCTCGGCGAGATTTCCTTCGCCGGCGCGAGGCGGACCTCCACTTTGTCCGCGCTGGGCAGCCGCCGCGTGTCGCGGAGGAAGTCGACGTGGTCGTCATGAACGATGGAGCCGTCCCAATCCCCGCCAAGCTGCTCTACGGTAGGAGGCATGGCGAAAGCTAGCACGGCGGCGGAGGAGCGTGCGGTGGAAGAGCGCGGCGGCGAGGCGCTGTCGCGAGAACGAGCGAGGGAAGAAGACGATGGAAGTAGGAGGAGCGTGCGAGGGCCTGCCGCCCTCCACCTCCCCCTACTTATAGCCTCACGAGGCCGAAGAGGCCGGACGTGGGGGGAGACGTGGGATTAACTGCGCCCACTCCCCCCACATCTCGCGATTATTGCGCATAAATGCGAGCCGAAACTGCCACACGGAATGTGCGGGCGGTTCCGGGATACAAAGGATCCGCGCCTGGGCCGGGGCGCGGACGTGGCGGGCCTCCTCCCTGTGGCGACGTCCCGTCACGCGCGTGGGCTGGCAGGCTTTCCTGCCACGTGGTTCGCCGACGGCCCGTGGCCGGCCCGCGGCCCGGTGCACGTGCCAGCGGGTTCCCGCCCTCCGACTCCAGAAGATTTCGACTCGGGCGGCGCGCCTGACCAAGGCCGGCTCCCAGCTGACGGCTTGTCAAGATAGGAAGCTGATCGAGCTTCTCAACCCCTACTCCACCTCGAAGCCCAATCAGCTTCGGGGACTACTGTCGGAGTAAATGGACACGGGTAGCCCAACCGACTACCCGTGGTTCTTCAGAAAAATTATCAGGCCTTTGGGCCTTCAAGCACTCCAAGCATTTGGGCCGCCTTCCCTGGCCGGCTACCTCTGAAGCCGACTCCCGGAAGGCGACCCAGCCTCAAGCGACCTCTCCCCAGGACGACTACGGGGTGGCCGACTCCAAGAAGCCGGTCAAGAAGGACGCCGGCTCCTAGCAGCCGGCCGAGACCACAACCACCAAAGCTGTTCCCACATAACGGCGACACGACGGGGTGTGGCCACAGTGCGGCCCACTACCCCCGAAGCCCGAGGCGGGCATGGCTACAGGAGGCCGTACGGGACGGCCGTCTCCCGTGCGGCTCGGCACTGTAGCCATGCTAGCCTCGACGTCATCCACGACCAACTCCTGTACGGCCCAAGGACTGCGGGCCCCTTCAGCCAGAGAGAGGCGTGAAGGCGGCCCGGCCTTTCCCAGTCGGTCAAGAGCATAGCCGGCCTCCAGAAGCCGGCTACTCCCTTCCTCGAAGCAGGAGCCCCATTAAGGAGACAAGACGAGGTAAGGCTACAGTGATAGCCCCCGAGGCGGCCCACTGTAGCCACGCTTACCTCGACAAAGCCCTCGTCATCAGAGGCGCGGCTACAGTAAGCAGCCGCCGACAAGACCCTAGGCGGTGGGGCCGGCCTGTCGACCAAGTAGCCGGCAGCCGGCGGGACCCAGCAGCCGGCGGAGAAGCCGGCGAGCATAGACACTGACGGCTGGGACCAGAGCCCAGTCGGATTAACGTTGTACCCCCGGGGGGTAGGCCTATATAAACCCCCCGGAGCACCCATGCAAAGGGTTCGCTTCCAAGCATAGCACACACACCATAGATAGAGAGAAGCAAGAGCTAGCCTTGTTCTTCTTCTCCCTTGATTCCAACAGCTCTAGGAGCGATTGTAGCTACTCATTCTTGATCTAGTGATCATGCGGAGACCCCGCAGAGCAGGACTAGGGGTGTTATCTCCTCAGAGAGCCCCGAACCTGGGTAAGATCCGCCGGCGTGCATGTCTTCGCCTCATCCCGTTTCCAGGCACCGGCGACGTTTTATTTGCTCCCACAATGATAAGCCATCCCTTGGCATATGTCGCACCAACCACCCGACACCTAGTTCTCGCTGTCGGTGGCGCCCACGGCGTGTCGGCTTTGTCCTCACGGGGTCATGTTGCGGCCGTATCAGACCTGCCAACCTCGTTGTGGTCCGGTTCGTAAACTTTCTCCTTTGTCTTGTCGATATCCTTGAAGACGACTTCTAACTGCACCTGGTGGACACGGTACCGCCAGCGGTCGCAGCAGATGTCGCGAGTGGACTGGTAGGATAGGAGCAACGCCTCCTGCTCATCCATGTCCACGTCTGCCGCGACGCCTGTGTCATCGGCGAGTTGCTCCTCCCCGCACCGGTGCTCGTCGACGAGGTGGGGTTCGTAGGCCTGGTTGGCCTGCGCCTGCCGGGACGCGACCTCTCGCTCTTCCAACACCAGGTCGGCGTCGCCCATGGTGATGCCGGCATTGGCCGGCGAGTACGGTGTCGCTGGGTCGTCGTCGACCGCCTCTTCCATTGGCTTGTCCGCAGTGCACCTCCGGCGAGCTCGTGCCTTGTCTTGGATGTATATTTATGATGCCTCGGTTATTTTTACGAAGTCTCATCCGCTCGGGATCCAGCTTGCCTGCTCCCTCCCCATGTTCCCATCCGTGCTCCCACTTCATCCTACGGCTGTCTTTTTTTCTTTTTTCCTTTTTAATCTAATCATCTCCCCCCTGATTTTAAGGGGCTGGGGCCGGGCCTTATTTTGTTCCAATCAAATCAAGCCACGTACGCGGGAGCACGGATGGGCGCACGCGCGGGAGCAGGCAAGTCTCATCCGCTTGGGATCCAGCTTGCCTGCTCCCTCCTCATGTTCCCATCTGTGCTCCCACTTCATCCTACGGCTGTCTTTTTTTCTTTTTCCTTTTTAATCTAATCATCTCCCCCTGATTTTAAGGGGGTGAAGCCGGGCCTTATTTTGTTCCAATCAAATCAAGCCACGTACGCGGGAGCACGGATGGGCGCACGCGCGGGAGCAGGCAAGTCTCATCCGCTTGGGATCCAGCTTGCCTGCTCCCTCCCCATGTTCCCATCCGTGCTCCCACTTCATCCTACGGCTATCTTTTTTTCTTTTTCCTTTTTAATCTAATCATCCCCCGATTTTAAGGGGGTGGGGCCGGGCCTTATTTTGTTCCAATCAAATCAAGCCACGTACGCGGGAGCACGGATGGGCGCACGCGCGGGAGCAGGCAAGTCTCATCCGCTTGGGATCCAGCTTGCCTGCTCCCTCCCCATGTTCCCATCCGTGCTCCCACTTCATCCTACGGCTGCCTTTTTTTCTTTTTTCTTTTTAATCTAATCATCTCCCCCCTTATTTTAAGGGGGTGGGGCCGGGCCTTATTTTGTTCCAATCAAATCAAGCCACGTACGCGGGAGCACGGATGGGCGCACGCACGGGAGCAGTCAAGTCTCATCCGCTTGGGATCCAGCTTGCCTGCTCCCTCCCCATGTTCCCATCCGTGCTCCCACTTCATCCTACGGCTGTCTTTTTTTCTTTTTTCTTTTTAATCTAATCATCTCCCCCCTGATTTTAAGGGGGTGGGGCCGGGCCTTATTTTGTTCCAATCAAATCAAGCCACGTAAGCGGGAGCACGGATGGGCGCACGCGCGGGAGCAGGCAAGTCTCATCCGCTTGGGATCCAGCTTGCCTGCTCCCTCCCCATCTTCCCATCCGTGCTCCCACTTCATCGTACGGCTGCCTTTTTTTCTTTTTCTTTTTTAATCTAATCATCTCCCCTCTCATTTTAAGGGGGTGGGGCCGGGCCTTATTTTGTTCCAATCAAATTAAGCCATGTACGCGGGAGCACGGATGAGCGCACGCGCGGGAGCAGGCAAGTCTCACAGTTTGCCTGCTCCCTCCCATGTTCCCATCCGTGCTCCCACTTCATCCTACGGCTGTCTTTTTTTCTTTTTCCTTTTTAATCTAATCATCTCCCCCTTGATTTTAAGGGGGTGGGGCCGGACCTTATTTTGTTCCAATCAAATCAAGCCACGTACGCGGGAGCAGGGATGGGCGGACGCGCGGGAGCAGGCAAGTCTCATCCTTATGCTTGACCGCATGCATCAAGATGGTGTAGTTTTAGTCCCACAAATTAGGCAAAATATAGTAGGAGATTGACTAGTCATTATAGAGCTGGGGCCAAATTTCAGAGTTTCACAATTGGTAAGGTAAGAATAATTGATGTTTTGGCGTCCCGACTCGTGTGACAGCGATGATGATGGCTTGAGGAGCTGGGTCGCAACATGTTCTTTGTCATAGACGCAGATCCTCGCTGATGTCCCTCGAGTTGTCGTTGCGTAGCGTCTCCGCACTTTGCACCAATGAATTTGGAGCCACATGTTGAGACGTGGCTTGGTGGGAATGATGTCCTTCGAAAGGTAGGTCTGTTGTTGAGTGAAGTCTAAAATAAACCCTGTTGTTGTAGAGCTCGACGTAAATGAACCCTCATCTCTAAATCCCTGAAATTTATACCCTATATTCTTTAATCCCGGTCTAAATAAACCTTCTGCCGGTTTTATGTGTGGATTTGATGATGTGGCAACTAAAGGCCGGGATTGTTGACTTTGACCATAACAATTTTCTTTGCCGAGTTGTATTGCTGCCACATCGCTGAGTTTGTCAACGGGTTCGAGCCACAGACCATCTCCTCCTGCCATGGTGCGAAGCCGGAGCCTGAGCCCATCTGTGGCTGTTCACGTCCATCACGGACAGCTCCTGCGTTGCTTGCGAGAAGCCGGCGAAGGTCAGCGAGGAGGAGCGGACGGTGTCTTGCTTGCTGTCCACTTTCTGCCTCTCGAGCACCCTGCAGAGCACCGAGTCCTCCTACATAATTGAAGTGCCGTGCCATGCATCAAGATTAGAAACGCAGATCGATGCAATTGCAAAGAGGAGCTAACCTGGCCGTGAGCTTCACCACGTCTACGCGTACCCAAAGCATGATTAGCAGTGTCAGTCGAAAACACATACAGTATATACCGCGCACACATGCATGCATAAGATCTTCGAAAAAACATGCACGCATAAGCTAGCCTTCAGATCAGGCCTCATAACGTAATTAAGTAGCCTTCAGCACATATTCACACACGAAATATGTTAACTGTGTCTGTTAGTAGAATTTCCAGCACATAGCCCATCCATCCCAGCCATTTCGACTGCCACCTTCTAGTTCCCCGTTTGGATAGGCATATAAGGTTAAAAATGGCTGGGTTTGAAAAGAACAGAGTACAAACTTCAGGGATTTAAAGGTGGGGGTTCATTTGCGTCGGGCTCTACAACTACAAGTTTTATTTTAGACTTCACTCGTCCGCTGTTTGACAATCTTCGGTGGCCACGCTTAGTGTTGTCAGGTGCAAGAGGTGCTTCTTTCTCCTGTAAGGCTTGCCTTCAAAGTCCGAGCTACCTTGTCCTTGACGCCTCTCGAGCACACCCTTTATAATGAGGACTCTTGATTGATCGTCTATGGTGCAGTAGAAGTGCTCGGGAAGAAGTAATGACGATGACAGTTGATGGCAACCTCGACCGAGTTCCCCTGTGTGAATCTTTGGGGGCAACCAAATCAGTTGGGGTGCCTGTTTTTTGGGCGCGATGTATCAGTTTTCGCCTGTTTTTTATGAAACATTCAGGCAATTTTCTTTTTCTTAATTAATGGATAGAGTTCTAAGTGTTGTCTACAGTAAAGATGCGAAAGACTGGAATCCAAAAAGTTCCTGATCTTCGGCACGAGAAAACATTAAGTGGGGTTGGTGCGAAATATTAACTGTTATGAGCAGATAACTTAGGTAACATGTACGAATCAACTTAGAAATATATCGATATGCATATCTAACAAGAATGCACATCCCACTAAAAGAGCGCACATGATCAGCCTAACACGTTGACGGTTCACACACAAGAGTACTACCTCCATTCTGAAATATAAGACGTTTTGATAGGGTATTATATTTTGGAATGGAGGTTGATACTATTATATTCGCAAAAAAAGTAGATACTACTGCTAGTAATAATTTTATCCAACATACTTTATTTCCAAGTAACTCCTTTTAGAAATTATCACTATCACAAGATGGTATTTAATGCCTTCGAGCATCGTCCCCGGCTACCGACTATACGAAGCCGAGAAAGGAAGAATTTCAACCAACTCATTTGCAATGGCACGACATCCACACGGTTAGCATGACGGTTAGGCCAATCTACCAGCTCCTCCACCGTCTCGGTTTCAAGGTCGACAACGTACACGCGTAAACTACTACCCTAGTGTCGTGGTGGGCGCACGGCAGATGCCAAGGGATGGCTAAAGAGAGGAGGAGGCTCGAGGGCGCTGGTGGGCTCCAGAGGCGAGGTTGGCATGAGCGGGCGCGGGACGCCGGACTTACCCAGGTTCGGGGCTCTCCGGAGAGATAATACCCCTAGTCCTGCCGAGTGTAGTTGGATGATCGATAGTACAATGTTGCTCCTGGAGCTGTATGAAGGAGGAACGAAGCTGGCCAAGGCTTGGGCTGCTCCTTCTCTCCTGTGTTGCTGTTTCGTGGCTAGTCCTCCTGCTTCGCCCCCGAATGATCGTGGGCTCCCCAGGGTTTTATAGTCCAACCCCTCGGGGGTACAATGGTAATGTTATAAGTTGGTGGGTCCGTGTAGTCGGTGTCCGGGGACCCGAGCTGGGCCCCGCTGAGGGCTTGTGGTTCGCCGGGTTCCCCTAGGTGCGGGCCCCGCCAGCCTAGGGGGACTGTGCGCCGTCTTGTCGATCGTCAGGGTGTGGCCGAGTCGAGCCGCGTACAGTGCTCTCCGTTAGGTTGCCGCTTGCTGTCGTCAGCGGTGAGGGTGGGGGCACTGTTGCCACGCCGGCCCTGGTCAGCGGGTAGGTGAGGGGCACTGTTGCCACGTTCCTGCTGACCAGAGGCATGGGCGGGGCACTGTTGCCTCGGTCATCGTTGATTGAAGTCTTGTCCCCGTCATATGACCTGGATGGGACGGGAGTTGACCTGCGACTGGATTGCGTAGCACGCCATGGGTGGCGCTGGCTTGGTGAGGAGGCCTTGGCCATGCCGGGTTCGGCTGTCTTGCGCCAGTTGTTGAAGCCGAGTCGACGTGTCTTGCCGGGTCGGCTAGTCTGGCCGGCTTGGGGGGCTTGGCCGGGTCGAGCCGGCCAAGCGCGCGCCGGTATTGACGGGCGGTGCCAGCCCCGTTGTTTTTGAAGAGGATCCGGATTCCGTTGCCTGCCCGGGGTCCATCCCCTCGACAGTAGTCCCCGAAGCTCGCTGCTCCGAGCAGAACTCCTTTGCCGTCCATCTTCCTTCTTCTTCCTTCGATCATGTCGCTGCCATCGGGCTCCTGGATGGGCTCGAACGTCACCTCCGAGGACATCACCCAACTCCGGGCGACGCGGCGCCTGCCGCGGGAGATGGACGTCGGCGTCCGCCTGCCGCGCGGCGAGCAGAGGCCTCGGCCCGAGGGGCAGGAGCGCGTGGTCTTCCTCATGCACTTCGAGCGCAGGTTCGGGCTGCCGGCGAGCACCTTCTTCCGCGCTTTCCTGGAGTTCTTCGGGCTCCAGCCGCATCATCTCGGCGCAGGCGCCATTGTCCAGCTCTCCGGCTTCGTCACCCTCTGCGAGGGGTACCTGGGGGTCGAGCCTACGATCGACCTATGGGCGCGCTTCTTATCCTTGAAGCAGCAGGGCCCTTTGGCCGAGGAGTTCGCCGATTGCGGCACCGCCGTCATCTCGAAGCGGTCGGGGGCGGATTTCCCCAAGATCCCGCTGGAGGACTCTGCCAAGAAGTCAGAACTCCTTCTTCTACGTCCGCAACCTTGGAGCGGATCACATCAATCTTCCGGCCTTTGCCATCGCACCGCCGCGGGCGAAGACGAACTGGGGCTACTTGCCCAAGCGCCCGTCACAAGAGATCATTAATCTCTGCGAGCGGGTGACGGTGATGAGGACGCAGGAGGGGCTCACCGGCACCGACCTCCTCGCCGCGTTCATCATGCGCCGGGTCCTTCCGCTTCAGGGGCGCTCCTGCCTCATCGGCGAAATGGTCGGCCTTCAAGACCCCAACCGCATGGGGTCGACGCGGCTGTCCACGGAGCAGGTCGTGCGCAGCGTGAACGACATCTCTAAGGCCAACCTTGGGGAGGACTGGCGGTTCGGCAAGGCGTCGTACAGCCAGTCGAACCCGGCGTTGCAGGTCAGTGTCTGGTCTTCTCACTTTGCTGCCGTGCACCTTCTCATCCGTCCTGACGCGACGCGGGGGGGGGGGGGTACTTCTGAACGCGATTCGGCATCCTTACGCCCGGGCTCCGTCGCAGGTGAAGCCGGTGGCGCCAGAGGAGCTTGTGGCTCGTGGCGGGGAGGAGGAGGCCGAGTCCGACGCCGGCGCTGGGCGTCGCGCGGGTAAGTCTCGCGTTTTTCTTCATGTGTCTTGAATTGCTGACCGCGGCACGGAACGGTTGGTGCTGATGCCAGTTGTTGGTGTAGTGGCGTTGAGCGGGGGAGGCGGCGACGCGGGCGGAGCCGGGTCCTCGCATGGGGCGGCGCCGAGCCGCCCGCATGGGAAAGACAGTGTCGCGCCGTGACCCCGGGCCCCGAAGCGCATGGCGGACCCGGCCGGGGCCGGGAGGCCGGCCAAGAGGAAGCGCGGCGGTGTGCACGGGAGGCCAACCCCGGTCCCGGTCTTGGCAGGGTAAGCTTCATCTCTTGTTTGCGCTCAGGTTTTTTTTTCTTGAGCTAGTCTTGTTTCTTTTCTGCTCATTCTGTCTTCTTCTCTAGGTCGCCAATCGCGCTGGCGAGGGCGGCGGCGGAAGCCGCGACCGCCGAAGGGGCGGCGTTCCGCAGGAGCCGGTCCGACCTTGCCGACCAGGCCGAGGCGGAGGGACGGGCCGAGTCGGACCTCGGCCTGGATCCGAATGACGCCGAAGCCTTCGCCTGGCGGGACAGGAACCGGGCCGAGGAGGAGCTGGAGGCGGCGTCGGTCCGGGCTTGGACCGACGCGGCGGCGGCATGGGCGCGACCCGGCGCGGAGCCGGTCTGGTGTGAGATGCCGGAGGGCATGGTGGTGGCGGCGACGGTCTTTGAGCCGTCGTCGGTGAGGGAGCGCGGCCGTGGAGGCCGGGCTGAGGTGGTGATCCCCGACCGGGGTGTCGTGGAGGTGGAGGATGACACCCCGCCGCGGGCCAACGTGGCCGAGCGAGCGGGGACTGATGGTGGTGGAGGCGGCGTCGTTTTGGAAGAGACGCTGCGGGCGGCGGCGGCGGAGGCGCCGCCGGTTTTGGAGGAGGCAGCGGCGGTGCGAGAGGTCACCCCGGCAGCTTGGCCGGAGACGGCGACGCAGGGTGTCCCGGCGTCCGGGTCGGGGTCGGCGACGCAGGGCGTCCCGGAGGAGGTGCTGGCCGCGTCGCGAGCGGCCAGCGAGGAGCACGCCTTGGTGCCCTGGCAGGAAGAGCGCTGAGCTACCGTGCCGCAGCCGGCGCGGAGTGGGGGCGTCGTTGTCTTCGGGCCTCAGACCCAGGAGGAGGCGGCGCTAGACGCCGTCAGTCGCCGCCTGCGAGGCCGGACGGAACGGCTCGAGGCCTTCGCCCAGGCCGAGGTGGTGCGGACGCGCGACCTGGAGCGTGCCGTCCTGGTAAGTCTTCTTGCAATTTTCTTCTTTGTGGGGGCGCGCCAGCGCACCCACTGGGTGTAGCCCCCGAGGTTCGGACCAACTACATAGTAGTTGGGTCGAATCTTTAGAGTATTGGCCTTGTTCTGATTTCTGCTTTCTTCAGCATCTCGACGCCTTCCGGGTTGCCGCCTACAATCGTCTCCTGGGCAAGCACCGGGAGCTCGTGGAGCGGCTTGCCGCCAAGGAGGAGGAGCTCCGCGTCGCCGCAGGTATCCTTGTGCTCTTTTCTTGTGGGGGCGCGCTAGCGCACCCACTGGGTGTAGCCCCCGAGATTCAGGCCAACTGTGTAACAGTTGGGCCAAATCTGAAGTCTTGCTTTTTTCTTCTGCTGAGTCCTTTTTTTCGCAGCCGAGGTGCTGTCCTGGCGGACTCGTCTGCTCCGGGCCGGTCATCACTACGACCGGCTCGTTGCCGACACCGGCCGTCTTGGCATCGAGGCGGCGTAGGCGAGGGCGGAGGCGGCCGCGGCTCGGCGGTCTCTCGACGAGGCCAACCGGCTGCATGAGCAGCTGGCGGGTCACAAGAGCCGCCTTGAGGCTGAGGTGGAGCTCCTTAAGGCGAAAGCCGCCAAGGTGGCAGAGGCGCAGCGGCCCTGGTGGAGGCGGATCAGCAGCGCGGCCAGCTGGCCGACGACAAGGGCTGGCTCCAGGCCGAGGTGTATCGCCTGCGGGGGGCAGGTCACCACGGCTGAGGGGGCCTGTCAGGACGAGGCCCGTCGCCGTGAGGCGGCCGGGAAGGCGGCCGAAGACAAGGACGCCCAGCTGAAGGCGGCCCTTGCCAAGGCGGCCGATCTGGAGAAGGCGCTCGAGGAGCACGACCGCGCCATCGAGCGGGAGCGGCGCGGTACGTTGCTTGAGGCACAGCACCTGGAAGAGTCCTTCTCCAGTAAGTGCTTTTTTCTTGTCGTTTGGCGGGTCGGGATTCGGCCTTTCTTCCTTGTTGTTCTTCTTCTAACTCGCTTGTTCCTTTGCGGCAGGGGCCTTCCCAGAGACGCAGTGGCTGGCGGAGGAAGCCGTCCGCTATCAGCGTGACCCGACCGACGTTCTTGGGTCCGGGACGGATCCGCGGGTGGCCTGGACCTTCTGGGAGATCATCGCCGCCGCTGAGGCCCGCCTGCAGGTTCTGGGAACGCAGTTGGGGCGGCTGTCCCAGGCCGGCACCGCGATGACGGCGGCCCTATGGCCGGACTCCGTCCAACTGAGCAGCTTCTCACGCCTGGCGCGTTGGTTGGAGATGGGGCCGGACCGGCTTGGCGAGTGGCGCGTCTCCGCCGCTCGTGCCGGTGCTGAGATGGCGCTCCGGTTCGCGCTGTCCTGGCATCCGGACGTGCAGCTGGACGCGTTGATGGGCCAGCGGGCCAGTTCGGAGCAGCTCTTGCAGGAGCAAGCCGGCCGGATCGCCTCCCGGGCCAGCTACATCGCCGAGTTTGCCTTCCACGACGAGTTCCATCCGGAGCAGACGGAAGACGGCGGGGTCGTGGACGGCGACGACTACGGCTTGCTCCTCCACGATCCGGAGGGGAGCTCGGAGGAGACGGGCGTCTACCGCGACACGGATGCTGAGGAGGGCACCGGCACCTTGCTAGACCCGGAGGCCGCGAGGGGAGGGCGGTCGATGTCGCGACGCGGCGCTGGAGATGCCTGAGACACTTTGTGTAAAATTTGTTAAATAGCAGGTCCACCCACCCACTGGGGGTTTTAGGGTGTAATGAACTCGGGCCGTGGGCCTTTTCTTAAATACTTGTAGATGTCGTGGGTGCTTTTGCTTTTTTGCCTTCCGTTTTTTGGACCGATTTCATGCGCTTTTCCTTTCTCAAACCTCCCCCCCTCCCGCGAGTCAGCCGGCCGAGGCTCCGGTCCGTGACAAGGAGTTCGGTTCTTTGAGAGGAGCGCGCAGGACTTGGGTCCCTCGAAACGTTGAGCGCGAGCGAAACACCCACTGGGCCGGCTGGCGGCAATCCGGCGAAGCCGGTTGGCGAGCAGCCGGTTGTGCGGCTGTTCATTTGATGAACGGCGGACCGGGTTGATCGACCCGGCGACCTTTGGCTTAGTGTATGAAGCGTAAAGGAGCTTTGGCCCGTTGTGCTTGCCAGCCGACAGCCAAAGCTGGATCTGTGGCTTTAGGGCGAAGTGGGGGACCGCGACATCCTAACTTTATCAGGAATCACCAAGTAAGGCGGCGGGGTAGCGACCGAGCTAGCCAGCCCCCGAGCCCCCGGGTCGAGCGAGTCGGACCGGTGGCCGGGTTCAGTGGTATACTGATGCAAGAAAATAGGGACACAATAAATTGGTCGACAAAAGGCAGCCCCCGAGTCTCGTTCGGGGACCCCATAGTTTCATGCGTTTACAAAAGGCGATGATACATACGCTCGTGCGGCTAACTGTAAAACGGGCGGAGGAGTTCCGCGTTCCACGGCCGGGTCGTTTCTTCACCGGCGGTGTCCTTCTTGCGCTTCCTCGACTTGCATGCGTCGATGAGGTAGTAGGCGTTGCGGTCGCGCAAGGCCCTGCTCAGGATGAATGGGCCCTCCCATGGAGGGGACAGCTTGTGCTGGCCTGCCTGCTCTTGGACGAGTCGGAGGACGAGGTCGCCCTCGCGGAACGCGAGGGGCTTGATCTTCTTGCTGTGGTAGTGCCTCAGGCCTTGCTGGTAGATGGCCGAGCGACTGAGCGCCAGGAGGCGTGCTTCTTTGAGCAGGTCGACGCCATCTTCGCGGGCTTCTCTGGCTTCGGCTTCGGAGTACATCGCGACGCGCGGCGAGTCGAACTTGACGTCGGTCGGGATGACGGCTTTGGCTCCGTAACGAGGAAGAACGGGGTGAACCCGGTCGACCGATTCGGCGTGGTGCGTAGACTCTAGAGAACGGCTGGCAACTCGTCAAGCCAGCTGCTGGGTGAGCGGATGAGCAGCTCGACGAGTCGCGGCTTGACGCCGGACAGGATGAGTCCATTGGCCCGCTCAACCTGCCCGTTGGACTGCGGATGCGCAACGGAGGCCAGGTCGAGGCGGATGCCGGAGACGGAGCAGTATTGCTCGAGCGCGCCCTTGGCGAAGTTGGTGCCGTTGTCGGTGATGATGTTGTTCGGCATGCCGTAGCGCACCGCTATGTCCTTGATGAACCGGACGGCTGTTGGCCCGTCCAGTTTCTTGATTGGTCTTGCCTCGATCCACTTGGTGAATTTGTCCACTGCCACCAGCAAGTGCGTCATGCCGCCTCGGGCGGATTTGAAGGGTCCCACCATGTCGAGTCCCCAGACCGCGAAGGGCCAGGCGATCGGTATGGTGCGGAGTGCTGACGCCGGCTGGTGGCTGTGTTTGCTGAAGCGCTGGCATCCCTCACACTTGAGGACGAGCGAATCGGCGTCTTGGAGGGCCGTGGGCCAGTAGAAGCCGTGGCGGAACGCCTTGGCCACCAGGGATCGTGATGTGGCGTGGTGCCCACACTCGCCCTGATGTATGTCGAGGAGGATGTCGATGCCCCGCTCCTGCTCGACGCAGTGCTGGAACACGCTGGTGGAGCTGCGCTTGACGATGCTGTAGGCGGACGCCCGGCGCTGCACTTGCCGAGCTTCGGTCTCGTCCATGGGGAGAACCCCGTACTCCAAAAATTCTGATATTGAGAGGGACCAAGATGGAGCCGTAACCACGGCGAAGACGGCCACCAGGGTGGGTTCCGAGTTGGCAGCCCCCGGGTCGGGGATGGCGACGGCCGGGTCCGGGACGATGGTGGCCGGGTCGAGCTGAGCAGCCTCCGGGCCGGGTTCAACAGTCCCCGGGCCGGGTTGAGGTGCGTCCGGGTCGTCTGGAACGTGGATGGACTCGGAGTCCGGCGATGGCTTGACGGACGGCTTGCGCAGGTGCTCGAGGGAGACGTCGGACGGGATGGCTTGTCATGACGAGGCGATCTTGGCGAGCGTGTCGGATGCTTCGTTCTCCGCGCGCGGGACGTGGAGGAACTCGGAGCCCTCGAAGGATCCGGACAGCTTCTGGACGAGGAAGCGGTAGCTTGCCATGTTGGAGTCACGGGCGTCCCGTTCGCCGGAGCATTGCTGCACCACCAGGTCCGAGTTGCCGTAGCACAGGATGCGCCGGATGCCGAGTTCCTTGGCCAGCCGGAGGCCGTGCACAAGGGCTTCGTACTCGGCGACATTGTTGGAGGCGGCGAAGTGGATCTGGAGCGCGTAGCGGAGCCGGTCGCCCTTCGGGGACGACAGTACGATGCCGGCCCCCAAACCGAGTCGCATCTTGGACCCGTCGAAGTGCATGCGCCAATGTGTCGAGTCGGGAGGCGGCGGCAAGTACTGGGTTTCGGTCCAGTCAACGAGGAAGTCGGCCAGGGCTTGAGACTTGATCGCGGTGCGGGGCTCGTAGAGGATGGTGTGGCCGGCTAGCTGGATCGCCCATTTGGCAACCCGGCACCCGATGATTTCTCCGATAGGCGCCGTGCTGACCACGGTGACGACGTGCTCTTGGAAATACTGCTTCAGCTTCTTGGCGGTGAAGTACACGCCGTAACACATCTTCTGGTAGTGAGGGTAGTTCTGCTTGGAGATGGAGAGCACCTCGCTCAGGTAGTAGACTGGGCGCTGGACGGCTTGGATCTTGCCCTTCTCTGGTCGCTCGACGACCAGCACCGTGCTGACCGCCCGCGAGGTCGCGGCTATGTAGAGCAACAGCGGCTCCTTGTCGGTCGGCGCGGCCAGGACTGGCGTGGTGGAGAGCATGCGCTTGAGGTCTTGGAAGGCCTCGTCTGCCTTGCCGTTTCATTCGAACAGGCTCGTCTTCTTCATCAGCTGGTACAGGGGTAGCACCCTCTCGCCCAGCCGGCTTAGAAACCGGCTGACCGAGGCCAAGCATCCGGTGAATTTCTGGACATCGCGCAGCCGAGCCGGCTTGCGCATGTGCTCGATGGCCTTGATCTTCTCCGGGTTCGCCTCAATGCCGCGTTCCGAGACGAGGAAGCCGAGTAGCTTTCCGGCCGGGACGCCGAAGACGCATTTTTCCGGGTTAAGCTTGACCTTGTATTCGCGGAGGTTGGCGAAGGTTTCCTTCAAATCGTCGAGGAGCGTGAGGTGCTGCTTGGTCTTAACCACGATGTCGTCCACGTATACGTGGATATTGCGGCCGAGTTGCGGCAGCAGACATTTCTGCATGCAGCGCTGGAAGGTGGCGCCGGCGTTCTTCAAGCCGAACGACATGGTGATGTAGCAATACGCCCCAAAGGGCGCGATGAAGGACGTCTTCAGGGCATCGGCCGAGTCCAACTTGATCTGGTGGTAGCCGGAGTAAGCGTCCAGGAAGGACAGGAGCTCACACCCGGCGGTCGAGTCGATGGCTTGGTCGATCCGCGGGAGGGCGAAGGGATCCTTGGGACAGGCCTTATTGAGGCTGGTGTAGTCGATACACATGCGCCAGGTCTTGTTCTTCTTCAGGACGAGGACTGGGTTGGCCAGCCACTCGGGGTGAAATACTTCCATTATGAAGCCGGCCGCCAAAAACTTGGCGACCTCTTCACCAATGGTTCTTCTCTTCTCTTCAGAAAATTGTCGTAGGGGTTGACGGACAGGCTTGGCGTCCTTGCGGACGTGAATTTTGTGCTCGGCGTACTTCCTCGGGATACCCGGCATGTCCTTGGGGGTCCATGCGAAGATATCCCGATTCTCACGGAGGAAGTCGACGAGCTCGCCTTCCTATTTGCTGTCGAGGCAGGCGCCTACGACAACGTACTTGCTGCAGCTGGGGTCTTCTGGGTTGAGCTTCACTTTCTTGGTCTCCTTGGAGGGCTTGAAGGCGGCCTCGTCGGCCGGGTCCGGGGTCGGGATTGACGCGGTGGAGGCCTCGCCTGCCAGGGCGACGATCCGGTCGAGCTGGCGCTGCTCCTCGGCAATGACCAGCGACTCGGCCAACTTGGAGCCGTCTCGGGCGCACTCCAGGGATTTGCGGTAATCGCCGGCGACGGTGATGAGGCCCTTGGTACCCGACATCTTCATCTTCAGATACGCGTAGTGGGGAACCGCCATGAACTTGGCGAGCGCGGGCCGGCCCAGCAACGCGTATACGCGCTGGACAGGTCCACCACCTCGAACCAGATCGGTTCGCACCAGAAGTGGCCGCTGTCACCGAACAGGACATCTAGCCGAACCCGGCCAATGGGGGAGCAGGAGAGGCCGGGTACGATGCCGTGGAAGATCGTTCGGGTTGGCTCCAGGTCCTCGGCCTTGAGGCCGAGCTTGGTCATCGTGTCGCGGTAGAGGATGTTGATGCTGCTGCCGCCGTCGATGAGGACTCGGGAGAACTTGCATGTGCGCCGCGCGACGGTGGTGGGGTTGAGGACGAGGGCGTAGCCACCCGGGCTCGGCATGACTGCCGGGTGATCCTCCCGGGTCCAGGTGAACGGGCGATCCGACCAATGCATGAACTCCGGTTTGGCCGGGACGACGGTGTTCACCTCCTGCCGAAGGAGGTGCTCGATGTGCTTGTCGTCGCCGAGGCTGGTGAAGACGACGTAGGGCGCGCTCTGGTCCGTGTAGGCGTCGTCGCACATCGCGCCGCCAGCCGGATGCGGCGGTGGAGGCGGAGGCGGTTGTCCCGCGCCTGGAGCCCGAGCCGGAGGAGGCGGGATGTCGCCCCTCATGATGTGCTCGGTGATGGCGCACTGCCGAAGCGTGTGCGTGGAGGGTCTTGCGCCGCTGTGGTGCTTGCAGGGGGCGTCGAGCATCTGCTCGAAGCTCATGGCGGGTTGCCATGCCGTCTTGCCAGTTTGCCGGCGCTTCGCCGCCGGGTCCGCCGCGGGCTCGGTGGCCGCGACGAGCCGGTTGTCGTGACGCGGCGCCGGCTGGTCGGCCTTGCGCTTGCTGTTCTGGTGATGCTGCTGCCGGCTCCTTTCGCCGGCCGGCTTCGGAAGGGGAACCGGCTTCGCCTTGCCGGCTTCATCCAGCGCCACCTGGATCTTCATGGCGGAGTCGGCGTTGGCGTACTTGTCCGCCGTCACCATGAGCGCGGCCATGGTGGCCGGCTCGGAGCGTAAGAGCTTGTGCTTGAGGAGGGTGATGTCTCGGCACCCGCTGACGAAGTACTGGATCGCCTGGACTTCATGGACGCCCTCGCAGCTGTTCCGGAGCTCGGTCCAGCGTGCGAGGTACTCGCGGCCGGTCTCCGTAGGCCCTTGCACGCACATGGCGAGCTGGCTAGGGCGGCCGGGTCGCTTGTATGTCCCCGTGAAGTTGCGGACGAAGGCTTCCTCGAAGTCCACCCACGTGTTGATGCTGCCCATCGGCAGGCTGTTCAACCACGTGCGGGACGACCCTTGGAGCATGAGCGGTGCGTAGCGCACGGCGAGACGACGATTGGCACCGGTGATGCCAATGGCCGTGGTGTAGTCGGTGAGCCAGTCTTCTGGCTACACCGTCCCGTTGTACTTGGGGGTGTCGCGGGGGAGCATGAATCCTTTGGGGAAGGGATCCTCCCGGATGCACGGGCCGAAGCACGCCGGCCCGATAGCGCCGCTCTCCTCCACCTCCAGGGAGCGAGCGAGCTGATCGAGGCGGTGGCGAGCATCGGCGTCGTCGATGGCGCGCGGGCCGAGTCGACTTGCGGCCAGGCCACGGGGGGCCGGGTCGGTTGGAGCCGGACGCCGGCCATGCTGGCCGGGTCCGCGTTGGGTCTCTAGGACGGGCTTGTTGCCCAATCCGCCGGAGGCTGTAGCGGCCGGAACGCGCCGAGTCCGGGCTTGGCCGGAGTGCGCCTCGCCGGGTGGCGAGGAAGCGGTGTGCAGAAGCTCGTCGGGCCCGCCAAGGAGGGCGGAGCCGGACCCCGCCGAATTGGCGAGCTGGTTGAGGCGGTCTTGCTGGGTGTTGGCGGCGTGGAGGAGTTCGCGCATCCGCCCGATGCGCTCTTTCAGCTCCTCACCCGCGAGCTGGTCCAGGCCAACTGCGGCTGCCTGGGCAGCGCGCATGTTCTTCGCTGGGGTCTCGTAGACGGTTGGGACGCCGCCGAGGGCCCGGCCGATCGCTCCTCCCCGGGCACGTACATCGGCGACCCGGCTTGGCTCGGCCGCGGCGGGCGTGAATCCGTAGGCGGCGTCGCGCTCCAGCTGAGCGGCGTCCAGGCGACGCTGAGTGGCGGCGAGCGTCTCAGATAGGTCCAGCATCTGCTGGCGCCTTTCCTCGAGCTGGGTTCGGGCCTCAGCGACGTTGGTGGCGTCGACGTCGGTGCCGATGGGGATGCGGAGGCTCTGCATCGCGGCGCGCAACGGATCGGACGGCTCGATCCGATCCGCTGCGGCCCTGGCTACGGCAGCCTTCCTCGTCTTGCTCAACGAGGAGGAGGCGCCGTCGCCGGTGACGAAGACCTCCACATGGACGTCCATTGCCCCGGCGGAAACGCCGCCGCCGAGGGAGAGGGGAGAGGGGAGAGTCGGAGTAGCTGAGCACCTCGCTAGGGTACTCGTCGGCCGCGAACGCATCGGAGATGCGCAGTGCGGCGAAGAAGGCGACAAGCGCGCCGACGACGTCGTCCGCTAGGGCGACGGACTCGTCGGCGTAGGAGAAGGGCCCCGTCCGAAGCATGCTCCCGGCCAACTCCTCGAGCTGCCCCACAGTGGGCGCCAACTGTCGTGGTGGGCGCACGGCAGATGCCAAGGGATGGCTAAAGAGAGGAGGAGGCTCGAGGGCGCTGGTGGGCTCCAGAGGCGAGGTTGGCATGAGCGGGCACGGGACGCCAGACATACCCAGGTTCGGGGCTCTCCGAAGAGATAATACCCCTAGTCTGTAGGGGAACGCAGCAGAAAACAAAAAAATTCCGACCTACGCACCAGCCCAGGACCACTATGGAGACTGCATACATGGTTTGATCTTTTTCGTTACCGACTCATAGCGCAGCGGGAAGTAGAGTCGATGACGATCGGCGGTGCAGATCCCCGCAGCTAGGATTTACAACCTCCCAACCGCGAGGATGTATACCCTTATCTGCTCCTCAAACAGCCCTCCGGGAGGCGGTCGAACAGCCCCCCGGACGGTGTCGCGGACAGCCCTTCGGGAGGACCTTCGAAACTCGAACGGTCACTCGGACAGCCCTTCGGGAGGACCTTCGAAACTCGGACGGTCACATGGACAGCCCTTCGGGAGGCACTCACGAACTAAGACCGAAACTACGATCTCTCTACAGAGTTGCACACATACGGTGTCATCTATCCGGCAGGGCTTCGCCGTCCAGAACTAGTTCCTGCCGGAACCCAGACAGCCTTACGGCTCTACGAAACTCTTTTCGTGGGAGGGAGAGAAGAAGCCAGATAATGCATGGCATGTGTATGAGAGCAAGGGATGAGTGTGGAGGGCTGCCCCTCCACCTCTATATATAGGAAATCCCAAGGGGGTAGGGTAGTTTCACAAAAAAACCCAAAATGCACATGAATGAAGTCCTTCCACAAGGACCTAGGAGTGAAACCAAGGAACTAGAGGGTCCCCAAGGGGGGATACCCCATGTGGCCGGCCACACCCCCATGAGGGGCCCCAAAAATGGCTCCTATCCATCCATGTCATCCCCAAGATCTTTTGGAGCAAAGCCCCAAAAGGTGGCTTTCCATAAAGTAACCATAAAGCTGATTTTCACTATTCACGACGACATTTTTCAGCGTCTGATCGAACTGAAAATATTTATGTGGGCTAAGAACATTTCCAATACCCACTAAAATGATTTTCAACGCGTTCCGAAACAATTCCGGTTTTAGTGATTTTCATCTGCGAAACGCATCTGAAGTGGCTCCGGCAGCTCCGGAACATTTCCGGTTTTTATCTCAGAAAATTCCAAAAAGCTTCCAGAATGATTCTGGCATCCTCCAAGAATTATCAGGCATGTGCCGAAACCAATTTGACTTAATGGTGTATTCCGAAACAACTTTTCGGTATCATCGAAACTTATCCGATGACCTCTCTCTGCGGTACGATTCCGCTGTCCGAAACTTTTCGGTGTCCGAAACTTTTCCGGTGATTTTCTCTCAGACTCCCTGTCTAGTATTCAGCAGATAGATGACCCTTAAGCGTGTGACCCTATAGGTTCGGTGAAGTATAGACATGACCCGGAACCCCTTCCGATCAATGATCAACATCGGAGCCGTGGACACCCATATTGACCCCTATACCCACACGAATAAATATTCGAGTGAACCTCCAGTTGCCGTGTGCTATTCCTGTTGCTTCGCGATATGTTACAAATACCCGAGGTGAGACATGTTGGCATTCCCGTGGATCAACAACTTGTCCACTATGCTAGTTACCTCGTTACCGGTATTGTTCTCTTTTCTCGTTATCGTGTTCCGGCATCCCCGTGATCAAATCACAAAGTGTCTGGCCAGACGATGATGGATACCGTAACACCGAGAGGGCCCAGAGATATCTCTCCATCGTCGGAGGAGCAAATCCCAATCTTGAGCTATCAAGTTACTTGACACACTTTTCCATGAACCCGTAAGCCGCCGTAATAGCCACCCATTTACGGATGACGTTTAACAAACCCCAAAGTTCATGAAGCAAGCATGAAGAAACTCGATACTGTCATGGTCTAAGGAATCATGCAAACGTTAACCATCTCTGTGTTATGTACCAATAAACTTGTGACGAATGTATCTCATAGCATAACATCAATTCGGGTCGATTCAACACAAATGTCCTTCCTGACATTGTGCCCTCAAAGTTGCTTGGCATAGACATGCCCATGATTGGGAAAACATAATCATCATGCAACACTTGAGCTAGTCTTAGAGGCATGACTAGGAATACATTTTATCGTTTATTATTCCACACGTGCATATGGGTTCTCCCCAGAGCCTTTATGGATATACGGGCTCGGGAACCACAACAGTTATAGCATGGAACATAAACATAATTATGAACAGAGAGATAATCAATAACATTTATTATTGCCTCTAGGGCATATCTCCTACATAGTCCTGCCGAGTGTAGTTGGATGATCGATAGTACAATGTTGCTCCTGGAGCTGTATGAAGGAGGAAGGATGCTGGCCAAGGCTTGGGCTGCTCCTTCTCTCCGGTGTTGCTGTTTCGTGGCTAGTCCTCCTGCTTCGCCCCCGAATGATCGTGGGCTCCCGGGGGTTTTATAGTCCAACCCCTCGGGGGTAGAATGGTAATGTTATAAGTCGGTGGGTCCGTGTATTCAGTGTCCGGGGACCCGGGCTGGGCCCCGCTGAGGGCTTGTGGTTCGCCGGGTTCCCCTAGGTGCGGGCCCCGCCAGCCTAGGGGGACTGTGCGCCGTCTTGTCGATCGTCAGGGCGTGGCCGAGTTGAGCCGCGTATAGTGCTCTCCGTCAGGTTGCCGCTTGCTGTCGTCAGCGGTGAGGGTGGGGGCACTGTTGCCACGCCGGCCCTGGTCAACGAGTAGGTGAGGGGCACTGTTGCTACGTTCCTGCTGACCAGAGGCATGGGCCGGGCACTGTTGCCTCGGTCATCGTTGATTGAAGTCTTGTTCCCGTCATACGGCCTGGATGGGACGGGAGTTGACCCGCGGCTGGATTGCGTAGCACGCCATGGGTGGTGCTGGCTTGGTGAAGAGGCCTTGGCCGTGCCGGGTTCAGCTGTCTTGCGTTAGTTGTTGAGGCCGAGTCGACGTGTCTTGCCGGGTCGGCTAGTCTGGCCGGCTTAGGGGGCTTGGCCGGGTCGAGCGACCCGGCCAAGCGCGCGCCGGTATTGAGGGGCGGTGCCAGCCCCGTTGTTTTTGAAGAGGATCCGGGTTCCGTTGCCTGCCCGAGGTCCATTCCCCGGCAATCATCGTCCCGTACTTTTCTCCTAACATGTGCAAGCTTGATATGCTTTGAGTAAGCTTCTTGCCTGGTTCTTTTAACTCGATACTCCGAGTGCAGAGGCAATTTGTAGTCTCGTCCACAATTTCCCAGATCACTACCTGGGGCCCTTCCCTGTCGATATAGATTAGCGAAAGTGTCCCATCGGTGGAGAGGGTAAGGCACGGGCGACATCTCATGCCGTCCATCTCAAATGGGATCCTTGTCAAGGTGACGTGGCCCGTCTTAGCTTCCATACCAACAATGCATAAGTCTAGCATCATCCCATCGTAAAAGAGCCAGTGTGCCGTGCCGTGGCACACGACGGCAGGGCCATGATAAACCGCGGTATAGTTTCTGGTAGCCTCATCACCGAAGCACCTGGTCGCCGTGCTCCAGCTCCCTTTATGGGATGAGAACGTGTAGAGATTGTAATCGGAGTCGATGATTACCACTTTGAAGGAGGACGCATAGTTGCTCGGTGGTGGCTGCTCGTTGTGCGAGCAGCTATCCACACCACTCAAAATAGCGTACCCACTCCAGTCCATGTGGAGGGGGTCGACATGGCCGCACTTTAGAAGTGGGAGCACGTGGCACTCGCCGACGAGCAGATCGCACACCGCCAGGTGGACGACCCTCGTGTCATGAGAGGGAAGGCGCACAAGTAGGAGGCCGTGGCGCGAGACAATCGGCTCCGCGTGATCTAACTTCTGGCAGGCGGGCTGCACGAAGGTGGTAAGGGCACGGCAACCACGGCCCATCGCCGACCGCGGCGCAGGGACGAAGCATGGCGCTCCCACCCCTTGTCCAGGGCGTTGCTCCCTCGTGAAGAAGCCGGTGATGGAGGCTGAAGTGTCCTCCGGCCAACATCGTCGGAGGAAAGGCGGCGTTGGCCACGAGGCGATGCCACAGCTTGCAGACCATGGCGCACCGAAAGAGCGCCGCCATGTCGTCCTTGACACGGACGAGGATCTCGAGGAGCAAATCATCAGGGAACGGAAGCGAAAGAGCCGCCCGTTCCATCGGTGCAGCTAGGACAGGGCTACGCCGGCCACACCAGCGTACGTGTGTGCCCTATAATATTTTGTATCCAATCGAATATACTAAGAAGGAGTCTGGCTTGGGTTGCTATGGAGTAGCGTACGGAAATAGGCTTCGGAGGTTGTGGCCGGAGTCCGTCTACAACCCAAACTGCCCAAGGTTTCCGACTCCGAGTACTGTTCGTATGCATGGCTGGAGTTTTCTTTCTTTGAAATTCAAGAAACTCCAATAACATTTCTAGAGTATTTCCGTTTTCCATTCTTTTGTTTTTCTGCTATTTTTACAATGGGCCGCGCTACGTGTCGGCCGGCGGATCATTTTAAAAGATCCGCCGCCTCGACAGCCATTAGATTGAGAGCTATCCAGCGTCCAACACTCTTTTTATCATTGCAGCAGGGTAGCGTTGCGGAAATCCTTTGCAACAACATTTATGTTGCAGAAACCTTTTGCAATATAGATGATGTTGCAGATTTTTTTTCTTCACTATTTTTAAAACATGGGTGTTGTTGTGGAAGAAAATTTTGCAACAGAGATGATGTTGCAGAAAATATTTGCAGTTTTTTCGCCTTCATTTTTTTTGCAACATGGGTGTTGTTGTGGAAGACAATTTGCAACACACATGATGTTGCAGAAGAAATTGCAGAAAGAGGCGCAAAGGACACACGTCACATAGAGGAGGAGGCGGATTGCTCGCGTGCGATCCGCCGGCTGAAGGCAAGTGTTTCCCATTTTACAATAGCTCGATTGCCACCACGCCAAGAACAAAATCCCTTACAACAATGATAAGTGGGACCGAATTCGGTAGAGTTTCGGCACCAAGAATGTCTGGTAGAGAGCTTCAGGACCAAGCTTATATTTTGGCAATAATTAGGGAAGAACCAATGCTTTTTAAATATGTAGTTAAGCAATTTGTCAGTGGGTCGAGGCCAGTGGGTGGCAATTTCGAATGAGTCGAGGCCAAACTCCTTTCCACCATGCCTTTCCACCATGTGTTTTGCTAGAAGAGAGAAGAGAACAGTTCTTTCATAGATGCGATATAGACACAGTTAATCTCTGTTCGGAATGGGTGTAATATTTGTGTGGCCACCGGATACTTTGGCCTTCCTTTCTTCATATTCAAGGTACCTGACTATTTGTAGTAGCCTCTCCACGTCTCTTCTCTCGGCAGCATCCGTTCTAGTGTTAGGCTGTGCCTCTCCACCTTGGATGACGGTGACACTTTCGAGTATTTCTTCATCAGGAAGGATATTTACATGGACTTCTACTACTAACAAGTTAATTAACCCATCTTGATGCCGATGGAAGACAATAGGAATAAAATGTGTATGTCATATGTGCTGGTTGATTTGTTCATTTCAAGTCCTATGCAGGATTGCACGGTATCATGTATTGGCATGTGAGAGAGGCCCATGCATGTAGAATCTATCAACGGTCTTAATGTATGATAGCATTGATTCGTCAATTAACATTGGATTGAGACTCACACTGTGGCATGTGATGGCAGAGTTAGTGTTGGGAATCGTAGCATAATTTAAAATTTTTCTACGCTCACCAAGATGCATCTATGGAGTCTACTAGCAACGAGGAGAAAGGAGTGCATCTACATACCCTTGTAGATCGCGAGCGGAAGCGTTCCAATGAACGTGGATGACGGAGTCGTACTCGCCGTGATCCAAATCACCGATGACCGAGTGCCGAACGGACGGCACCTCCGCGTTCAACACACGTACGGTGCAGCGACGTCTCCTCCTTCTTGATCCAGCAAGGGGGAAGGAGAGGTTGATGGAGATCCAGCAGCACGACGGCGTGGTGGTGGATGTAGCGGGTCTCGGCAGGGCTTTGCCAAGCTTCTGCGAGAAAGAGAGAGAGAGGTGTTGCAGGGAAGGAGGGAGGCGTCCAAGGCTGTAGTGTGCTGCCCTCCCTCCCCCCCTTTATATAGGCCCCCTGGGGGGGCGCAGGCCCCAAGAGATGGGATCTCAAAGGGGGGGCGGCGGCCACAAGGGGGGGAAGGGGTTGCCTTGCCCCCCAAGGCAAGGGGAAACTCCCCCCCCTAGGGTTCCCAACCCTAGGCGCATGGGGGGAGGCCCAAGGGGGGCGCCCCAGCCCACTAAGGGCTGGTTCCCTTCCACTTTCAGCCCACGGGGCCCTCCGGGATAGGTGGCCCCACCCGGTGGACCCCCGGGACCCTTCCGGTGGTCCCGGTACAATACCGGTAACCCCCGAAACTTTCCCGGTGGCCGAAACTGGACTTCCTATATATAATTCTTCACCTCCGGACCATTCCGGAACCTCTCGTGACGTCCGGGATCTCATCCGGGACTCCGAACAACTTTCGGGTTTCCGCATACATATATCTCTACAACCCTAGCGTCACCGGACCTTAAGTGTGTAGACCCTACGGGTTCGGGAGACATGCAGACATGACCGAGACGCCTCTCCGGTCAATAACCAACAGCGGGATCTGGATACCCATGTTGGCTCCCACATGTTCCACGATGATCTCATCGGATGAACCACGATGTCGAGGATTCAATCAATCCGTATGCAATTCCCTTTGTCAATCGGTATGTTACTTGCCCGAGATTCGATCGTCGGTATCCCAATACCTTGTTCAATCTCGTTACCGGCAAGTCTCTTTACTCGTACCGCAATGCATGATGATGCATTACCGAGTGGGCCCAGAGATACCTCTCCATCACACGGAGTGACAAATCCCAGTCTCGATCCGTGCCAACCCAACAGACACTTTCGGAGATACCCGTAGTGCACCTTTATAGTCACCCAGTTACGTTGTGACGTTTGGCACACCCAAAGCACTCCTACGGTATCCGGGAGTTGCACGATCTCATGGTCTAAGGAAAAGATACTTGACATTGGAAAAGCTCTAGCAAACGAAACTACACGATCTTTTATGCTATGCTTAGGATTGGGTCTTGTCCATCACATCATTCTCCTAATGATGTGATCCCGTTATCAATGACATCCAATGTCCATAGTCAGGAAACCATGACTATCTGTTGATCAACGAGCTAGTCAACTAGAGGCTTACTAGGGACAGGTTGTGGTCTATGTATTCAGACATGTATTACGATTTCCGGACAATACAATTATAGCATGAATAATAGACTATTATCATGAACAAAGAAATATAATAATAACTATTTATTATTGCCTCTAGGGCATATTTCCAACAGTCTCCCACTTGCACTAGAGTCAATAATCTAGTTACATTGTGATGAATCGAACACCCATTGCGTCCTGGTGTTGATCATGTTTTGCCCTAGGGAGAGGTTTAGTCAACGGATCTGCTACATTCAGGTCCGTATGTACTTTACAAATATCTATGTCTCCATTTTGAACACTTTCACGAATGGAGTTGAAGCGACGCTTGATATGCCTGGTCTTCCTGTGAAACCTGGGCTCCTTCGCAAGGGCAATAGCTCCAGTGTTGTCACAAAAGAGAGTCATCGGGCCCGACGCATTGGGAATCACCCCTAGGTCGGTAATGAACTCCTTCATCCAGACTGCTTCCTGTGCTGCCTCCGAGGCTGCCATGTACTCCGCTTCACATGTAGATCCCGCCACGACGCTTTGCTTGCAACTGCACCAGCTTACTGCTCCTCCATTCAAAATATACACGTATCCGGTCTGTGACTTCGAGTCATCCAGATCTGTGTCGAAGCTAGCGTCGACGTAACCCTTTACGACGAGCTCTTCGTCACCTCCATAAACAAGAAACATGTCCTTAGTCCTCTTCAGGTACTTCAGGATATTCTTGACCGCTGTCCAGTGTTCCTTGCCGGGATTACTTTGGTACCTTCCTACCAAACTTACGGCAAGGTTTACATCAGGTCTGGTACACAGCATGGCATACATAATAGACCCTATGGCCGAGGCATAGGGGATGACACTGATCTCTTCTATATCTTCTGCCGTGGTCGGGCATTGAGCCGTGCTCAATTGCACACCTTGCAATACAGGCAAGAACCCCTTCTTGGACTGATCCATACTGAACTTCTTCAATATCTTGTCAAGGTATGTACTCTGTGAAAGACCAATGAGGCGTCTTGATCTATCTCTATAGATCTTGATGCCTAATATATAAGCAGCTTCTCCAAGGTCCTTCATTGAAAAACACTTATTCAAATAGGCCTTTATACTTTCCAAGAATTCTATATCATTTCCCATCAATAGTATGTCATCCACATATAATATGAGAAATGCTACAGAGCTCCCACTCACTTTCTTGTAAACACAGGCTTCTCCATAAGTCTGTGTAAACCCAAACGCTTTGATCATCTCATCAAAGCGAATGTTCCAACTCCGAGATGCTTGCACCAGCCCATAAATTGAGCGCTGGAGCTTGCATACTTTGTTAGCATTCTTAGGATCGACAAAACCTTCCGGCTGCATCATATACAACTCTTCCTTAAGGAAGCCATTAAGGAATGCCGTTTTGACGTCCATCTGCCATATCTCATAATCATAGTATGCGGCAATTGCTAACATGATTAGGACGGACTTCAGCTTCGCTACGGGTGAGCAAGTCTCATCGTAGTCAACCCCTTGAACTTGTCGATAACCCTTAGCGACAAGTCGAGCTTTGTAGATGGTCACATTACCATCCACGTCCGTCTTCTTCTTAAAGATCCATTTGTTTTCTATGGCTCGCCGATCATCGGGCAAGTCAGTCAAAGTCCATACTTCGTTTTCATACATGGATCCTATCTCGGATTTCATGGCTTCTAGCCATTTGTCGGAATCCGGGCCCGCCATCGCTTCTTGATAGTTCGAAGGTTCACCGTTGTCTAACAACATGATTTCCAGGACAGGGTTGCCGTACCACTCTGGTGCGGAACGTGTCCTTGTGGACCTACGAAGTTCAGTAACTTGATCCGAAGCTTCATGATCATCATCATTAACTTCCTCCCTAGTCGGTGTAGGCACCACAGGAACATTTTCCCGCGCTGCGCTACTTTCCGGTTCGGAAGGGGTGACTATCACCTCATCAAGTTCCACTTTCCTCCCACTCAATTCTTTCGAGAGAAACTCCTTCTCCAGAAAGGACCCGTTCTTGGCAACGAAGATCTTGCCTTCGGATCTGAGGTAGAAGGTATACCCAATAGTTTCCTTAGGGTATCCTATGAAGACGCATTTTTCCGATTTGGGTTCGAGCTTTTCAGGTTGAAGTTTCTTGACATAAGCATCGCATCCCCAAACTTTTAGAAACGACAGCTTAGGTTTCTTCCCAAACCATAATTCATACGGTGTCGTCTCAACGGATTTCGACGGAGCCCTATTTAAAGTGAATGCGGCAGTCTCTAAAGCATAACCCCAAAATGAGAGCGGTAAATCGGTAAGAGACATCATAGATCGCACCATATCCAATAGAGTGCGATTACGACGTTCGGACACACCATTTCTCTGAGGTGTTCCAGGCGGCGTGAGTTGTGAAACTATTCCACATTTCCTTAAGTGTGCACCAAACTCGTGACTTAAATATTCTCCACCACGATCTGATCGTAGGAATTTTATTCTCCTGTCACGTTGATTCTCTACTTCACTCTGAAATTCCTTGAACTTTTCAAAGGTTTTAGACTTGTGTTTCATCAGGTAGACATACCCATATCTACTTAAATCATCAGTGAGAGTGAGAACATAACGATATCCTCTGCGAGCCTCAACACTCATTGGACCACACACATCGGTATGTATGATTTCCAATAAGTTGGTTGCTCGCTCCATTGTTCCGGAGAACGGAGTCTTGGTCATCTTACCCATGAGGCATGGTTCGCACGTGTCAAATGATTCGTAATCAAGAGACTCCAAAAGTCCATCTGCATGGAGCTTCTTCATGCGCTTGACACCAATGTGACCAAGGCGGCAGTGCCACAAGTATGTGGGACTATCGTTATCAACTTTACATCTTTTGGTATTCACACTATGAACATGTGTAACATCACGTTCGAGATTCATCAAAAATAAACCATTGACCAGCGGGGCATGACCATAAAACATATCTCTCAAATAAATAGAACAACCATTATTCTCAGATTTAAATGAGTAGCCATCTCGAATTAAACGAGATCCAGATACAATGTTCATGCTCAAAGCTGGCACTAAATAACAATTATTGAGGTTTAAAACTAATCCCGTGGGTAGATGCAGAGGTAGCGTGCCAACGGCGATCACATCGACCTTGGAACCATTCCCGACGCGCATCGTCACCTCGTCCTTTGCCAGTCTCCGTTTATTCCGTAGTTCCTGCTTTGAGTTACAAATATGAGCAACCGCACCGGTATCAAATACCGAGGAGCTACTACGAGTACTGGTAAGGTACACATCAATTACTTGTATATCACATATACCTTGGGTGTTGCCGGCCTTCTTCTTGTCCGCTAAATATTTGGGGCAGTTCCGCTTCCAGTGACCACTTCCCTTGCAATAAAAGCACTCAGTCTCGGGCTTGGGTCCATTCTTTGACTTCTTCCCAGTAACTGGTTTACCGGGCGCGGCAACTCCCTTGCCGTCCTTCTTGAAGTTCTTCTTACCCTTGCCCTTCTTGAACTTAGTGGTTTTATTCACCATCAACACTTGATGTTCTTTTCTGATCTCCCCTTCCGCTGATTTCAGCATTGAATATACCTCGGGAATGGTCTTTTCCATCCCCTGCATATTGTAGTTCATCACAAAGCTCTTGTAGCTTGGTGGAAGCGACTGGAGGATTCTGTCAATGACCGCGTCATCCGGGAGATTAACTCCCAGCTGAGACAAGCGGTTGTGCAACCCAGACATTCTGAGTATGTGCTCACTAACAGAACTGTTCTCCTCCATTTTACAGCTGAAGAACTTGTCGGAGACTTCATATCTCTCGACCCGGGCATGATCTTGAAAAACCAGTTTCAGCTCCTCGAACATCTCATATGCTCCATGTTTCTCAAAACGCTTTTGGAGACCCGGTTCTAAGCTGTAAAGCATGCCGCACTGAACGAGGGAGTAATCATCAGCACGCTGCTGCCAAGCGTTCATAACGTCTTGGTTCTCTGGGATTGGTGCATCACCTAGCGGTGCTTCTAAGACATAATCTTTCTTGGCTACTATGAGGATGAGCCTCAGGTTCCGGACCCAGTCCGTATAGTTGCTGCCATCATCTTTCAGCTTGGTTTTCTCTAGGAACGCGTTGAAATTGAGGACAACGTTGGCCATTTGATCTACAATACATAGTGTAAAGATTTTAGACCAAGTTCATGATAATTAAGTTCATCTAATCAAATTATTTAATGAACTCCCACTCAGATAGACATCCCTCTCGTCATCTAAGTGAAACATGATCCGAGTTTAACTAGGCCGTGTCCGATCATCACGTGAGACGGACTAGTCAAGATCGGTGAACATCTCCATGTTGATCGTATCTTCTATACGACTCATGCTCGACCTTTCGGTCCTCCGTGTTCCGAGGCCATGTCTGTACATGCTAGGCTATTCAAGTCAACCTAAGTGTATTGCGTGTGTTCCGAGGCCATGTCTGTACATGCTAGGCTCGTCAACACCCTTTGTATTCGAACGTTAGAATCTATCACACCCGATCATCACGTGGTGCTTCGAAACAACGGACCTTCGCAACGGTGCACAGTTAGGGTGAACACTTTCTTGAAATTATTATAAGGGATCATCTTACTTACTACCGTCGTTCTAAGCAAATAAGATGCGAAAACATGATAAACATCACATGCAATCAAATAGTGACATGATATGGCCAATATCATCATGCTCCTTTGATCTCCATCTTCGGGGCACCATGATCATCTTCGTCACCGGCATGACACCATGATCTCCATCAATGTGTCTTCATGAAGTTGTCACGCCAACGATTACTTCTACTTCTATGACTAACGCGTTTAGCAACAAAGTAAAGTAATTTACATGGCGTTATTCAATGACACGCAGGTCATACAAAATAATAAAGACAACTCCTATGGCTCCTGCCGGTTGTCATACTCATCGACATGCAAGTCGTGATTCCTATTACAAGAATATGATCAATCTCATACATCACATATATCATTCATCACATCTTCTGGCCATATCACATCACATAGCACTTGCTGCAAAAACAAGTTAGACGTCCTTTAATTGTTGTTGCAAGTTTTTACGTGGTTTGTAGGTTTCTAGCAAGAACGTTTTCTTACCTACGTATGACCAGTACGTGATTTGCCAATTTCTATTTACCCTTCATAAGGACCCTTTTCATCGAATCCGTTCCGACTAAAGTAGGAGAGACAGACACCCGCTAGCCACCTTATGCAACTAGTGCATGTCAATCGGTGGAACCTGTCTCACGTAAGCGTACGTGTAAGGTCGGTCCGGGCCGCTTCATCCTACAATGCCGCCGAAACAAGAAACGACTAGTAGCGGCAAGAAGAATTGGCAAACTCAACGCCCACAACTGCTTTGTGTTCTACTCGTGCATAGTAACTACGCATAGACCTGGCTCATGATGCCACTGTTGGGAATCGTAGCATAATTTAAAATTTTTCTACGCTCACCAAGATGCATCTATGGAGTCTACTAGCAACAAGGGAAAAGGAGTGCATCTACATACCCTTGTAGATCGCGAGCGGAAGCGTTCCAATGAACGTGGATGACGGAGTCGTACTCGCCGTGATCCAAATCACCGATGACCGAGTGCCGAACGGACGGCACCTCCGCGTTCAACACACGTACGGTGCAGGGACGTCTCCTCCTTCTTGATCCAGCAAGGGGGAAGGAGAGGTTGATGGAGATCCAGCAGCACGACGGCGTGGTGGTGGATGTAGCGGGTCTCGGCAGGGCTTTGCCAAGCTTCTGCGAGAGAGAGAGAGGTGTTGCAGGGGAGGAGGGAGGCGCCCAAGGCTGTAGTGTGCTGCCCTCCCTCCCCCCCCTTTATATAGGCCCCCTGGGGGGGCGCCGGCCCCAAGAGATGGGATCTCAAAGGGGGGGCGGCGGCCACAAGGGGGGGAAGGGGTTGCCTTGCCCCCCAAGGCAAGGGGAAACCCCCCCTAGGGTTCCCAACCCTAGGCGCATGGGGGGAGGCCCAAGGGGGGCGCCCCAGCCCACTAAGGGCTGGTTCCCTTTCACTTTCAGCCCACGGGGCCCTCCGGGATAGGTGGCCCCACCCGGTGGACCCCCGGGACCCTTCCGGTGGTCCCGGTACAATACCGGTAACCCCCGAAATTTTCCCGGTGGCCGAAACTGGACTTCCTATATATAATTCTTCACCTCCGGACCATTCCGGAACCTCTCGTGACGTCCGGGATCTCATCCGGGACTCCGAACAACTTTCGGGTTTCCGCATACATATATCTCTACAACCCTAGCGTCACCGGACCTTAAGTGTGTAGACCCTACGGGTTCGGGAGACATGCAGACATGACCGAGACGCCTCTCCGGTCAATAACCAACAGCGGGATCTGGATACCCATGTTGGCTCCCACATGTTCCATGATGATCTCATCGGATGAACCACGGTGTCGAGGATTCAATCAATCCGTATGCAATTCCCTTTGTCAATCGGTATGTTACTTGCCCGAGATTCGATCGTCGGTATCCCAATACCTTGTTCAATCTCGTTACCGGCAAGTCTCTTTACTCGTACCGCAATGCATGATCCCGTGACTAACGCCTTAGTCACATTGAGCTCATTATGATGATGCATTACCGAGTGGGCCCAGAGATACCTCTCCGTCACACGGAGTGGCAAATCCCAGTCTCGATCCGTGCTAACCCAACAGACACTTTCGGAGATACCCGTAGTGCACCTTTATAGTCACCCAGTTACGTTGTGACATTTGGCACACCCAAAGCACTCCTACGGTATCCGGGAGTTGCACGATCTCATGGTCTAAGGAAAAGATACTTGACATTGGAAAAGCTCTAGCAAACGAAACTACACGATCTTTTATGCTATGCTTAGGATTGGGTCTTGTCCATCACATCATTCTCCTAATGATGTGATCCCGTTATCAATGACATCCAATGTCCATAGTTAGGAAACCATGACTATCTGTTGATCAACGAGCTAGTCAACTAGAGGCTTACTAGCGACAGGTTGTGGTCTATGTATTCACACATGTATTACGATTTCCGGACAATACAATTATAGCATGAATAATAGACTATTATCATGAACAAAGAAATATAATAATAACCATTTATTATTGCCTCTAGGGCATATTTCCAACAGTTAGAACCAAATTGATTGCTGAATTTTCGTGATACAGGGCTTTCGAAAATGGCAGATGTGAACATGTTTAGAAATACATATGCTAAATTTGGATTTATCAGAGTACCAATGGTTATATGGTTGAATACAGCCATCCAACTTCAATGAATTTTAATAAAAAGTTTGAAGCTCTGCCTACTTGAGGAGTCAAATTTATGAAGACCAGGATATGCAAACTACATAAACATTTCACAACAGATACTCTGTTGTGAAAATTTCAAACAATATTTCTCACTACTCATTTTACCGGGGATTTGATCATTTTCCCCACTTTACATGGGGTTTGATGATTTGCCCCAGGCTTGTCTCAATGGCCAGTGCCCCGGGCCCACCCATCAATCTCAGGGCGGGGTGGGGGGGGGGGGGGGTGGCAGGGCAGATTATCAAATTTAGAAGTAAAGTGGGGGCAAATAATCCATTTTCTCACATTCTACGAGATATGTATATGACACCACTAGTGTTCCAACAATTAAAAACACTAGTGAAATTTTCAGATAATATTTTGCAATACTCATTTATAGTGAACGCACTAGCTACTACTGAATATTGCGAATAATTCCATCACTGTAAGATATTCATGTTTACTTTGCCATGCTTCTAGACCTCTTTGCCTTGAGTGCAAGGCGGTCTTCAAGTGTAACGAAGAACTTGCTCAAGAACAACTCATTCAGCTCAGGAGATACCATTGGTACCATAAGCACGGCCCTTGCCTTGCTTGATGAGCTCCTCATTCCTGGTGTCAACCGGTGTTTTGGTTACCGAATGGGGCATTTTTAGTTTTTACTAAGCAGGACCGGAAAACGGTTATCGAATGGGGCATTTTTACCCAGGGGGACCGGTAAACGTGGTTACCATGGTTACCACGAAATGTAGAGTGAAATTTATAATTGAATTTTGAATTCAAATTATTTCAAAATAGATATAGACAACACTTGAACTTACATTTATCATAAAAGAGCTTCTAGCTCAGTGGAACGTTCTCTATGCGCGTGCTGTGAGGTCACGGGTTTCGACCACCTGGTCATTTATTTTCAACATTTTGTTCTTACGTATACTGAAGGAAAACCAAAAAGTCCAAGAAGGGGCCCTTGAACCAGCTACCTCTCTCGAACCGGGAAATAGCTAGGTTGTTACCACCAACAATGTTTAAATAATTGAGATGTTGCTATTCTTTACTATACATTAAGTGTTTAAATTCAAAGAAAATCATTCTTTGCTCGAAATGCCCATTTACCCAGGGGCATCGAAATACGCGGTAACCATGGTTAATCTCAAAATTTCTAGCGGTAACCAAAACCCTAGTGTCAACATGCTCAGCCGTCGCCTTCAACAGCTCGTACCGCCGGGCCTTTCCCACATCCAGTACCGGCGGTCCTACTCCTTCATCCACTCCTTAAATTGCGACTACATGGCGGCATCCTTTCTCTCCTCCTCCACGCCATTGTTCGCCGCCTCCTTCCTCACGGCTTGCTCAGCGTCGTTGTTCCTTGCCTCCTCCGTTGTTCATGGCGGCCGCTTTCTTAGCCTCTTCGACAATAGGCTGCTGTGAACTGTGCTAGCAATGGCATGCCTCATTGAAATTGTTCAAGAACAATGTTCCACCAATGGCAGATGCGATGCTAGTGAACTGGATCAGTATACCGCCACATCCAGCACGCGCCCTCCCCACCGTCCCCTCGACCACATCTCCATGAACCAACGTCGTTGCAAACTGTTCGATAGCACCACACCGAAAACAACCTTCTACGACAAGACTCTGCTTGCACTGTTCGCAGCACGGGCCTAGACCCAAGTTCTCATTCGTGGCAGCGGTGAGGACTGTGGGTGCGTAGAGGAGGGCCGCCGGCGGCCGAAATAGGCTTTCCCCACAAGAGGGGCGCGGGATGTAGCAGTTTTACCGGCCCAGCGTGCTAGATAGTGCAGTTCTAGCTTTGAAGGTCAATTCAGATTAACTAAGGACGCCGTGTTATAATTAAGCTTAGGTGGAGCTGCAAGAGCATAAGTTACTTAGAATTAATTTGGGATGCAAAATGTACAGAGGTTCATGACCCCCCCCCCCCCCCCCCCCCAAAGGGGGCCTAACAAAAAGACTGCTGAGTACAGAGTATATGGTACAGTTAATATGATGCATTTTTCGTCTGCAACGTCTGATTTTTATTTTATTACAAGAAAAGGAAGGTCTGAACTTTTTTGACATCTTTTGCTGCATGTTTGTTTTTTTAGGGCATGGAACTACTAATTCATGTGTGAAAAACTCTGTTCACCTATAGGCCGTATACATGGGTGCTCTGAACCTGGCCTTCTCACCCGGCGCACCACCTCAGCAATCGTTCCCCTCCGAAAATGCCAAAGGAGGAATACAGCAGGATACTACAACTGGCATCTAAAGTTTCTCAAAAAAAAGCTAGCATCTAAGACAAGCGATACGAGCAGATCTTGGAGACATGCACCAACGCATGAGCACACCCACACCACAAGATGAGAACACAATGACGACACAAAATGATATAGCACATCAACAAATGATTACCAAATTAAATTATCAGTAATTATCAAATTTAATTATAGTAACATTCATGGTCGTCCGAAACAAGAAGAGTTACTGAGGAGCCGTATTGTCAATGGTCCTCACTGAAACCAAGTGATGGATTATTTGCGCATGCTAGGAGTCTGAATTGTTTATGTATGTAAAAATACGATGTGTTGAGGCAAATTAATCATCCTCATAATTCCAAATCATATATGAACATTACACGACATGGTGGTACCATAATATATTTATTTATTTGTATGAATTACATGGACATGGCGTGTCTTATCAGAATGCACGCCACTGCTTTTGCGGCCAGCTCTAAATTTATTTTCTCCGTCCTATCATGCATACTAATTATACTCAACCCGCATCTGCGTACAAGCTAGGGTACATCAAGAGGAAAATGTAGGGCCTGAATGTAAATACAATAGTAGTTATATATATGGAACACACTGTTTTATATTATCATGCATGCATCGGTACTATTTATCTTTGATTATTTGCTATATAGGTATGGCATGCATTTTGATTCTTGGTAGTACTTAAATATGATCGCATCCACCATTATTATGTTGTCTTCTACTAGTAATGTGGATGTAGTCCTGCCTTTTGCTTCACGGCGTTCTCCAGCTCGTCACAAAATGTTGAGCACTCCTTGCTCATTGTTCGTTGGGTTCTCTGTTTCAAAAAAGATGATAGAATTGTAAGTATTTTTGTGTGAAGTTACCATTCCGACAAATGTAAGTTGGAACATAAGACATAGTCGCAGACATCTAGTCAATATTACAATTTTTTGACACATCCATAGAACTATTGTGTTACTTCTTAGTATGTATGATAATTTTTGACACGGTTGCATGATAATTGATCACCAACAATGAGTGTTGACACATTGCTGTCGGAACCCTCCAAAGCCCAGAAGATGGAACCCGAAAAGCCTAGCTAGAATGATGAGGGTTTCGTGGAATCCATGCTACATATGGCTAGAGGGCACATGTAACCTCATTTATCCTCCAACTCCAATGCTATAACCGAGAACAATTTCGCAGTAGGAGAAACTTGTCCTGATCCGTTTGAGGCTCACACAGATACCTTGCATCAAAACCTTAATTACATGTTATCGGTCAAGGTAAGCAAAACGCACCATTAATTCACCGTTCATCGTACTATGTTACCATTTTTTTATTGAGGGTCGTGTGGGGTGGTGGGATCGCAGCAAAATTCATTCAAATGCACAATAAACTAATTAACTTTCATTTGACAATGTTGATGAGTCGTTTACCTTGATAGAGTGAATAAATATTGCATGGGTTAGTGTATAACCCAGAGTAGGGCCTGAAAAAATGTCCACAAATTCGTATATACCCATTAGCTAAATCCACCTCAATCAACGTCGCAGAAAAAAGTGCTTTATTGAGTTTATTAGTTCATCAAGTATTACTAATATATAATACTGGAACGTCAACAGTTAAGATCAAATCATAAGCATCGATGACAGGACACCAACAGGAATTTAAGTTCATCGCAAAAAAAAAAACAAAAAAAAAACAGGAACTTAAGTCAGAAGACCCATGTGTGTACCTGGAGATGAAGGCTATAGAAGGTCCTGTTCTGAAAAGCGGAAGCGGACGAGCTGATGAGGCAGAGGCCTTGGTTCTCCAGCACCTTGATGCATTTGGACATGGGCAGCGCGCCGGCCATGGTGTTCAGCAGGCTGACCTGGACCATGATTTCCCTGTCGTCGAGGCAGGTGGCGGAGACGATCGGAGCCGTGTCATCTCCCGGCCTGCAGCTGGCTCGCGTCAGCTGCTCCTTCTTCTTCTCCAGGCCGTCTACCTCCTTCTGCAGCTCCGGGATGTACTTGATCACCCGCGACACAATGGTCGGATTGCCCAGCTTCCTCTGCGACGTCAGCGAATGAAAAATCGATCAGATGCTCAGTACAGAATCTCGCACATGTGCGTATCGTAGCTCAGAGAAGATGAACGAGTTGGGTTTAGTTAAGAGATCTAATTACAGTGTGATGATCATCGTCGGGGAGGAGGGAGCGAAGGTTGGAATAATGCTCGTTGAGCTGCTTGCGGCTGTCGCGCTCGTACGCGCTGTGGCTCATCTTTCGGTGGGACCTCGAGCCGCCGGAGGAGGTGGCGTTGTTGGCAGCCGGCGCCGCCGGGATGTCGTGGTCTAGGTCTAGGCCCGGCCACTGCGGGGACGGCGCGAGGTGGTGATGGCCACTGGAGAAGATTTCCGCCTCCAGTGACGACATGCTGCTCGTGAACGGGTCGTTGAACATCTGGTGCTCCATTGCTCGCAGCTAGCTTCTGCTTGGTCTCGTTCCTGCGGAGAGGTTCTAGAGATGATGGTGGATGAGAGGGAACTTGCTTGATCTACGGTAGTTGAATTTTATCCAGATTGATCAGCATGAACTACTTCTCATGGCTGGTTTGATCCATGCAATCAGGTTGCGCAAGTTCCGGAGTGGCGTCCTCCTTTATATAGGGCGAGAGACGCGGGTTGGCAGTGTCCAGAGAACTGATTTGGCCTGGATGTCTAAAAGGCATACCCCAGCGAACATTATGAAAGTGAGGTAAAGGGGAGAAAAGCAATTCTGTTGTGCACACGATATCTCATGCATGGCTCAGCCATCCATTTACTTCACGATCATATCTATATGCTTGTATTCTTGTGAATCTTATTGTTTATTAGCACATTATGTGACATCGTCAACGTTACCTTTATGTCATGCAGTGACCGGGATTCCTGCAACCTCTCTCGTCCTTTCTCTCTCACACTCCAAAGCAATAGTACACCTCTATTTTAAATTTTGAACCACAAATCCAATTTATGATATGCTTGATATGTTCCTTGCAACTAGGACACTGAAACAATATCACTTTCGAATATATTTTCATAAGTTTAAAATTTTGAGTTCCAAAACGTGATGGGAACTATATCAAACATAGTGATGCATTGTAGTACGCGGAAAAACATAGGAAAACTTGATGAGAATACGTTATTACTAAAAATGTGTAGTATTATGTTTGCAGCATGTCGAGACGTAATGAAACATTATGATATGTTGTAGATCACGATGAAGCATGGTGAAACAATATGTTTGTTTTTGTGGAACATAATAAAATTTAATATTATGTTTTTAATAAACGTGTGTGCTTATCAGGTTTTACTAGGTTTAATTGTGTTCTAGAGTGTATCACTATGTTTCTTAGAGTTCCACCATATGTTTCAGAATTTGATTTTGAAAATTAACAAATTTTATTAAAGATTGATCTTCTTTCAAAGCTCTAGTTACATTGAACATAAATGAACAAGGAGACCGTAAATCCAACTTTATGTTCAATACATATCGGTCCTTTTAACTTCCCTGGAAAAACTAAATTCATGCCTTACTATGGGCTTGGTGAGTCTATGTAGCTAGTGTGGACTGACATGCATGGAGAAAGAGAGAGAGAGAGAGAGAGAGAGAGAGAGAGAGAGAGAGAGAGAGAGAGAGAGAGAGAGAGAGCAAACATTGTTCACTTCATATGTGTATGTGACACAGTGACATAAAGCAAGTACGTAAATATGTATTGAATAAGAACTAATAAATGTTTCTATCATTTTGATTGTTTAATATAGCACATATTTCAAATAAAAAAATGGTGGATGCATGCACGGGAATATCCCCTGCAAGGTCGATAATTCACTATCGAGGTAAAGAGTTGTTTCCTTATTCTTGTAGGTGGCAGAGGTTTTGGAATCCAAATCAAATTGTCATTTGAATTTGATCATATGTTCTGATCTAGGATTCCAAATTGAATACTCATTTTTATTTCAACTCCTGAGGTCAAACCATAGGGTTGAAGTCAGTTTGATCCAACTTTGACTATATGAATTCAAATTCAGACTCTGAGCATTGAATTCAAATGACATCCAAATCAATTGAATCATTTTGTTAATTGATTCAAATGAAGTTCAAGAGTTTCAATTATATTTGGACCAAAATCTTTTGCCAAGTTTGAATTATTTCAAATATGAATTCAAAGTAAGTTTGAATTATAAACTAAGCTCATTTGAAATTCAAACATGAATCCTTTTGTACATTGATTCAAATATGAATTTAAAATTGACCAAACCCTTTTGAAGTCAAGTAAGGTCATTCAAATTTGAATTACCATCCAAATTAAATGTGAAGTTCATTGACCTTAAGGCACAAATGACACACCCAATTGAATTCAAACATGAATCTTTATGTACATTAATTCAAGTGTTTAATCAAATATATTTAAAGGTCATTCAAGTTTGAATTGTTAGACAAAAATATGAACTTGCTGATCGTAGCTCATAAACCATAAATCTAGTTTCATGATTCCTTTTGTCAATTCAATCTAGCAATTGTAACCTTGTATCACATACCTTTATGTGATGTACTTATTTAATAGACACCATATGCATATGATCCCCTATGTCATTGTGTTCTAAGTAACAACCTATGTTGTTTTCTAACTCTTTATGAGTTGATACTTTGGCAATTTATCTGACGACACCATCTGCACTGGTACCATACACTTCACGTAGTTTTGTTGTGTGTTTAATTTGTATATTATCATTGTTTATGTGAACTCTTTATATACGATAGATTGTTCGAAGAGAGAAGAGTAGAAATTGAAGAACATCCTCAATACAAGGAAAGTGGAACCTTTGATCATATCACATATTATTTTCTTGCATGTAGAACTTTCGAAATAGGAATGCACGACTAAGCAAGAAATATTTATAGTATGTTCTAGACAAGATACCTAGTAGCAAAGCCATGGGTTCTTTACCCTATTCCTTATAACCATCATGTAGAGATGCTTAGGTGCTATATTATAACAGGGTTGGACTCACACTAGATGAAAGGTTACAAAGTATATGGTGGACTACTTAATGACAACTTAATTAATGAATCATTTGTGAAATTGACATTGATTGGTCATCAACAGTGTAAATTTGGTGGGGACTGCTGCCTAGTTATCAAAGGTATTGTATGGGTTCCAAGTTAAGTAGCTTACAGGTGTAACCGTGAGTCAATACGGGCTCTGTCTTGAACAAGTAAGTTGTGGGAAACCTGACCCACAGATTAGTTAAGGTAGTTAGTAGTTAGATTGTATGGGTTTGCCAAGTCACACGGGGTTGTTCATACATGGCTTTCAAGAATACATTAAGAGATGCGACATGTATCACCGAATAGTAGATGGTGTTATCTTAAAGCGCTTAAATGAGGATCAAGCCCGAGTTGCTATGCGAGAGGTACAAGATGGTTCGTGTGGAACTCATCAGTCGGCTTACAAGATGAAGTGGATGTTACAACCAGCCAGATGTTATTGGCAGACGATGATGACCAACTGATTCACGTACTTCGAAGGATGTGAAGCTTGCCCAATTTTGGAGATATTCAGTTGGCTCCAGCTATTATGTTAACCCTATCATAAAACCTTGGCATTTTCGAGGTTGGGCACTCGACTTTGTCGGTATGATCCACTCGGCTTCTGTAGTGCTCTTTCTAAAAAGGGGGGATGTGTTTACACTCGTTTTCTGCAGTGCTCTTTCTAATAAGGGTATTTGTGGTATTATAAGGACCTGGGAGGTACAACCATGAGAAACACCAAATGTATGTAAACTAGCGACATGAGTAAAAGCTACCATGCCCCAGTCAGTAAAGTTCAGCATCACCATGGCCCAATCGGTGAATCATTGGTTGAATGATCAGAATAAAAGCTCTATTTTATGATCTGATTGATTCGAGATCGGAGTGAAACACCTGTCTGGTAGTGCTTTAGATCCCAACTAAGATTTTAGCTGGGTAATATGGAATCAGGATCCGAGCGAAGCGTCAGTCGAATTCCGATCCGAGCGACACCTCACTCGGTAATGTGAATAGAAGTTGAAGATAGGCCTGTCAAATTATCCAGATGGCCTTAGATGGCGAAACCACATAGGAGGCATACATGAGACAGGATCAAGGCCGACTGAAGCTATGATTGGCATACTGCGGTGCTTCAGTACCAGCCACCATGGACCAGCGGAGACCAAGAAAGTGAGATGACACGTGTTCAGGTGACCAAGAAAGAAGCAACACATGTTCCATGTGACGACTACCCGAGAGTGAAAGGAAATATGATCTGATTAAAAAAATCATGTGGGGTGTGTGAACTCACGACCTTCTCTAGGAAGGACATGTGGGCTTACCACATGAACTAGGGAAGAAGGTTGTGAACATATGTGGTAAAATTTGCAATATTTTGTGGAGCTAAAATGTCTTAAAATTGATGTTTCATTTGAAATTTTCGGTCGATTTTTTTTTGGGTGAGCCCTACCTCCCCTGATTCATAACCAATTTTAAGACATCATCCCGTTGCTTAATTATGTATGAATCCGTCATACATGTAGCATATCTCTTGAGGTTTTGCTTCTCCTATTCCTTCCTTCACCGCCATGCGTACAAATGCATCATCCTTTAGATTTACCTTTGCCGAGGAATGGGGCCGATCGTGGAATAGGTAGGGAAAACCAAGGGTCGGGTTCAAAGAGAACACATTCATTATGTGACACGATGTATCAATGGCCTACAAGACTTGTGGATTTGGATGAGCAGAGGACTAGTCAGAGCATTATGTTGATGGGAATATTTTCTGGACTTTGCACCGGTAACAGTATTAGTTGAGGAAGAGGAGTCACTCTACGAAAGCAACAATCCAACCCATGGCGACGAAAAAAACTAACATTTGAGGCTATTTCTTTTAGAGCATTGCTTCTTGCCCGGACTTATAAATAAAGCCATATCTAAAAAACGACGAGGCTAGCAAAGCACAACGACACACAAGGCATTAATTACTAGACTAAATAACAAGAGATAGTTTCTCCGAGACCATGCAGGCCATCAAAAGGCGACAGAAGATTGGAGGGCGCCAAGTTGCTAGCAGTAGCTCAAATCTCGGAGATCATCCTAGTAATGGCGTCTGCTTCTGCACCTCTAGCGAGCAGTTTCCACTATTGCAGGTAAGCAATCATTTTGAACAAGCAATCAATGGACCTTTTACAAAAATAATGTTCCATAGATAACTTTTTGCGAGTAGTCCAAAGAGACCAACACAACTCAACAATGGCAACACATAACGGTTGTGGCTGTAAGTGTGTATACAAGGGCAATTCTGGCTTTGGAGGTCAATTCGGATTAACTAAAACATGGTGTTACATTTAAGCATAGCTAGAGCTGCAAGGGCATGAGTTAGTTAGAATTAATTTCCAATGTTATGGGATACAATGTACATAGAGACAGTTTGGATTGCGTCACAACCAACAACGCCAATCTATGGACCAGCCAAATAATTAGCGGATGATTCGCCCTCCCTCGGCGCATCAACAATTTGATGGAAATTGAACTGTAGGAAGTGAGGTGGGCTGGGCACACCAAATAATTGTTGCTCAACCAATCGTGCAACCTGCAGATCCGTCAACGACCAAGTAATTTAAAGGGCAGCTCATGGGGGGCCACCTATATGAAGCGCACTGCGTCAATAGACATGTGCTGCAAGGGGGGGGGGGGTCCCTAGCCCAAAATTTTTGTGAACGTTCTTGTCTAGCCACTGGAGTTGACGATGTTTGGTGACTAATAGGCTGGGGACAACATAAAAGCTATCATCATCAACATATCTAAACACTTTTTGATATTTCAAACGAGATTTTATAAACGAATATTTTCAAATTTGTGAACGATTCTTTAGAAGTTTGAACATTAAAAAAGCATTTTTTGAAAATCTCGAACATTCTTTGAAAATGCTAATTTTTTTGAATTCATGAACAAATTTAGAAAAACATGAACTTTTTTGAAATTGTGAACGTATTCTGAAAACATGAACATTTTTTGAAACTCTGAACAAAATTTGAAAATGCCAAAAAAGTTGCATCTTGGAACAATTTTTCAAAACGGAAACATTTTCTGAAACCCCCAGCAAAATTTGAAAACGCAAAAAATTTGCGTAAATAATTAATATCTTCTACGAAATGAGAAATACTTTTGGAAAATTGTGAATGTTTTGAAAAAGAAAACAAAAATAAAAAGAATGTGAATTTATGAAATTCCGAATATTTTCTGAAAAAGCAAATAATTTTTTAAGATATCGAACATTTTTTGATGATATTAAACATATTTTGAATTTGGTTATTTTTTGAAAAAAAAGAAGAAAAAAAAAGAAACTAAAAAAAGAAGAAGAAAACCAGAAAAGTCATGAAAGAAATCATTCGGAGAAACAGGTACAGAAAGATTGTGGAACGTTTTTAAAACCGGTAAAAAAACAGACTGAAATTTTCAAAACTTTCCCAAAACTGGAGAGAGAAAAGACTTTTCATGGCTCTAAATGGGCCAGCCCATATAGTCGCTCATGTGCGATCCAGCAACAGTTACAGGTAATAAGCATCGTATGTCAAAAAAAAAGAGGTAATAAGCATCGTATAGGAAATTCCAGCTCACGGCTCCCGTCCAAACAAACTCATAGATTCGCTACCCCGAGGGTGGCCTAGAAAAAGAATGCTGAGTATGATACAGTTATAGGATGTGTTTTTTTAGGTGATTTATATGATGAGTAGTCTGCAACGTCTGATTAATTTTTTTTTTTTTTTGAGAAAATGAACGTCTGAACTGATGTTTTTTGTGGGTACGTATGAACTTATGTGAATCCAGAAATAACAAACTCTGTCAAAAATGAAATTACAAACTCGGTTCGGTTCTTTGATAGGCCGGACACATTGCGTGCCTTGTCACCCGGCCGGCTTAGCAGTCGCTCCTCCCCACTGCACACGGGCCTTCGCTCCAACGAGCTGGGCTGCGCGCACCTAGGCCAGCGCCACACCGCTGGTTCGCAGCGGGCCAGCTTGAATTTCAAACGGCAACTGTTTCCCTTGTACTCCTAAAACAAATTGTTTCCCCCCGAAAAATGCCAAACCTGAACACGAACAAGCAAGAAGCACTACAGGCTATACACCGATATACAAACAGTAATCACACATGCTTTCGACATTGTAACATCATTATATATTCATTTATACATAAGAATTACATCGACAATGGCGTGTGTTTTATGCATGCCACTGCTTCACGGCCATCTCTATATTTATTTTCTCCACTGTTTCATGCATACTAATTATGCTCATCGCGAAGTTGCGCACATGCCTGGTACATGATGAAGATGAAAATATAGGACCAGAAATGTATACACTATATTAGTTATATGGAACACACTGTATTATACTATCATGCGTGCATCAGTACTATTTATCTGAGATTATTGTCCTATATCTATGGCATGCATTTTGATTCATGGTAGTTATGTATGATGACATGCACCATTATTATGTTATAATCCACTAATGATGCAGATGTTGTCCCGCCTTTTGCTTCACGACGTTCTCCAGTTCGTTACAAAATGTTTGGCCCTCCTTGCTCATTGTTCGCTGGGTTCTCTGTTTCAATACAAAATGTGATAGAATTGTAAGTACTTATGTATACAATTTCCATTCCGTCACCGTAAGTTGGATCATATATATAATATATAATACACACATGCATGTATTTAGTCAAAATTTAGATTTTTTGACACATCTGTAGCGTCACTACTTAGTTTGTTAGATAAAGTGGATAACATGTAGAAATATGCATGAAGATTCAGAAAAAATGCATCCACATATCCATTTTTCACCGGTGCTACTGATAGTCACGGGTGGTAGGGTCCATGCCTAGAGGGTAGGAGAAGGGTCCATCCCTTCGATTGCGTCGGTCCTAACAAATTAAGGGCAATGTTCCTTGTCTGCTTGTTACACTTCCCGTAGTTAATCGATTCAATTGGCCGCACAATCACAATGTCATTTCGAGAGTTTTGGTGTTTCATCATGGAATATTTATCTCTTTTTTGTTCCTTGGCATACGTCTAGATACGACAAGCTACATCTATCCCATCAGTTGTATTGGCACGAGTATGATGACTCCCCCTTTCGTTGGGGTTGAAAGGATGTGAGATAAAAACAATACAAATTGAGGTCAATGCGGGTCTATCCACGAAGGATCAACATGCTAGCACACCAACATTTAGTCTAGTATAAACTGACCCTAGCCTAAGCAGCTATGCGAGGAAGCTTCCCGCCAAAAAAAAAGATATGCAAGGGAGCAAAATTCTCATCCACCTGAGTGCGTATTTTGCATGCCCAAAAGACAAAAGAATTGATCAAAACACAATGAACTCATCCTCTTTGATGAGGGTGTGATGATTTACCACCAAGGAACGTTCATCTTCGTAGTTCAAATCCTACGGAGCTTATAAGATGTAACCCCGAACGATGGTTTTGTGGAATCTGTATTGTATATGGGTAGAGGGCACATGTAACCTCACTTAACTTCCAACTCATAAGCTATTATTGTGAACCATTTTAGTGGAGGAGAGACCCATTTTGATCCTTTTGACATGGTGTATTATACAAATTCCTTGCATTAGCTGCATCCTCGCATAATCCGGTTAATGTAAACAAAATGTACCATTCCTGGTTCGTCATACTATGCTACCATCTTAAACTCAAGAGGTAGATTCTAAATTCCACCACTGATAACTGGAGGAGGGAGGGGGGGGGGGGGGGGGGGGGGGTTGATGGAGGTGTACCAAAGCAAACATCATTCAAATTACAATAAATTAACTAACTTGCTAGAATGTCGATAATTATAGAGTGAATCAGTAATTCAATATAGTTTTAATTCTATGGTAGATACCCCATAACAGAGCTCGACAAGATTAGCCAGAAAAAATATCCTCAAATTCTTATTCCCTTTAGATAAATCCATGTCATGTTATCTAGACCCACACCTCAATCAACATCGCGGAAAAGGAAGTGTTTTATATTAATGAGTTTTAGGCTTTTAGCTCGTCAAGTACTTGTTAAGATCAAATCATAAGCATCGATGACCACAACAACAACAGGACGGAAAGGCAGATGTGTACCTGAAGATGGAGGCTGTAGAACGTCCTGTTCTGGAACGCGGAAGTCGAGGAATTTATGAGGCGGAGGCCTTGATTCTCCAGCACCTTGATGCACTTGGACATGGGCAGAGCTCCGGCCATGGTGCTCACCTGGCTGACCTGGACCATGATCTCCCTGTCGTCGAGGCAGGTGGCGGACACGATCGGGGCCGTGTTCTGCCTCATGGCGCCTTGCTCGTAGCTGGCCCGCCTCAGCTCCTCCTTCTTCTTCTCCAGGCCGTCTACCTCCTTCTGCAGCTCCGGGATGTACTTGATCACCCGCGACACCGTGGTCGGAATGCTCATCTTCTTCTGCGACAGTAGCAAAAGATAATTCGATCAGATGCTCAGAATATCTCACATGTACATAGCTCAGAGGAAAGATGAACGAGTTGTGTCTAGTTAAGCGATTTAATTACATTGTGGTCGTCATCGGGGAGGAGGGAGCGGAGGGAGGAATATTGCTCGTTGAGCTGCTTGCGGCGGTCACGCTCGTACGCGTTGTGACTCATCTTTCGGTGTGATCCAGAGCCGCCGGAGGAGGTGGCGTTGTTGGCAGCCGGTGCTGACGGTATGTCGTTATCCAAGCCCGGCCACTGCATGGAAGGCGTGAGGTGGTGGTAGCCGCCGGCACCGGAGAACATGTCCTCCTCCAGTGACGACATGCTGCTCGCGAAGGGGTCGTTGAACATCTGGTGCTGGTGCCCCATTGCTCGCAGGTCGCAGCTGGCTTCTGCTTGATCTCTGAGAGGTTAGAGATGATGGTGGAGATGAGAGGGGGCCTAGTGTGGTAGTAGCCAGGTGCCAGCTTGAGCAAGTTCCGGAGTGCTGACCTCCCATTTATATAGGGCGAGAGAAGACGGTCGACACTGTCCAGAACTCCATAGAACTGATTTAGCCTGGACGTCTAAGTCACAGAGAACATTATGAGAGCGAGGTAAAGGGTTGTTACCTTATCATTTATTTTTGTTTGGGATTGGCTGCTAGCACTCAATTAACTCTTGTCAATTTTTCAAAGTTGTTCATATACTCCCTCGGTTTTAATTATTTTGCATATTAGAGTTGACTGAAGTCAAACAAGTTTGTAGAAACTAATATAAATAGTTACCATAAGAAATCAATATAATGTGAAAGTACATTCAATAATGAATCTAAAAGTATTGATTTGTTATTGTATATGTTAATATTTTTGTCTACAAACTTTGTCAAAGTTTACAAAGCTTGACGTTGACCAAAGCTAATACGTGAGTAAATAAAAACGAAGGGAGTACATGCAAACAAGTTCACTTGTTATAAATAACTGTTCAACCAATACAAAATAAACTATAGTATATCTGTTGCTTGTTTTCAGAGTCAGGGAAAAAAATCTTGTATGGATCTTAATGACAGGTCAATGATACTCGGTGTTGACTGAGATTTAACTACTACCTTTGTCCTAATTTATTAGTCCCCTCGTATTTAGGGTCATATTTTGACTATGATTTTAACTAATAAAATATAAGTTATACATACCAAAAATAATATTACCTGAAACTATGTTCAAATACTAATCCAGCGATATAATTTTTTATGACATGCATTAAGATTTTGTTAGTCAAATTTATGGTTAAATTTTGAGACAAAATACGAATGGAGCCAATAAATCAGAATGGAGGTAGTAATTCTCATTCGACCGAGATAATCAGCAAACCTAAAAACTCCCAACTACATTGAAATACTCTAATCATCCCAATGAACTAAGGATCTACACGTGTCCATATCAAAGTCATAATAGTACTCCAAGTTCCATTCCAAGTTTTATCATCAATTGCGAGAAGGAAAGACCATATATTAAATTTACCCAACCCTTAAAGATCATAACACACAACTCTTTGGTAATGTGAGGTCGTTTTCCTCATGCACTTGCTGGAGGTGCATCATGAACAAACCTCGATGCCGCCTCTAGATCTCCGAAACACCCTCGTGCCGAGGAAAAATGTTGTTGACGCAATGGCCGAGAAATCACTAGAGCCAGAAGATGCAAGTGAATAAGAGGATTAGATCGCCGCCACAGAGAAGAATGCAATGAATAGGGTTGGATAACAACCTCAAATAGTGCCAGCCAAAAACGAGGGGGCCTTACCTCACTAGCTTCCAATTCCAAAGGAGCCGGTGTTAGCATGCTTCACCGAATTGAGAAGAGCTAGAAGACCAAAACATGAAACATCGTTGTTCGCCCCACCTTGCGATGTCATCGAAGATCACCCACACGAACCAAAGACAACACATGCCCTAGATCAGACCATGACCGAAGCTTCACATGCCCCATCTAGGGTGACCCTTACTACACGACCAACCACAAACAAGGGTTCCCTCTACCTTCCAAGCATCGGAAGACACCCTGAGACGACGGGAATTGGCGACTGCGACTGAAAGTGCACGATGGAGGAGCCCTAGTTGTAGAAAACAATCTAAACTCTCACAATAAAAAATATACATGATATGAAAATATTTCAATGATAATTCTACTGGTATTGATCGATTTGATATTGTGGATGTTAATATTTTTTTGTATAAACTTGGTCAATACGCAGTTTGACTCGAGACAAAGCTAATATGCGAAGTAAAAAAAAGGAGGGGGTACAAAATTAAATTGACAAGTGATCTGTTTGCTGAGTTGCTCTTATAGTTTATACTCGTTTCTTTTAAACAATATTTGTATACTTCTAGGAGTTTGTACTCCCATTTCTCACATACTATTACTTAAATGTATCAATTATACCTTTCTATCATCTCTTATATGTACTACATTAATAACTACTCCCTCCTTAAAGAAATAAAACAGTGTTTAGATTTGTGATCTAAACGCTCTTATATTTCTTTACAGAGGGAGTGCTACAGATACTATTTCAGTGTGAGTTCAAATATATTTCGTGTGGAGTTGGGAGTATTTTATATTATTTGCACACATATTTTTTGATGTAACATTTTTCTATGTGGGTGGAAATGTAACAACCGTATATATATCTGGCATCTGGATGGTTTGACTGGTAATAAGAGTGCCACGATGTCAAAATACATAGCTATAGGGTGAGCCAATGGCCACGTTGATCCATAGCAGCCTATTCAGTGACCGTAACTCGCGTATTCCTAATTACAGTAACGGAAAGTAAGAGAGCATGACAAGTAATCGCTATCCAAAGATTGGCCTCTGATTCGAATGTATTCCCGTTCGCTCTCATAGCTGGGACCTGTGATTGGATCGGATGCGTGCCATCCTCGTTGGCAAAGCTACCAGCAGAGGTACGTACTAGTACTAGCTACCAGCAGATTAAGCTAGCTCGTTGTGAATGGACGGCTTTACTGATCGCGCCTGCGGCGAGACGCGCGTCGACTAACGTAGCGCCCAGCCGACCGCCGTGGAGGCACGCGCTGTGGCCGCGCCAGTGCGCGCGCCGCGCATGCCGGCTCGTGCCGCCGACGCGGAGGGCACAGGCCAGGGACCGCTAAGGCTGGAATCGATACCCAAGTGCTATACGGTATTCGTATTCAAGAAGAGGAAAACGCTAACAGTAGAATATATTATGGCGAACAGTATCCGCACCCGAGCTGAACCGTAGATACTATCTAATCTATTTATTAGGTGTGTGTATACGCGTGTGACTATGTGGTAAAAAAATGCGTCTGACTAAGCAAGTTGGCGAAAGAGTAAGTGTTGAATCCACGTTTTACCTTCGAGTCTAAGAGCATCTATAACCCGATCTCCTATCCGGCCCAAACGTCTGGGCGAGCTGCCCGATCACTGACCGGACAAAAAACGCACACAACCGGGCCTCACAAATCCGGCTCAAATGCTCAAATTGACCAGCACTCCTCATACACAGCCCATATCTGGGGCGGATATGGGGGCGCCCGTGCGCGCCCGGACACACCCACCATGTAGGCACCGACAAGCCGGACTCATGCCAAATCATCTCAAAATTAACTTCTCCTTGTTCTCTTCGACCGAAACCCTCCCACCCCCGTCCTCCATTTTCCACCTCCATGCAGTCGCCCACCTCCTCCCTTGCTCGCCATCCTCGTCAGCCGTCACCGACAACGCAATCCGCCGTCATGGCCATGGATGAGCCTTGGTGCAATCGGTCGGGCTCCTCGGCCTGGCGGCTCCTTAAAAGGCGGAGAAACTTGCCAGGAAGGAGCGCCGCCAGAAGCAGTGTGAGGTGGCGGCGAAGGCAACTGCAGAGGCGGCCGGTTTTGAGATGCCCTTCGTGGCCGCTGCTGAGGATATGAACTTTCTACGATAGCAGCAATCCGAAGGTCGTGCCGTGAGGACGAACAACTTGTCGGTAGAGCCCGACTCCGTTCCGCCCTCCCAGTGGACGGGCATCCCGGATTTGAGCTTCTCGCAATCCGTCTCTGACACGTCCGTCATAGCGGACTCGCCGCAACTCCAATTGCATCGGGCGATGTTAGGCAATGCCGGCTCCGGGCATGCCCACGACTAGTTCGACAGAACTACCGACCAAGAGCCGGTACAATATTTATCCATTTCCTACCTGCATTTGTTAATTCTTTTGTTGCACATACCATCAGATCAAACTTTTAGGATGATAGTTAAATTGTGATGCATATTGTAGGAACAAATATTGCATGACATGATAAATGGTGGTCAAGAGTCTTAGCAATTTAGCAAGGTGGATTCCAGTTCCTTGATGTTTGAATTTGGGCAAACATCACGCACTAAAAGGAAGAAGAAAGTTGGTACGAAAGTACTGAAGCCTAGAGGTCCAACATTCACATAATTTGAAGATGTTTTGTTGTGTGAAAGTTGGTGTAACATGAGCATGGACCCAATATGTGGAACCGAGCAAAAAGGCGAGAAATATTAGGAAAAAACCATAAACTTTACCATAAGCAAAAACACTATGTGAAGCCACACCCAATCGTTGCGAACCATGTCCCATGCTGTCTCCAACATAGATGTTCACTCATCCAAAAGTCCGTAAACATATTTATTGCTTATCTTAAGCAAGCTTTTAGCCGGAACCAAAGCTGCACCGGAGTTCAAACCCGTGCAACTTTGGCGGAAACATTGTACCATCAAGTGGAGAAGAAGACATTGACTATTTCACGTTGTTGGTTGAAATTGTATGGGAAACCCAAGTGGCCAACTGTGCTCAAGGATATTGAAAACGGAACGAAGGTGATGAAGAAAAACGATGGGTCTAGATCCCCTCGATAAATTGGATTGGATGAGGAAGAAGAAGAAAAAGAGGGACGGACATGCAAGCAACCGTGCATAAGAGAAACTGGCAAGTGATGGGGAACAAGTGGGAGGCGCATAGGGTGGCGCGTGAAGGAGCGGCAAGTAAAATGTCCGCCACTTGGATGGGCATTTTTTCCGTCAAGAAGGTGAAGGAGGAAAGATACAAGATGTTCATTGATATGCAGGATAGAGTTTGACCGGGAGAGTTTGATCTTCAAGAAGAACAAAGTTTAACTAGAGAGGCAAGAGAAGATTGCAAAATGGGAGAACAAATGGTGACAATGCATGGTCTTGAGCTTGAGAAAGAGAAGTTACAACTTGTGAGAGAGGCGGAGGAGTCGAGGATCATGTTGCAGAACATCAACCTCTTGGATGATGAAGGGAAGAAGTGGTTGCTCCGCATGTAAAAAAGGATCAATGACCGCGACAACTGAAGTCGTTGATTCAATCATGCATCACTTATCTATATATGAACTATTGAATTTTATTTTGGCATGCACTGAGTTGATTCATTCATGCATCACTTATCTATATATGATAACTTCTGGTTGTAGATGCTCTAAGTAATGATATCAGTGGAATGTAGATAGAGTAACTTCTAAACTTCTAAAATAATAATTAAATTTAATTTAATTATATAAACGATCTCACATTTCTTTACTGAGGGAGTATGTTTTAATGATAAAAATGTTGACGTTCTTCTATAAATGTCTGGGTATTTTAAAAAATATTAATTTAAAATTTATTCATGCATTTAAAAAATAATTCGTGAAACTAAGAAAAGGTATGCATATTTAAAAATTATTTGTATGGTTTTAAAATGTTTCAAGTACTTATAAAAATATTTGTGTAATTTAAAAAGGTTTCATGCATTTAAAAAAGTTTGTGTAATTAAAAAAATGTTCATCTAATTTTAATCTTCTCTTACTTTTAAAAGGTTTTCAGTACTCTTAGAAAAATATTTATGTAGTTTCGGAAAGTGGCCACACATTTTGAAAAAATGTTCAGATATATGAAATAATATTTTATATTTTTATAGAATAAGTAAACAACAATGGAAAAGGGAAAACAAAAAATAAAGACGGAAAGAGAAGAAAAAATAAAAGGGAAAATGGAAAAGAACAGGAAAAGGACATGTAGATGAAAAACAGAATAATAATAATAATAATAAGAAATAGAAAAACTAAAAACTAAAAGAAAGAAAACGAAAAAAAGGTAAAAAGATCTCAAAGCCGACATGGACTGAATGTAGAGTACCACGAAGACCACCATGAAAAGTCAAATAATACCTAGAAAAATTGTACCATCCGGCTCTGCTTCTATCTACTGTGTCAGTCCAATCGTGAGGACATCGTTGTATATCCCTTATTCGCTATATCAAATCTTTGCACCACACTATATAGTGCAAAATTAACTTTGATTTTGCAACCGTTGGATGAAGTCGATATGATGGCAGAGAGGTGGCTAATTTGAGTGATGCTGACCATTGAATGTTCTCTTTACTACACTAGATTCTAGTACGTGTACTATCTGGAAGATTCTATTGTTAGGCATAAGCCATAGAAACAGGACTTCCAACATCCAGGTGCCCCTACACCCTCTGTGAATAGTAAACTGAAAAACAATTGAAAAAAAATCAAAAAATCTCAAACTTTAGAACATCAAACTTTCGATGTTCTTGCAAAGTGTTCAAAGTTTATGTGCACTTTTGAGCAGTGATTGTATTTTTTTTTGTGAGGCCTCCTCAAGTGTTATTTGTGGCTGAAAATTTGCAGGAGCATCAAAAGTTTGATCACATTTGATCCCAAAAGTTTCAGAATTTTTTGTTTTTTTAATTTACTGTTCATGATGATGTATGGCATTTTGTTGCACAAAACATAAAACACATTTCGACTTTGTTCTTCCATCTTAGACTCTCTTAACTCCTTTTTCTACTGAACTATCATTCCTGTTTAGTTGGTGATCTTTTCTTTGTGTTCAAGACGATGGATGTACCTTCATAAATCAAATTTCTCTTTGGGCACCGCTAGGGATCAGACAACTGATCCCTAGCGCCTCATTAGACCAGTGTGCCACCGTTGGATGGACCAGCGTGCGATCATTGGATTTGATAGAATCTAGCAAGTTAGTCAGTGCTCAGAAGGTGGGTCTCTTCTATTTTGCTTCCATATGAATGCACAATGCTTCTTGCTTCCTGTTGGTAACTGCACCCTAGAATCACGCCTATGCTTGAGTTTTTTATTTGAGATGTGCTTCAGTTTTTCGTATACTAGTAATTTCATTGCTCCACATGAAATTTGTGGTGTAACATATATTGATTCGTACAAACAGTGTATTATCCAACATATAGGAAAGATCATGGTCCAAAAACTTGTGCATGCATGTTCTGTATGCATGCGCAATTCATTACTTGCTTCGTACATAATTTTGTGATGCTTCATAAGTTTCCATTCGGTGCTTCTTCAAACAAATAATAAAATAAACAAAACATGCTTAAAGATTTCTTCTAAAGTAAGCAAATTAAGTTGACAGTGATTGAAGGCCACATTAGTAGCAGTTGAAGCAATAATTCAATACCACACAAATATATGCAATATAAATAAATAAAAGTAGGAAGCATGGTCAACAAGAAGAAATAATTTGGTGCTGCCATGACATATATGAGATGCACTCCAAAGTGTAACAATTTACTATAAAATGGCAAACAAATTGAATCCTATCAGTAAATAATTCAAGAAGCATAGATGTGAGGGTAACGTATCTGTACATAAGAAGCACATATAACAGTCCAATGAAGCAAGGGAGTATATGCCATGCCAACGTATATGACATGAATCACTAATTTTATAGATTGCCAGAAGATATGATCTTTGCTACCAATCTAGCATCCTACATATGCTACAGATCTCAAGGAAATAATTTACTCCGGACGGCTAGAACAGCCTTTGAATTGCACGCGAAAGTAGTAGATCGCCAACAGACATACGTACCTGGTCGTCCTGGATCGTGAAAAGGAGGAAACTGGTGGCTGGCCAGTGGTGCAGGCGTCAGAAGCAGTGCTGGGAGGTTAAGTTCGATGGTGAACAAGATGAGGTCACGCTGGAGAAGAGAAGAAGGGCAGCAGGCGGATGGAGAGCTCGTCGGCGAGGTGAGGACGATAGAGGAACGAGAAAGGCGGGGATTTTTCCAGTGATAATTATGGGAGGGTCAGTGCATGGTAAACGGATAGCCGGTTTCAACTGTTCTTTTCCAGTGAGATCTCGACCATGGGATGGTGTTGGAATAAACGACGAGCAATTGGTCCGATGTTTTCCTCGTACCAGACGTATTGCTAGAAGTGTTTCCCATGTTCTAAATGTCCGCACAACCATCTCCTTCAGTGCATGTGTTTTGTTCTCTTGCGCATTTAATTCATGATTTTTAAAAAGTAGAAAAGGTATAATTTTCAACCCACACGCCGGAATTAAAATGAATATTCACCATATGAATCCTCACGACTTGCTCTTTGAAATTAAATCCCGCATGGATTTGTTTCGGTAAACTTTTGTTTGTGCATTTTAGTCCCTATTTGGTGCAACTATCTAGCAGCTGATATGTCATGTGCAACTTTTCCCTACCCATGGATGTGCAGTTCTCACTGATGGCACCTCCACTTGATAAGATGCAAGTAATATCTCTCGATTTAGCTATGTGAAGTAGTAGCTTAATACATCAGATTTACATGACTTTGGGGGAAGTGTTGTTCAGAGCTACAAAAGGAGAAACGAGGAGGGGAAACGTGGTTGGTAGCTGTCGGTGTCTGCCGCCTGATCCTATGGATACCGAGCCCATTAATTCACAGTGTCTTATGTCAGCATGTTCACAAATTTAACAATGGCTTGTTCTTTCTACATAGTTGCACAAAAACACTAGATGAATGTGCAAGAGATCAATATGCCTATTCAAGCATTAACAAAAATGTGCACTATGTGGCATAAATTTCCCAAAACTATAAAGTTCCTTTTTAGCATATGTCCTAATTTATACATGGACATCTATTGTTAGTATTTTTCAGAAAGCAATGTAAATGATCTAAAATCTGATCATTGCTCCTTCGTAATTATGAGGCAATCATGTAAACTAGCAGCATGTATGTTTACAGATAATTTTGACTGTTAGTTAGTTGCATGCAGGCCATGGTTATGACCTCAACAAAGGCCTAACTCATAGACCACTAGTACAATTTCATCAAGTCACCAACATCAATTCAGGCACGCCATGAATGATAGAACAACTAATGTAAAAAACCTATCGTCATGTCTTCAAAGCCAATTGTAAGTCTTATGATGAAGGTTTTGGCATACATTACGTGGCCATGTCGCACATACCCCTGGTATCCAAACAATTTGGGCACTGCGAATCCAAACCATAGATTCAGTACACATATAGACTTCACACTTGATTTAAACCGGAATCGAAGATATTGAAGAAGAATTTACCAGCATTTTGTCTCGACGAATCAGCCTGCCTAGGGTTTCTCAAGGTCGTCGAGGTGGTTGACTGCAGCGGCAGCGGCTGTAGGCGCTGGCGATCTTATGCGGAGATGAGAGGCGACGAAGAGGACGGCAGTCCCACACGGGAGTTGGCGACGAGAGTAGGGATTTGTGGTTTGGAATGGGGAGCGGAGAGGGCTTAGTGTGGAAAAAGAGCGGCATCAACGTTGATGTGACTATACGTTAGCGTCTCCCCTGCGTGGGGCCACTTGATAGCGACAGAAAAACAAATCATTAGCATAGAGAAATTGACGTCCTGGAGTCGAGCCAAAGACCCGATGCACTTAAGGATTTGCACTTAACCAGTTGGACCATATATAGAGTACAAAGTACAAACACTTGAACCAATTTTATGCCATGTCTTTCATTTGTATTCGCGTGCCACTGTTACCCTAGGGTGCCATCGCATGGCCATATGATCACCGCTTCAAATTGGATGCCATTGTCATGGTGACCACATGGATGCCAATGGCGTGCTCACCGCCTCAAATTGGATGCTAGTGCCCTGCCGACCGCCTGAGTAGTGTGGCAGTGGTGTGGACACAGCCTAAAATCAGATCTCAGTGTCGTGGTGACCACCTGAATTGCACGTAAAAACGGGGTGGTCATTGCCCGAACTGGATGTTAGTGTTGTGGTGATCACCTGAATTGCATGCAAAATGACATTGTCACTACCTAAACTGGATAGAATGATAGCGCGACAATTAAGTGGATCCCACGAGAACTACATAAAACATATACTAGATAATAACTAATGTCATTACAATATTTAAAAACGAGCTCGATCGTTCCGAACGGCATGTAGTCCACGTTGGGTGGTGGAGAAACGTCGAGAAGTCATCCTGAACCATCGACGACCAGCACGAAAGAGCTGAATGTGAATTTCGGGCTCAGCATGAATTTGCGCCTTCTGGATCCGCGCCCTGGTTAGACGTCCGATCATCGCCGGTCATGCCCGGCGCGCTAACTGACGGTACAAAATCCTGTCAGATGCCTCGACAGGGTTCCTACTGGGGTTGCAAGAACCGGGACGGAGCCCGCACACACAATTTACCCAGGTTCGGACATTCAAAGAGTAATACCCTACATCCTGCTTTCTCTTGTTACTCATGGTGACGGATTACAATAATGGTGATAATGATTGCTACCCAGAGTTCTTCTTCTCTTAATGAGATTGAATTCGATGCCCTAGGGGCTCCCTAACCTCCCCTTATATAGGCTGGGGGGTTAGGGTTTTACAGGACGAGATGCGATCTCGACCACGGCCTTCCTTGTCCTGGGGAGTAAGTTGGCACAAGGTCGGTTCCATCCTTGTTGGGCCCCTCCAGTGTCTGGCCCATTCCTTCACCTGTTCCGTCTCAGCTAGCCACCTCTGGTCTTGGCCCCGTCAGCGGGCTCTCGGCCTTCTATATGGCCACATGACGGGCTCCGTTGGGCTGCCGACACAGATAGAAACAGAGTGTCGGAGGCTGCTCATTTCGCCTCGGCTTGTAGGTTTGCCGAGGCCCCGACAAAAGACACTCGGCTTACGTCCGTATGCCGACTAGATGTAAGCCGAGTGCATTACGCCGAATGTGACACTCGGCGTAGATGTTACCCGGGTAGTTTGCACACTCAGCTTAATATGTTTTTATGTAGTGCAAGATCAGAGCCGCCCAATGCTGCAGAATTCGGTCACAGATGCCCGGTCTCGTAAGTGAAGTCAGCATCGCAGGGAGCGCTGGGAAATGGAACGGAAAGAGCTGGGGGTCGTGTTAGGTAGTTAAGGAGGCCGAAAGGAGCACAATTAATGCACTAAATAATCTCAAGGCTGCGACGGGCAAAGCAGCCGGCCACGTTCTCTCGCCTACTAGCTAGATTCTATTCCCTGCGCGACCCACTACACTTACCATGAACCTGTCTATCTCCGCATGTTTTCAAACATTCATTAATCCCCTTCGAAGCGACTTCCTGATTTTTATTTGTTTAACACCAGGATCCACATCTAACATAAAAAGTATAACAAGTATACCTTATATTGAAAAGATACCGAAGTTTGAGCGGGTCTATTCACGTTATCTCACTGTTTTTGTTTCATGCACTTGTAATCTCTTATCTCTGCTGGTTTTATGTACTTGTACTTCATACATCTATTTCGGTATAAACATGCTTTTATGGAGAAGTCGGCACTTTTTTTAATTTACTGGATCAAAAATTTAATAAAATATATAAACAATCATGTGGCTTGTGGTAGCCACGCGACCATAAACCTAGCTTGGGGCATTGCTTGTGCATGTAGTTTTTTGTAAATACTTATGCAAGTACTCGAGTTTGGAAGTTTCATAAAATAGAAATGGTCTTTACTTGAGGAAACTTGGTGGCGACACTCTGCCGCGTGCAATTCAAAAAGTTGTACACTTAATTGTGTTATTTGACATATGGCTCCCGCATAAAAGTATGAAGCTGCCACTATTTCAACATGTAAATGACCTACGGGAGATTAGTTACATGTTTAACGGACAAATCAACGTGGGGATTAGGATTGGGAGCATCTCGCCAAAATAAAAAGGATTATAGCTGTACAAGCCCGTCATCCACCTCACGTATATATACACCGTTGCCCTAACCTCCCAATTGACAACTCCATTTGTCCCATAATAAAGCGTTAGGCTCCCCTCCGCTCCATCATTAGTACTACTCAACAGAGGTAGATCGATGGGGCCGGCACCCTGCACCAATGGCCTCCTCATCGTCCTCCTCCTCGTGCTCGCCGTGGCCGACTTCGGGTCGGGGCAGCAGAACCCGCCTCCGCCAGGGGCGTACTACACGGCGAAGTTCAGCCCATCCAGGGCCACCGTCATCATCGTCCTAATCGTCATCCTCGTCTTCCACCGGCGTACGCCGACCATGGCGTACGCCGACGTGAAGGAGCACAAGGCCGTCAAGGGCGCGCTGGAGTGCGCCGTGTGCCTCAGCGAGTTCGACGACGAAGAGACGCTCCGCCTCCTGCCCAAGTGCTCCCACGTCTTCCACCCGGACTGCATCAACACCTGGCTTGCCTCCCACATCACATGCCCGGTCTGCCGCGCGAACCTCGTCCCCGACGACACCGACTTTCCGGGCACCGGCGGTGAGCTGTCGAGTGTCCATCCCGCTTCGCGGCCGCCGCAAGAGGTGCCACCGTCAGCTTCTGCAACGGAGGCAGCTCCCACCGTCGTCATCGACGCGGAGGAGAGTGAGGACGAGAGGATCATCCGGGAAGATACGGACGAACTGGCGCGCATCGGCAGCCTGAAACGCCCGCTGCGCTCCAAGTCCAGCCGAGCGCCCACGCACTTCTCGCGTTCGCACTCGACGGGGCACTCGCTCGCTGCGCGAGCCAGCAGCTGCACCGGCACGGGCGCCGGCGTCGAGAGGTTCACGCTGCGGCTACCCGAGCCGGAGCACGCGGGCAGACTACGGCGCATGAAGAGCCTCGCCGTGTTCACTGCCGGCCGCCAGGGCAGCACGTACCGTTCCCTTCGACTATGCGGCGACGGCAGCAGCCGCAGCGGGACGAGAGTCCGGCTCGGCCAGTCAGGCCGGTGGCCATCTTTCTTGTCGCGGACTTTCTCCGCGGCGTGGGGGGCGAGGTCCACCCAGAGTGCCGAGTTGGACGGGTCGAGCAAGGGCGGGAAGCCGGCGGCAAGTCAGTGGAGTGCAAAGACCACTAGACCAGGCGTGCGCTGCTGACAACGTGTTTAATTTGACCGGGCCTTCCGTTGCGGTCAAATGGTGTGTCACTCCAGCGAGAACCAAGGGTTTTTCTTTTTTCCTTACTTTTTTCACCCAAATAACCGATTTCCAAATTATCTCAGAAATTTCGGATTTTTTCATCTGAATTATTCAAACAAATTTTGAAATCAAATAAGTAGTTTTGTTGCTTGAGCTTTAATTTAGGAGTTTTAACTTAGCTAGCATATGTGCATTTGGGTTGTTGGCATATGTCCGGCTACATACTGAATGCTTTTCCAGACACGTTTAGCGGGCAAAACGGCTGCCCATTAGCACTCGGCGGCAGCCAGCAATTTTACGAAACTTGTTTGCCTTTCTAATAAGGAATGTTCTTTCACCTGGTCTCTTTTCTCAGGATGTTTTAAGGGCATCACTAGGGATCAGACTATTGATCCCTAGGCCTCAGCAGACCAGTGTGCTAAGGACGTGACTTGAATATAGAGGCTCATATCCTTACTAAACATGCTTTAGGGCTTCCTCTAGGGCTTTTGACCAATAAATTGAAGTGTGTTTAGTCTTAAAAATGTCAAGCATAGGTTGAGCTAGCTCTCTAACTACTATTGCACAAAAAATTCAAAAGGTTATAGGTTATAAGAGCATTAATTAGTTAGAATTGGGGATACTGAGATAGCACAAAATGTTGTGAGATTCTGGAGTGCCCTTGAAAAAAAATGCGAAGTACATACAGTACAGTTATATGATCCGGTTCAACTCGTGAGCTACTCTGCTGTAAATGGAATAATTTATTTATTTGAAATATAGTAGGCTCGGTTCATGAATATGAGACATGGGCGCTCTTACTAAGGGATGTTGCAACCGTGTAAATGAGCAATTTGTTATCCTGTTCTAGAAGCTGTAAGCCTACAACTGCATTTGTTATCTCTGAACTTTTGGTGAGCTTTTTTTTACTCTGAACTTGTCGTGAGCTGGTGTGATGTCCCCAGCGAGACGCGATGGTGCTATATTTTTAAATTCAACTTTGAACATTTAAACAAAATCATACACATTTGTATACACGTGCAAACATTTGTTTAGTGTTGCAGCAATTTTTATTAAATGACATGAACTTTTTCCATTTTATTTATGAACATTCCCTAAAACCGTACATACCATTTTTAGAATTTAAAAAAGCATAATTGTCGTATTTTTAAGCATGCGAATATTTTAATAATGTCAACAAACATTTTTTGATGAAACAAGCATTTTGAAGAAAAATGTAGGAAGCATTGTTATACAGTACAAGAATGTTTTTAGAATGTGTGGTGAAGGTTTTTAAAACTTGGAAGTAACGTAATTTTTGAAATATATATATTTGTGAAATTTTCATATATAAATGAAATTGAAAATATTTCTAAGAAAAATGAACAAAACAAACTATAACTAAACAAGGGAACTAATGAAGAACGAACAAAGAGAAGTAAAGGAATGAATGCTACTGAACCACGCTTGAGGCGAGGCGTACTTCTGTAACTGCAGACGGCAATTGTTTTTTTCTTCGGGGAACATCATACAAAAGGGACCTCCTATTAACGCACAGGTCGATGCATAGAGACCAAACGCGCAGGTCACATCTACCTCATGCTCGTAGAGGCCCAGCCTATTAACACGTTTTTATTGACTTGTTAGTGCCTGAGGCTTGAGTTGAGGGTTATTCCCCCGAATCTATACCTACTATTAAAGGGAATAGGTATTCTTGGTTTGGTTTCACTTTGTTTCGTCCCGTTTAGGTGATTTTTTTTCTTTTTGGTTTCGTCCCGCCTCGAAGATTTTTATTATCCGAGATGGTACTATTTTTTGATGCTGCGCAAGCTCGCTCACGTTTTTGTTTCTCGGTTGAACGATCGCGGCTGGGCCAGTGTATGCGATCGAAGCCCATCTAGGCAAAAAACAAATACAGGCGTCCATCAATTTATGGGCTGCGAGCGGACTCCTGAAAATCAAGTTAAAAATGAGTGGGCTTCGTAATATCAAATAAAATATAGTTTACACAGTGGAGAATCGAGCACAACAACTCTCATATCAAAAGAACCCGCGGTAACCAACTCAGCTGACTTCTATTTGTGATTAATTCCACCTGGAGGGTTTATATTGAATCACCCCGATATACGTTCCCTAATTGCTTGCAAGAGACTAAAAGGAATTGACCCTGAGATTGTGTGGCTGCCATGCAAAAAAAGAGAAATATTCGGGGCATGAATTGCCGGCGAGGAGTCCCCTTGATTAAAGGGAGGGGTCATGATGGGGCTGCATTTGTGTGTCCTTTAAAGGATGCGGGATTTGTGGGCTGCTAATGCACCCATAATTAACGGTTAACAGTTGCACAATTAAGGAAGGATTGCTGCAAGCCGACCCCTGTTATTAGGAAGAAAAGGAAGGAATTTGAAAGAAGAAATATGAAGTACGGATTATTTCGGGCAGTGTGAGTGTCAAGTTAACAATTATTGATTTGTAGCCAATGGGAACCAACGTTTTGCATGTTTTGTAAGACTTCATAAAAAATCAAGAAAATATTTGTAAAATGGTGCGTCAAATTGTGATCAAACCGTTGTCCTTGAGCCCATGGACTCTAAAGGACCAACAACCAACTAGGCCATAAACATTTTGTGATTTTTTAATGGATTACATCCAATATTATGCATACTCATTTGATCTAAGGTTAATTTTGAATAACTTAAATATTCTTTTTTTTGTCACGAATGAACCGATGAGCCGGCGGTACAACCGGTTAGTCGCTCGTTCGTTTTTTAAACTATGATTAGATGGCCATGGCGGAAGAGCATGCCATAGTTCGTTGCCAGAAACATACCCAAGTTCATGCTAGAGATGAAGAAGGAGGACGGTGTCGACAGTGAAGTGTATGCAGTTTGTGTTGACTCAAGTAATTGATGTCCTCCTGACTTAACTTAATTTGCATTAATTATTATTATTGTGTGCACTGAGAAGGAAATGCATCGGCTGATTTGTTAAGACATTTGTGTTGAAGCACGTCAAGATGTATGTGACGCGCAAGGAACTACAAGCCAGTGTAGGGAGAGGTGTGTGAAATCGGCATGGTAGAGTGTGATGACCAAGCTCGCCGCCTTGGGATTGATGACATTTGTTGTAATAGGTGGGCAAGTGACCACCATCATAATGACATGGGAGAAATGGCAACGAAGATGACTCGTTAGGTCTGTGCGTGAGTTTGTTTCTCCCGTTGCAACGCACGGGCATTTGTGCTAGTCCTCTAAAAAGCAGGAAAACAAAAAAAAATAGAAAAAAAATATAGAATTAGAAAAATGTTCGAACTTGAAAAAATGTTCATGGATTCAAAAAAATTTGTATCTACGAAAAAAATTCCTGGATGGAAAAAGCGTTCATGAATTCAATAAAATTAAAAAAACATTTAAAAATTGTTCGTCAATTTCAAAAATATTGACGATTAGAAAAGTTGTTAATGATTATAAAAAATATTCACAAATTCATAACTTGTTCGCAAATTCTAAATATGCTCATGAAATAAAAGAAACATTCATGAATTTGAAAAACATTTGCAATTTCAAAATTTTACATGAATTCAAAAAATGTCACAAAATTGTAAAGAATTTTGGGAGTTTCAGAACATGTTCATGAATTTTTAACTTGTTCCTGCATTTAAAAACTTTCTGTATATTTCAAAGAAGTTCCAGAATTTTAAAATCATTTGTGTATGTAAAAATAAGCAAGATTTTCAGAAAAGTTCATGAATTTGAAAAAACTTCACAAAGTCAAAAAAGGTCGTGAGTTTAAAAAAGGACCTCAATTTTAAGAAAGAAAAATAAAAAAGAAAAGAAAAATAAAAAGGCAAAGAAAGGAAAAAAAAAACAGGTTCAAGTAAGGTTCTATAACCTTTCCAAAACCAATTGGGCGATAAAAAACCAAAATGGGTTGGCCAATATGGACGGCGAGGCACACGGGAGGGTACGTGGTAGATCTCTATACAATGATCTACGCGCGAAATAGGAAGTGCACATGCAAAAGGAGTCACAACCTGAATTGGGCAGAAATACTACATGCTGGAACTTTCCCAAAGCCGGTGGAGAGACAAAATTTGAACTGGGCCAGTTCATACGGAGGATGAGGTGCATTGGAAGGTACGTGGTAGGTCGCTACCTACACACGACAGGGTAAGTGGCCATGCAATAGGAACTAGAGCCAAAACTTGTCAGAAGTAGTACGTGGTAGAACCCCAAAACCAGTGGGGAGATAAAAGCAGAAATGGGTCGGCCCAAATAAAGGACAAGGTGTGCGAGAGGGTACGTGGTAGTTCGCTGACCAACGATCTACTCGTGAAATAGAAAGCAGCCATGCAAAAGAAACTTGAACCAGAACTGGCTAGATATAGTACATGCTAGGTCTTGCATGACGATTTTAGTTAACGAGCGTGGCAACTCTATTGTTGTTCTGTTTTTCGCCAAAAAATTGTTGCGCTTGCATACTAAAATTGCAATCGAAACATACGCAATCTTTCCATCCCTCCCAGCAAACATTCGCTAATTATAATTACCAATAATTTTTCTATAATAGTATTAGGTGCTTAGTTTATTGCAGGGTGTTTAATTAAGTGTTTGTCCTCTATAATATAAATAAGCATTGATTCTTACAGAAAAATGTTTATTATTCTAAATACCCCTCTAAGAGCACCTACAACCACAGTGTCCATACGTCCCCTCAAACAACCCGGACATAGCATGGACACGGAAAACAGAGAAAAAACCCACCCAACCGGACACCCCTATATCTTGCCTTTAGCGAGTATAGCTTCCGACTTGCTTAAGGGGAGCGAGATGGGCCGGCCCACACGCGCAGCCGGCCACAGTCTCTTTTTCTGATTTTTTTCTGTTTTGTGTTTTCGATTTTGCTTTATATTTGTACTTTTGTTTACACTTTAACACATTACACACACACACACAAATATACATACATACATACATTACAAAAAAACATTTAAAAAATGTTGAACAAGTATTTGAAAAATGGCAATCAAGCATTTGGAAAAAATTTAATCAAGAATTTGGCAAATCTTACGTTTGAAAATGTTTTCTAAAAATGTTGCCTATTGTGAATTTGAAATGTCAAAAATTGAATCTTACATTTTTATAATCATTTGTGAATTTTGTAAAATAAGCTTGATTTTCAAAAAAGTTCATGAATTTCAGAAATGTTAATCAAGAACTTGGGAAATCTTAAATGTGTATAGAAATTTTTTTGAAAACGCATTAACGAAAAAAAAAATTGATCATGTATTTAAATATGTTAATCAAACGATTGAAAAAATGTGGAACAAGTATTTGAAAAATGTTAATCAAGCATTTGGAAAATGTTAAAGGTGTAAAAAAATCTTGTCCAAGTATTAAAAAATGATGATTTTTTTTGATCATGTATATAAAAATGTTAGTCAAGCATTTAAAAAAACTGTTGAAGAAGTGTATGACAAATGTTAATCAAGCCTTTAGAAAATTTTAAATGCGTATAGAAAAACGTTGAACATGTATTAAAAAATGTTAAAAATGCATAGAATTTTTTCGACCATGTTTAAAAAAAATGTTTGTCTCATATCTAGAAAATGTTAATCAAGCCTTTGAAATTGTAAAAAGTGGGTATAGTAAAAATGTTGACCATGTATTAAAAAATGCTTAATTCGTATTGAAAAAAATTTAGACGGGTATTAGAAAAATGTTGTTGACATATACAAAAATGTAGAATAATAACCAAAAGAACAAACAAAACTAAAATAAACAAAAAAGAGGAAATGCATAAAACAAAGAAACAAAAATGCAAAAAAATGAAAAAGAAGGAAAAAACGGAGAAGAAAATATATTATAAAAACGACTCGAATCGCCTCAAGTAGGACCCTTGGGCGGAGTGTCTAGTAGCACCAGCGATCTTCCAGGAGACCAGGGATCGATCCCTGCTTCGCACTGCCCCATTCAATGCACGGGAGGAAAAACCTTCCGTGAGAGTTGCTACAGTCTCACTTAATGTGAGACATCACGCTCGCGCACCCTACCATCGCCCAGTTTTCCCCTTATATCTGGATTGATCGGCACTTCCAAAACCAGTCCATATATGGGTTGGATATGAAGATGTCCGGACACAGCGGGACACCTCCTCCACGTCACCCAGATACCACATGCGATCCACTCCCCGTATCTCTCTCTCAACTGTTTGACGCCCCGACTCCTATCCAGCTCGCATGCCGGACACATTCCATGGTGTAAGTACATCTAGTGCCACCCCTAGTTGGTTTTGGAGTATTGACGACAAACCTGGTTGAGGGACTAACGTGTTTGTGAGAATTGCAGGATAACACAGTAGTAGTCCCTCATTGATTCGGTTTACCTACCGGAGATGACCCCTAAAAATGTATGAAGACATTGAAGACAATGGTGGTATGTGAAGACAATCACATCGAAGTTTATGACTCGAGAAGATGCTCACGTGAAGACTATGGAGTGCGAAGACATAGTTGTTTCGTAGTTTCCTTTTATTCTTTGTTGAGTCATAGAACCACCATACTGTTAAGTGGGGTCCAAGTGAACAAAGTCAGAGTGACTGAAGTGATGCTCAACCAACTCCTATGTCTTCGGGCGAAGACAATGAGAGCAAATCTTATCCAAAGCTGGATGAGTCAGCTTTACTTGTAGCGCAAGTCAAGCTGCCGCGTGTGTTTGAAATCCGACCGTTGGAACACGTGTCAGTTCCTTAGTGACCCAGGGTCATTTCGGACAAATCAGGTCGGGTTGCCTAGTGGCTATAAATAGCCCACCCCCTACACCATAAATTGTTGGCTGCTCAGAGTTAGTGCACGGCTTTTGTCGTTTGAGAGCAACCCACCTCCGAAGCTTTTGAGAGAGAGAGATCCTTGGGAGGACAAAGCCCAAAACACCCTAAGCCAAAGAGTGTTAGGCATCACTGAAGTCTTTCTGTCCGCGTGACCTGAAGACTTGTTACACTTTTGGACTGTGAATCCTCCAGCCGGTTAGGCGTCGCGTTCTGAGCATCCAAGAGTTATTGTGGATTGCCGGTGAACGAAGTCTGTGAAGGTTCGGAAGTCTACCTTGAAGACTTACCAGAGTAATTGGGCGAGGAATGGGTGTCCTTAGCTCAAGGGGAATAAGGTGAAGACGCGGTCTTCTGAGTTGAATCTCGGCCTCCCTAACCAGACGTACAGTTGTCACAGCAACTGGAACTGGTCCAACAAATCATTGTCCTCACCAAGAGACTGGTTCTATCTTCTCCCTCTCTTTACTTACAGTTTGTCTTCGTGAAGTCATTGCCTGCTTGCACTATCTGTTTGACTTCACTTTGTAACTACTTGTTCTGATTGTCTTCATAATTTCTTCCATCCTGATCCATTATGCCTAGCTGCTAATAGTCGTCATGCTTTCACTTCATTGAATACTTGACTATGGCTTGCCTAGTGTAGTCTACCTTCCGCTGCATGTTAATAGGTTCATTTCTATTGTTTGTCTTCGAAACTTCCATGTTTTGAAGACTTTCATAAAATCGCCTATTCACCCCCCCTCTAGTCGATTACTAGCACTTTCAATTGGTATCAGAGCAAGGTACTCCCTTGTTCTGTGTGATTCGGTTTAACCACCTGGAGTTTTAGCTATGTCAACTGCAGGGATAATCAAAGTCTCCGCTGCGTGCCTTGTCTTCGATGGCACTGATCACCCCTATTGGAAGAATAAGATGCGCATGCATCTTGAAGCCATTGATGTCAATCTATGGTATGTTGTCAAGAACGGCATTCCCAAGACTGGTGAAGGTGCCACCCCTGCTGATGTCAAGAAGTTCATTCATCTGGATTCTACTGCCAAGAACATCATCTGTGGTCATCTGGCCAAAGGACAGTATGGTCGTGTGAGTGCTCTGGAAACGTCGAAGCTAGTCTGGGACTGGCTCTCCAACGTCAACGAAGGCGTCTCAACCCAGAGAGATCAAAGGATCAGTGTCCTTCGCAACCTCTTCAACCGCTTCAAGAGAAATGAAAATGAGAATGTCCAGCTCACGTTTGATCGCCTCACTGACATCACAAATGAGCTTCATGTTCTCGGGGCCACTGTGATCACCAAGCATGAAATCGTCAAGACACTCCTGAGATCACTTGACAGCTCGTTTGACACCCTAGCCTTGATGATTCAAGCACGCCCTGACTTCAAAACACTCGATCCGTCTGACATACTTGAGAGGCTTAACACACATGAGTTTTAGCTATCTGAGAAAAGAGATATCTATGGTCCCAACTATGGCCGAACTCGCGCTTTGAAGGCAAAGGCTGTTTCCTCATCTGAAGAAGAATCTAACTGCAGTTCTGGTGATCCTAAAGACATTGGAAAGGAGCTTGCTATGCTTGTGAAGAAGTTCTAGAAATTCACAAAGAAGAAAGGCTTCAAAAAGTCTTCACGATCCAGCTCAAGAAATGATGAAGCTTCTACTCATGACCACAAGAAGAGAACATGCCACAAGTGCAAGAAACCTGGTCACTACATATTTGAGTGTCCGCAGTGGGACAATGAAAACAACAAGAAGAAGAAGAGCAAGGAATATGATTCTGATGACAAGAAGAAGAAGAAATCCTCAAAATCTTCTTCCAAGTCTTCATCAAAGTCTTCATCACACAAGAAGAGCTCATCTGGAAAGGCTCGTGGTTTTGTTGGCAAGGAAATGGATTCAGAGGAGGAGTATGCTTCTGAGGAGGCGGAGGTGGAGTCTGAGGAGGAGTCCGACTCTGGCGTTGCAAGTCTGGCTCTAGCTACAGCCTATGTTGCCATGTCCATCTTCAACACTGAAGACAATGGCCCCATCACCAACGCTGATGCTAATGACAAGGACGACTCCGCTCCCACCTACTGCTTCATGGCACGTGGTGCCAAGGTAAACTCACGCGATGCTTACTTTCAAACATCAAGTGAAGATGACTCTGATTGTGAATCCAAACCCAGCTACAAAACACTTGCTAAAATTGGAACATATTCAAAAACTGTTAGACAAAAGCGATGACCTGTTGGATGCGGAAATGACCCGATCTCAGTCCTTAATTGAAGACATAAAAATCTTCATGTTATGTATGAGGAACTTGAAAGTCGTCATGAAACGCTCTCAACAATTCATGAAAAGCTTTCCTATGATTATCTTCAAAGGAAGCAAGAACTTGAGAAATTGAGAGCAGTTCATGAAGATCTTCAAAAAGAAAATGAGTCACTTCGCGCTCAACAGATCAGTCCCGCTCAGGAACGATTTGAACCACCATGTTTGAAATGCCTTGAGCGTGATAACGCGACTTCTGTTGCTGAATGTTCTACTGCTGCTACTGTTGCAATATCTTCAACTGTTGATGTGGTAACTAACCCCTCTGCTGATGATGCCACTACTATTGCTGATGAAAATGCTAGGTTGAAGACATTGCTTGAGACTGGGATGTATAAAAGTCTCAAAGGGCATCAGACACTATGTGATGTCCTCAAAAAGCACATTCCGAACCGAAACCCTAGAAAAGAGGGTGTTGGGTTCGAGAGGAAAATGAATGTTGATGGTTCTTACTGGAAGCCTGAGAAGTACCCCAAAACCACATGGGTTGCTGCAAAGGGACCTTCAGTGGACCCATCCACCTTATCTGGCTTCACCTGTGCTAACCCAATTGTCATTGATGATTCCTTTAATGCAAACTATAAACTGTTTAAGAATCAGACTGGTGAAGTATTTGCCATGTATATTGGTACTAACTGCAGGAACGGACCACCTATGAAGAAGATCTGGGTGCCCAAAAAGTGTCTTGAGAATCTTCCTGTGAATATCGTCATGACACCACAAGGGAAGAAGACAAATCCCAGACCAAAAGCTTTGTATGGCCCAAAGGCTTCATACAGACAGAGGACTCACCTTAGTCACCCTAACGCCAATGTTTTGCAGGGAAATCATACTCAAACTTATGAATATGAGCGTGTATCATCAAACCGCTATGTTCATAAGACTAAGAACTATTCTGCTTATTCATATGAGTACTATTCACCTCCTGCAAGGCTATTTGCTAGGGCTCCAAAGCCGAAGTTCTCAAATGCTGCACTTAGACTCATTGCTTCAAAGCCACCCCTGAAAATGTGGGTGGTTAAGAAAACTTAACTCTCTTTTGCAGGGAAAGGTCTCCAGCCGGAAATCAAAGGCGTTCGATGCTATTGCTGGGGACCTAAAACATCTTGTGGGGCGCAAGATAAAATGCCCAAATGGTCTTACTATGTATTTTGTTCCTGAATCGCTTGCCAATCATCCTATGAGTCCTAACCTTGATATGAGCTTTGATAATCCTCTTGTGCGTCAAATGTTTATGATTCACAATACTCTTGGTGAAGCCTATCCCCCTAACTGTACTGTAGGGTATGACACCTCATGCTTCAGAATGGATTATGGACAACGGATGCACTAATCATATGACTGGTGATCGAAGTCTTCTCATGGACTCAACCTTACGTCCATCTGACAAGAGTCACATCACATTTGCTGACACTGGTAAAAGCAAGGTATTGGGTCTAGGTAGAGTTGCAATCTCAAAGGATCAGCACATGGATAAAGTGATGCTTGTTGAATCTCTTTGTTTCAACTTAATGTCTATCTCAATGCTTTGTTACTTGAACATGATTGTGATATTTGGAAAATATCGTTGCCTTGTTCTAATGGAATCTAACAAGTCTCTAGTCTTTGAAGGGTATCGGAAAGATGATTTGTACATGGTAGATTTCTCAGCAGGACCACAGCTTGCCGTATGTCTTCTAGCAAAAGCTTCAGAGTGTTGGCTCTGGCATCGGAGGCTAGGGCATGTTGGCATGAGGAACTTGCACACTCTCGCAAAGAAGAAGCACGTGATAGGCATCGAGGGCGTCAAGTTCAAGAAGGATCATCTGTGCGGTGCCTGCGAAGCTGGAAAGATGACGAGGGCCAAGCATCCCTCGAAGACAATCATGACGACATCTCAACCCTTCGAGCTGCTACACATGGACTTATTTGGCCCTACTCACTACTCTACTCTCACTACTACTGCTTGTCTCTATGGCTTTGTCATTGTTGATGATTATTCAAGATATACATGGGTGCATATAATCCTCTACAAGACTGAAGTGCAGGATGTCTTCAGACGCTTCGCCAACCGTGCCATGAATAACTATGGCGTCAAGATCAAGCATATCAGAAGTGACAACGGCACAGAGTTCAAGAACACCAGCCTCGACCTTTACCAGGATACATTGGGCATCACTCATGAGTTCTCCGCTCCATACACACCTCAGCAGAATGGCATCGTGGAGCACAAGAACAGAACACTCATTGAGATGGCTTGGACGATGCTTGATGAATACACGACTCCAAGAAAGTTTTGGCCCGAAGCCATTGATACTGCATGCCATGTCATCAACCGTGTTTATCTTCACAAGCTTCTGAAGAAGACATCCTATGAACTCCTAACTGGTAAGAAGCCAATTGTCAGTTACTTCAGAGTATTTGGTGCTAGGTGCTGGATCAAGGATCCACATCACACTTCAAAATTTGCACCGAAAGCACATGAAGGTTTTATGCTTGGTTACGGAAAGGATTCGCACTCCTACAGAGTTTTCAACCTCTTTCACTATAAAGTGGTTGAAACTGTGGATGTGCGGTTCGATGAGACTAACAGCTCACAAAGAGAGCACCTGCCAAATGTGCTAGATGAAGTTCCACCAACTGAATCCATCAAGCTCATGGGAACTGGAGAGATCATACCTTCTGAGGCTCAGGCTGAAGAGGAACTTATCATTTCTGCACCTAATCAACCTGAAGTCAATGCTCAGCCTGAAGACAATCCTCCAAATGATGACAATGATCAGCAAGAGCAAAATCTTCGTCCAGTTCATCCTCGTGTTGCAAATGAAGTACAGATTGAGAAGATAATCGATAGCATCAATGCACCTGGTCCACTCACTTGTTCAAGAGCAACACAGCTAGCAAATTTCTATGGGCACTTTGCATTTGTCTCAATATCAGAACCCAAGAAAGTTGCTGAAGCCTTCATGGAACCTGAATGGATTCAAGCTATGCAAGAAGAGCTCCAACAGTTCAAGCTGAACAATGTATGGGAATTGGTCAAGCGTCCTGATCCTCGTAAGCACAATATCATTGGCACCAAATGGATATATCGCAACAAGCAAGATGAGCATGGTCAAGTTGTCAGAAACAAGGCTCGTCCCGTTGCTCAAGGATACACTCAAGTTGAAGGGATAGACTTCGTTGAAACATTTGCTCCTGTGGCTAGGCTTGAAGCCATTCGCATACTGCTAGCCTATGCAAACCATCATAACATCCTTTTGCATCAGATGGATGTGAAAAGTGCTTTTCTCAATGGCAAGATTGAAGAAGAAGTGTATGTTGCACAACCACCTGGCTTTGAAGATACAAAACATCCTGATATGGTATACAGCTTAACAAGGCATTGTATGGCCTCAAACAAGCCCCTCGCGCTTGGTATGACACACTCAAAGACTTCCTGAAGAGCAAAGGCTTCAAACCTGGTTCCCTGGATCCCACACTCTTCACGAAGACATATGATGGTGAACTGTTTGTGTGCCAAATATATGTGGATGACATTATCTTCGGCTGCACTAACCAGAAATACAGTGATGAGTTTGGACACATGATGCAAGAGCTATATCAGATGTCCATGATGGGTGAGCTGAAGTTCTTCCTTGGTCTTCAAATTCGTCAGCAAAGTAATGGCATCTTCATATCTCAAGAGAAATATCTCCAAGACTGCCTGAAGAAGTTTGGAATGCAAGACTTCAAAGGTTACACGACGCCAATGCCAACCAAAAGTCATCTGGGTCCTGACGCCAATGGTAAAGAGTTCGATCAAAAGGTATACCGCTCCATGATTGGTTCTTAACTTTATTTATGTGCATCTAGGCCAGATATAATGCTTAGTGTTTGCATGTGTGCCCGATTCCAAGCGGCACCAAAGGAATCGCATCACTTAGCAGTGAAGCGAATTCTTCGATATTTGGCTTACACCCCAACACTAGGATTATGATATCCAGAGGGCTCAGAGTTTGATCTAGTTGGATTCTCGGATGCTCATTATGCTGGTGACAAGGTGGATCGCAAGTCTACATCAGGCACATGCCACTTTCCGGGACGATCACTTGTCTGTTGGTCTTCAAAGAAGCAGAACTGTGTGTCGCTCTCCACTGCTGAATCTGAATACATTGCTGCTGGATCTTGCTGCGCTCAACTTCTATGGATGAAGCAAACACTCAAGGACTATGGCATCCATCTGAAACAAGTACCACTCTACTGCGACAATGAAAGCGCCATCAAGATTGCCAACAACCCAGTTCAGCACTCGAAGACAAAGCACATTGAGATTCGTCATCACTTTCTCAGAGATCATGTCATGAAGGAAGATGTTGATATCATTCACGTCAACACTGAAGAGCAATTGGCAGATATCTTCACAAAGCCCTTGGATTAGAAAAGGTTTTGCAAGTTGCGGTGTGAGCTAAATATCTTGGAATCCTCGAATGTCCTGTGATTAGGCACACATCCTAATACTTATGCATGTTGATGACTTAGATGTGCAACACACGAAGTAATGTACATCTTCAATCAATGAAGACTTACACACTGAGTGTGAATACATTAATGTGGAATTTGACTTCGGAGCGCCACGATAATTGTGTGCCGTGTCTGGGTCTAATAATTCTTATACGGTGGGTAACGCCACCACCAAACTTTTGTTTGGAGTGTTTTCTCTTGGCGTTGAATTTGCTAAGTCTTAGCATTTGATTTATCTTCAACATTGATTTGTCTTATTGTTGAGCTTCTCTGTGTTGATTTAGTCTTACTCAGATATATACTTATATTTGTGTTCTGTCCTCTACAGCATTCACTTATAGCTATGTCTTCTCTTTTGAATCTTTTGGGCCTAAGTGAATGTGATTGGACCCTAACCTCTTCTATGCTTCTACCTCAAATTCTATCTATCCAAATCATATGCATTCTATTGAAACCGTCGAATGTCTTCTCTGCGTCCTTGTCAGCAGAAGATACAGAGACAAACATTGAATCTATTTTAAATGCTCAATCCTCATTGCCTGAAACCCAGAGAAGCCGGAACGACCACACGACAGTCCAGGTGTGCATGGGAACATGGAACAACTTCCAATGTGTTGCATGTTCGCCACATGTCCCTCAGATGTGAACCGCCAGGGGCACCTGCGTAATTACGATGTGATGTCCCTCTCCCTATAAATACACATCACATCGCGGTCAAAATCTTTCTTCCACCTCTCCACCTCGACAAACCCTAGCGCCACCGCTAGTTCCCGATGACGCCGGCGACGAAGCGCTTAGCTGCCGCGACCTCACCGACGCCGTCCTCACGCCGGCCGCAGACCTCGTCTTCTCCGCCGCCGCCGTAGGTGTCCTCCGTCGCCAAGTTAGGGCACGGAAGATCGAAATGCTCGGCCTCCTCTCTACTCCGTCTAGCAGTTCTTCGTGTGGTAATTAAAACTCACTTTTTCTGCCTTTTTGATCCGATAGATTCATCTTCTTCACCAAAAGTGGTTTCTGTGGCTACAAATTTGGATCTATCCCGTTCTGCATCTCATAATAAGCCTAGTATATTCACTTATGCTTCACACATAGTTAGATTCCTCACTTGTACCTATTCTTGGAGTCGTACAAATTTGGAACCAACTCATAACATATAAGTGAATGTCTTCGCGCTATGGGGTCAATGTCTTCAAAACTGATTTATGTTCAAAATCTTCTGAGAATGCATATGTCCTCTTCCCCTTCCCTCGCATCTCTAATGCTGTCACAGGTACATGTCCGTGGGAGAATCCCTTGGTTCTCATAGTCTGTATTCATTTGCAGAATTCTTACAGCATCACATCAATTCTCCCGAAGCTAGTTCTTGTCTGACCAGCAGACGGAAGCCTTTGACAGCTTTGAAGCCATTCAGTCTGAACTACATGGCCACAGAAAAGTCAGCAAGGAAGGGAGGCAGACAGCGCCGCGGGGGCACTTCAATGGATTTTCCTGAAGATCTTTATGAGTTATACAAAACTGATCCTGAAGAGAGTTATGGCCAACGCAAAACACGAATCCAATGGATTCGAAGATATTGGGCAGAGCAATGGTTCAAATACAGATTTGTCACCAAGGAATATGCTGAAAAGAATGCCATCAAGCGTCCTTGGGGGGATATTCTCTACAAAAATCTTCAACCCAAGACCAAATCTGAAGCTATTGCTCAGGGTTTCTACCCATGCATGGTCCGTGGACCACAGCCTGCTGATGCCGACCCCTCGCCTCTGTTATGGTGTCGTGATGACAGTTTGTTCAAGCGCAACTACAAGTTTGCCAAGGATTCTTCCGTAAAGAACAAGAAGAGTCTTGGATGCAATTTCAATCCTGGTCCTTCTGCTCCTCGGGCTGATGGCACACGAGATGCCAATCCCAATGTCATCGGCCCTTCAACAACTTTGATGGTCTCCTCTCCTACATCGCCGCTCAGAGGGCCACAGTGGATCAGTCTGGAGATGAAGATGATTCTGATGAAGCTCCTGCTCCGCCGAAGCCTCAAAAGCAAAAGAAACCAAAGGCTTCGAAACCTGCTGCTGCACCAAGCGCTTCGCGTTCGAAGCCTCTGGCCACTGCTCCTCCTGCACCAAGTGTGCATTCTGAAGATCTCTCTCGCATCTCCAAGACTGAGAAGAAGAAGAAGCCCACGCAGATTACTGGTCAAGCACTGACCCCAACTGCCGTTCTGAGGAATGAGACTGAAGCCATTGATCTATCTAGTGACGACGATCTTGGTGATGATGCTCTTGAGCTGCTGATAAAGAGCAAGAAAGAGGCGGAAATCTTCAATGATTTGCCCCTCTTTGATGTGGACATATTGAACAACTTCATTGATGAGTGGTTTGACAACCCAAACCTCAGTTTTCATGATCTTCATCTCCCAATTGGCCTCAGCGTCTCCTTTCACGGAGCCAATGCTCCTGAGCTGGCTCTAGCTCAGAGGGTAGTTGAACTGAAGAACAAAATTGACTATGAAAAAGCCCAGTTCAAGAAGCACATGGCCAAGCTCAGTGTAACTGATGTCCAAAACTTCAAGCAAATGATGCATGAGCTCAAGGAGGCGTTTCACAAGAAACGTGAAGAAGCAAAAGGTTCACGAGAGTGAATGAAACACATCGCGGCCAAATGTGTTCAAGCTCACAATGAAGCCGAGAAGCGCAAGGCACTTGGGCGTCCTGGCATCGACCCCAAGATGGCTGCCAAGAAGAAGAAGCCTGTTGTGGCCCCAGCTGAAGCATCCAGGCGGGAAGAACCTTGCATTGTCTTCCCTGCCAACATGACAGGCTCGAAGCCTAAGGTCCCCACAGTCGCTTCAGAACTCAAGAAAACAAGGGCAGCAGAAGCCAAAGCCAGAAAACGCAAGTCCAAGAACACCACTGAAGATGCTCCACCGACCAAGAAGAGAAAGACAAAGAAGAAAGATCGGGCTGCTCCCACAGAGCCCCTTGTCGTCGAGCCAATCTCAGTTGCTCGTCCTGCGTCCACACACCAAGAGTGTCGTTTGATAGTTCACGAGCTTGCTACCACAGAGGCTCCTGAAGCTCAAGAAGATCCAGCTGCTGACCCCACCGCAGCTGAAGACATTGGTCGACAAGACAATGTAGATGATGATGAAGTCCTTCCTCAGATTGAGCACCCAACGGTATCATCGCCTGTTCTCACGAACAGCGAACTCATCAGCATTGGTCGTCCTTTGACGCCAATCGCCCAGGATGATTCATGGGCTAATCACCCTCAAGTCTCCCCCCGTCAAGAAGAATCGCCGCGTACTCCCCCCAACTCAAGTCACCACTCCGGTGCTTGATGATGACGCCTTTGTGGCCCAGACAACTCCCTCTCCACAAGCGTCGCCCGCATTTCGTAGGCTTCGCAAAGGACCAAGGCCACAAGTCACTCTTTCGAGTGTTCCAGAAGAAGAAGAGCACCACCACTCAGTCTCACGCCAAGTGTTTCCAGAAGCCACTCCTACTACGAACATCTCAGAGTCTGAAGCCAAAGCTGCTGAAGACATTCCGGCTGCATCAGCCGATGAACAAGAAGAACCCCGTCAAGAAGAAGAACGTGTTGCTACACCCCTGTCCAACCAAGAAGTTGTTCTCGAGGAGAACGTGTCCGACCCTCCAGCTACTCAAGTGGAGGTTGATAATATTGAGGCGGCCACCAACACCAATACTGAAGCCAATGACGTTGTCATGGCTGAAGCAAATGTGGCGCCTGTAGTTAATGTGGCACCAGAAGTGAATGAGCCTGAAGCTTCTAATGCACCTGGAGTCAATATTGCACCTGGAGCCATTGTACCACTTGCAGCTCATGTCAATGCCGATGCTCCTGTACCGCCTCCAAGGCCACACACTATTGAGCTGGCATTTGATTGCGGCCAACCTGTCATGGTTCGCTGGCCTATTCTGGTTCCTCCTCCTGCTCCCGGACCTCAATTTGACTATGATGTGGAGCACAGGCCTCAGGTCCAGAAGCCAAAACCAAGGCTGCCAAGGTTTCCAGGTACTGCAACTTCACCAGGATCTTTCAATGTGAATGGCTTCATTGCACACAACACCTTCTTTGACAGCGACAAGAACCCATACTCGAAGCCAAGAATTTCATCTGATCGGTTCTGGAGCTATCAGCAACGCAATTACTACTCTTGTGTTCTTTATGATCAAGGGCGCATCTTTCCCCATATGCGTCTAGACTGCGAAGCTATTGCTGGCCTGCCCTGCTTAGAAGAAGCCCTTGATTGTTTCCGAGATGCTGGTCTACTACAATTTGTGACTGATAAAGAGCACTGGAATGAAGAGCTTCTACTACAATTCTATGCCACCCTCCACATTCGCGGCTACAACAGGGATCCGAAGACATGGATCCTTGAGTGGATGACCGGCAATGTTCACCACGAAGCCAAAGCTCTTGATATTATTGAACTCACTGGCCTGCCCACTCCAGGTGAACTATATGAACCTGGTTGTCAGCTTCACCGCAATGCTTTGGAGAGCATCTTTCACAAGCCTGAGCCCAACAAGAGCCAAATGCTGAGCATGATGAAGCCACTGCCACGCGACGCTGAATCTCCAAGGGAATTCTTTGTTGAAGACCTAGAGTATCTGCCCCGCACTATTTATCATATTATCAGGCGAACTCTATGGCCTATCAAGGGACATTCTCCTACAGTGAAGCTTGAAGGAGCAATGAAGACATTGGTTTTCTATATCTTCAATGGCATCAGCTTCAATTCTCAAGACTTCTTCATCAGGCAATTGGCTGCATCTGGCTCTGATCTCTTTGGTTTGAAATTCTATGCTCCATGGGTAATGCGCCTCATCAAGCTTCACTTTGCTGTCAACTATCAGCCTTCTGCGTGAAATCATTTCATATTCTTGCCAGAGGTTGATCCGTCTGTCGAAGCCATATACCCAGAGCCTGCCAAGGAGCCCATTTATCTTCAAAACGCCGATCACCAAAGCTTCACTCAGCCCATTGAAGAAGTTCTTGCTGCAACTCGTGTTTATCCATTGGCTGGCAATACACGTATACCACATCGTGCCCATACTGAAGCCACTGAAAGCACAATTGCCAAAAGGCCTCGGAAGCGGTCTCGTGTTCTCAATGACCGAGAGCTTCTTCTTGCCCCGCATCAAAAACAGGATACACATCATAACTGGCTAAAGCGTCAGATGCAAAGCCTCTTGGTGGATGTCAATCGCATTCGCAACCTTGCCACCAAGAATGCAATTGTCACTCATGAAACCTGTCGAAGGTCGTGGAAGAGTCTGACATTGCTCAGTGCCGAAGCTGATCTTCAAGACGACGGCTTCACAAAGAGATTCAAGTTTGATTCCACTCCTCCCAGGAATGCTGTCTTGCGTCGGACTCCCTCACTCGAAGACTCTGACTACTCCTCCGCGACAACTGTTAATGCCAGAGTCATTGATGACGAAGATGATGCTACTTCACCACCTCCAACTTCGGCGCGTATCGACACTGCACCAAGTTCTTCTGCACCACCGAACCTCAACGACGACCCTGCTGCTTCACCTCCTCCTCATGGAAACGAGTCGAGGCTTTACGTATTCAAACCTTTTTGGTCCTTACTGACAAAAGGGGGAGAAGCATATGAGTTGATAGTCTTCAAGCGGGTCCATATGGGTGGTTGCTATACTTTTGCCAAGTGCTTACAACTCTCGCTTTTGATACTTCTGGTTCTTTGAGTTGTAACACTTAAACCTGATGGTCGTCTGCTACTTTTTCTGCTATTCTGTGATGCGATGATAAATTCCGCATGTGCGATGATAAATCCCACACGAAGTCATATTGCAGACGTCCGTTTTTCATTATGCATGTCATTATCTTCGTTATATCTTTTCATGCATGATGAATTGCCTTCATAAGTTGAAGATGATCTCCACAAGTACAACTTGCCATGTGCATTTGCATTCCAAAAGCAAAATACTTATATG